>NC_081843.1:17881527-18232046 GCF_963259705.1 Myotis daubentonii | reverse complement strand
AAAGAAAGTTCTATTTTTTTTTTAAATCATACCAGTCATCAATTTCACCTACTTCTTGGAGAAGAAGAGCTATAAATATAACCTATATTCCCTAACCGGTTTGGCTTAGTGGATATAAAGTGTCGGCCTGTGGACTGAAGGGTCCCAGGTTCGATTCCGGTCAAGGGCATATAACTTGGTTGTGGGCACATCCCCAGTAGGGGGTGTGCAGGAGGCAGCTGATGGATGTTTCTCTCTAATCGATGTTTCTAACTCTCTATCCCTCTCCCTTCCTCTCTGTAAAAAAATCAATACTATATATATATATATATATATATATATATATATATATATATATATATATATAACCTAGATATGAGCCGAGCTCTTCAGGACCCCAATCCTCAAATCCCTGTTGAAGCCAAAAGTCCTCGCCTCTATTTCTTTGACAAAATATACAGCTCCGTTGGCACTATGACCCACGGTGGTGCATATAGAAATAATTTAGTGCAGTGGTCAAGTTCAAACCCAGCTCCACCTCTTGTGTGTCCTCTGACTTTGAGTGATCCATGCCACACCGCTTGCTCATCTGTAAAACAGCAGTGAGCAGCAGGACCTATCTCAATGGCTCATGAGGAGGATGAAATGATGTGATGCACGTAGACTACTTAACCCAAGACCTGGCCCATGAGCAAATCTCAAACACATTAGGTTTTCTCTTCAGAATTGCTAAGGACAAAACCTGTTCTCCACAGCATGAACCCAGTCAGGAACTCAGTACTTCACATAGCATCGATTGAAATATCACTCTCAAAACGTTTTAAGTAAGAGCATTTTGAAGGAAGAGGTTAATTTGATTATCAAATGGAGAGAAGAATGGATCAGATAAGCTGGAGGATTGGCTTATAGCAAAGCAAAGGTTTGCAGTAACACTGTTTCCTTGGGACCTCTCCCCTCAATTATCAGCTTCCCACCCATTTTCTGGTTGGTGCCTAGTGCCTCATTTTTTTCTCTTCACATATTTCTCCCCAGAACCACAATAAGCAAGGTCTTCTCGAACTAAAATTGAGCACTATTTTGCTATCGTTTTTGCTGAATTGATTGCTGCCAAAACTATGCTCTGGGGTCCCAAGTCTCCATCCCAAAAGGCTTTCCCCAAATAGACACTCTCTCCCCTCCCAAACAATGAGTTTTTATTCCTTTTAAATATATTTTTATTGATTTCAGAGAGGAAGGGAGGAGAAAGAGACAGAAACATCAATGATGAGAGAGAATCATTGATTGGCTGCCTCATGCACACCCCACACTGGGGATGGAGCCCGCAAACTAGGCATGTGCCCCAACCAGGAATTGAACCTCTACCCGCTCCACACACACACCCCCAGTTTATAGGTTGATACTCAACCACTGAGCCATGATGGCCAGGCAAGGTGTTTTTATTGATCATCACAATAAAACTATGGCTTCCTTTGTCATCCGCATTACAGAAAAGAAAACTGGGGCTGAGGAAAGTTAAGCCACTTTACCAAGTTTGCAGAAGAGGTCATTAGAGAGCCAAGGTTGGACTCCCCGTTTGTCTTAAAGTGCTTATTCCATTAGGCCAGCTGCTTCCCTTATTTGAATTTCAATGAATGATTAGGTGGGAGCCATTGGGTTTATTGAACACACAAAGCCCAAAGACTCACAGCTTATGTGGCTCAGCGATGCACAATTTTATGAACTTCTACCAATACAGTTTTAAGAGTATATTGGAGTGTATGGCCCACAAAACTAGATTGAGAACAAAACATTTAACAAAGTTCTTATATATAAAAATAATTATCTAACTAAATATATATTATACATAAAATATACATGTTATCATATATATATATATACATATATATATATATATATATATATATAGAGAGAGAGAGAGAGAGAGAGAGAGAGAGAGAGAGAGAGAGAGAGAGAGATGGTACGTGGGACTGGAGAACCATCACATCCCTGACCTCCAGAATCTCTAAACCCTTGTCAAGAAATAGCATGGCATTCACCTCAGATCACTCAAAGGTTGAGGATCCTAACTTAGACTAGTCTCAGAAATAATGTCTTGTGCCAGAATCCATGGGTTCTGCAACTCCTTTTCTGTAGGGCGCCATCATATCAGAGAACAATGGGTTGTCTTCTAATCTGGTTTCTGCCTCTGTTCTTTGAGTTCCTTGAAGGTAAAGGTTCGATCTGACTCTGATTCCCAACCCCGCTACCTAGCTCCTCTTACATATAATCTGAATCTTCATGATGAGCAAATGACGCACAGACAGCTGAGAGCAGAAAGTCCACAAGACAATGAGCTGCCTATAAATTAACACTATCCACTTAAAAAATGACTTAGCAAAATGCATCCAGAATAATAAATATGCTTATATCCTTTCACTGAAGAATTGTTCTTAGGGGTATTTATCCTCAAAAACTTATTCCAAGGAAGAAAACTTGGTAGGTGCTGCATTAACTTGGCAATAACAGTGTTAGTGAAAGAGCAGGCACCTCCTAGGTATTCCTAATGATATATCGTGTAACCTTCAAAATGATCATTGTAGGGAGTGATACAGCAACAACAAATGCTCAAGCTAAAACTTAAGGGAAGAAATCTTAATGTCCAGTCACAAGCACAAACTGAGCATGGCTTTGGACCAGGCATCTGGACAGAGATTACACAGCAAAGGGGGAAAGGAATTAGACCGGCTTCAGGCATATTAGAATGATACAGGTAAACCTCATCTTCTCAATGTCTTTAGAGAGTTATTTGTGTGATGAGTTTTCAATGAGCACAAAGGTCAGTGAGGGCTTGGATTCTGTTCCAAAATGAAAGGAGGTACTTGGAGCAGAGCCCCCAGGTGAGAGAGCTCAGCTTTGCATGCAAGACATGGAGCTTCCCCATCCCGCAGCCAGGCCCGCACCGGCTGTGGCGTGTGATTACGCTCCCGGGCCATCTGCTCAGGGGCTGTGAAGGCAGCCGTGTGTCCTCCTGCCTGGACGCTGGGGAGGACACCGATCACTCGTCAATCTGCTCGAAATTGCCTCTGACGATTAGTGTGTAATGACTCAGGTAGGTCACGGCCAGGGACATTCCTGTTATTAACGCATTAGCAGATATAAATGGGCACTGATTCTGCACAGAGACAGGGTTTATGGACTTGGTGGAGAAAGGCTGGCCCTGTGGCGTGTAATTGGCCACTGCTAGGGGAGGACACACCTTGCAAGGGCAAGGCCATTCGGGGAAGGTTGCAGGGGGTCCAGGAGGAAGAACCTGGCCCAGGAAGATGGAAGAGAAACACTGACCTGTAAGTGGATATATGTTGGCCCTCTCCCGCACCAGGATGGATCTGGTCATGTCCTTGCAGAGTGTATATTCCTCTCTGTGACTGGCTAGTCCATGAATACAACTTGCATTGTTTTATTCATTTTAAATTTCATCTTACAATTTTACCATGAATTCGGGGTCCTAGGTCTGTTAACTGTACCTTTGCTACTTGGGAAGGAAGGAAGGAAGGAAGGAAGGAAGGAAGGAAGGAAGGAAGGAAGGAAGGAAGGAAGGAAGGAAGGAAGGAAGGAAGGAAGGAAGGAAGAAAAGGAGGGAGGGAGGGAAGGAGGGAGGGAGGGAAGGAGGGAGGGAGAAAGGGAAGAAGGAAGGGAGGAAGGAAGGAAGGAAGGAAGGAAGGGAGGAAGGAAGGAAGGAAGGAAGGAAGGAAGGAAGGAAGGAAGGGAGGAAGGAAGGGAAGGAGGGAGGGAGGGAAAGAGGGAGGGAGAAAGGGAGGGAGGAAGGGAGGAAGGAAGGGAGGAAGGGAGGAAGGAAGGAAAGAAGGAAGGGAGGAAGGAAGGAAGGAAGGAAGGAAGGAAGGAAGGAAGGAAGGAAGGAAGGGAGGATGGATGACATTACCAGGGTAAGAATATTGACTCATATGTCAATGTCATAACACCCTGAGCTGGAATGTACCACAATACAGATTTTCAAAATAACGTGTCCTTCTTAAATAGAGAGAATACGATCCAATGAATAACCAGCTTGTCAAATATCTCTCTATCTCTCATTCTTGCTCACTCTCTCTCTCTCTCTTTCTGTCTCTATCTCTCTCACACACAAACCAGTCAATAGGAGAGTAGTTATGTGACTGTTCTGAAGAATAATAGTAATCACTGTTACCATTTACTTTGCACTGACTGTGTGCGGGGCACGGAGTTGGGATTGGCACATTTTGAGACAAGAATCCTCATTTGTGAAACTAATTACCTGAATTCCAAAGAAACAAGGAACATGTTTTTTTTTTGTTTTTTTTTTAAATTATTCTGGCTGTCAGCACTTGGAATAAAGTTTATCTTTTTGCTTTGGAGCTTCTCAAAAGGTGAGGAAATCTGTAGCCTCCTCCATTAGGAAAAACCAATTTTTTGTTTCCATAACTTATTAACAAGTCATTCCACCATAATCTGTATTTGCCCTTTGCAATTTCCAGCCATTGTACCATTCACCAATGTCCTCAATAAACAACCTCATATCACAATGTTGAGCAGAAACAGCAAGTAGATCTAATCTTTTGCTTAAGTGAATAGATTTAGCAGAAACCCCAAGTCATTGTTTTTCTTAGGTCATTCAATCAGAAACTGATGAGTAATTAGGATGAATACAAAGAATACACATTTTTGGTGCTCAAGCAAATAAAAGAGGTTGCAGGCAAACCCTGCTTTCATTTCTTTTCATTTCTTCTAATTCTCTTTATGCAACCAAGAGGTTGGATCAAATCACATAAATATCAGTTTATTAATACACCAAAGAGAAAGCAGACTATCAGTGCTGTATTATTCCTGAACCTGTCTGGTGAATTCTCTTGTCCAGGAGACAATGGGCTCATTTGTGCCCGCAGGTGGGGCGGGAGAGGCCACTGCTGGTCACAGCTCATCAATCTCTGCCTCACTGCGATGATGATAATCCCCTTCAACCTTCTCTGCTGTGGCCTCGTTTCTTTCTTTCGTGTTTATTCACTGAACTCCAAGTTGGAAGGGGCCTTAGTTATAGACTATTCTAGTTCAATTCTTCAGTAGTATAATTATTTAAATGAGACAACTGAAATCAGATTGGTCAAATCTGTTGTTAAGATCATGTGGCCAATTCATAAAGCCAGGAAAGAAGCCAGGTTCTTACAATTTTTCAAAGATTGATCTAGATTGGGAGGTGGGGTAGAAGGTTCTGAATGAGAGAAGAACGGTTTCAAAATACAAAGACAGCAATCATCTTTCACAGCCCTAATCCATGCAACTGAGCAAGTCATCCATCATATAAATCCGCTCTCACTTTGGGGGATGTTAGGGTTAGGGCGGTGACTGAGACAGCCATGCATCATGCCTTCAGAGACCCTCCAGTCCATGGAAGAGACACAAAAAGCACAAGGAATAGGAAGGGCCATTAGAGTGCATGGTGAGCCTGGGCAGGTTTAAACCAGGGGAAGTGGTGGAGACTGCAGGGCCGGCAGTGGGCTGCCACTGAGGGCTTCTCCTTCTTTATCCATGGGCTTGAATCCCACTACCGTGCCAATAAGAGAACAGAAATATGTTCCTTCTGTCATTCCATATATTCATTACATCACAAAGATCCCCTGGACTTCTCCTGATCTAGCAAACGGGAGAGAGGCAGAGAAAGACAAATTTAACAGACACTGCTATGCAGCAGCTAAAGAGAGACAAGAGATACTCGTACGGAATGTGTGGACAAGAATGTATGCTGGCCCGTTGGTGGTTGGTCAAGTGTCAAAGCAAACGGGAAGGTCAGTGAGAGTTACCCAATGAGCATAATTTTGTGTGCCCACTAGACCATGGGGCTCTCAGTGTAACTGGTGAAACCCACCCTGGGCTTGGCAATGGATTAAGTTAACACTCTTACATCACTCCTCTCTTGTTCTCCTTCCCTCTTGTATTCCAACGGATGCCTGACCTCCCATTTCCAGTCAATCTGCTGACTGTTTTAACTTGAGAGAATTTGTTCTTTTTCCATTCACCCTTTTACTGTCCCATCTTGCCTGCTCTACTGAGCTCCAGATTATATATATATATATATAAAATATGATTATATATAATATCATGGGGTCAAATGTCTACACTGAAAACTGACCTCATATTGCCTTTATCGTAGGGGAAATCAAGAAACTGAGCATACATGGGGAAAAATTCATTCATCAGGAGGATCTGAACAGAGATCCTTGCAGAAGTGTAGACTAAGAGAATGGGAAAGGGTTTCCCTGCTGGTGAGACCAAGAGTAGCAGATGCTTGGAGTTGGGAAGTAAGCATCTTTAGCAGTCAGGAGCTGAACTTGCCTAATTGGAATAGAACACACCCCTAAAGAGAAGACAAAGTGTCAGATAGGGACTAGCTTAATGAACAAGCAGCTAGGTGATTTCCATGTTGCAGGAATGTTAGTCCTTCCATATGCAGGATGCAATCAGAGAGGGTGGCTTTAGGCATGACCACCACTTAAGAAGACCTCACAACCATGGGAAAAGGAATAGCAGGAAGTTTATGCCAACACAGGGGATGGAAAGAAGGCTTTTTAAAGACCCAGATCAAAGACTTACTCTTTTCTTGGTGGTGGATAAAAAACAAGACAAAGTCAGTGATGACAGAAGCCGGTACTGGGGCACCTGGGGAGAGAATGGTGAGTGAGTGGGGTTTGGTCTGATTTTAGGCACTGTGAGTTGAAAGTGACACCCAGAAGGAGGTGTGGCAATCTGTGCTGCATGTGGCACTAAGAGATAAGGAAGCAGAAAACATCCAATCAGAACAGTGAAAAGAAAAAGGATTAAAAAACGAGGATAGTATAAGGAGTCTTTGGGACAACTTCAAGTGTACCAACATTCTCATCATGGAGGTCCTAGAAGGAGAAGAGAGAGAGCAAGTAATTTAAAAAAATACGTGAAAAATAATGGTAGAAAACTTTCCTAATCTAGACATACAAGTCCAGGAAGAACAGAGTCCCACACAAAATGAACCCAAAGAGACCCACACCAAGACACATCATAATTAAAATGCCAAAAGTTAATGACAAAGAAAGAATCTTAAAAGCAGCAAAAGAAAAGCAGTTACTTACCTGCAAAAGAGCTCCCATAGAACTATCAGCTGATTTCACAAAAGCAACATTTCAGGCCAGAAGGAAGTGGCAAGATATACTCAAAGTGAGGAAAAGCAATGTCCTATAATCAAGATTACTCTACCCAGCAAGCTGTCATTTAGAAATGAAGATCAGATAAAGAGATTCCCAGACATAAAAGAACTAAATGTCTTCATCACCACCAAACCAATATTACAAGAAATATTAAAGGGTCTTCTGTAAGAAGAGGAATAAAAAAAGACAAAAATATGAATAATAGGATGGCATAAATACATATCTGTCAACAATTACTTGCAAATGGATTAAATGCTCCAATTGAAAGACATATAGAGGCTGAATGGATAACAAAACAAGACCCTAACTCATGCTGTCTATAAGAGACCTACTTCAGATCAAAAGACACACAGACTGAAAGTGTAGGGATAGAAAAAATATTTCATGAAAATTGGAAAAAGAAAAGAAACAAACGCTAGGGTAGCTATACATATACCAGACAAAATAGACTTTAAAACAAAGTCTATAAGAAGAGACAAAGAACCCAGCAATTGGAATTCTGGATATTTATCCAAAAAAGCAACAACAACAAAAACAACAACAAAGACATTAAATCAAAGATCATATACATCTATATGGTTATTGCAGCATTATTTGCAATAGCCAAAATATGGAAGCTACCTAAGTGACAATCAATAGATGAGTTGATAAAGATGTGATGCATATATCCAGTGGAATATGACTCAGCCATAAAAAAATAATGAAATCTTGTCATCGGTAACAACATGGATGGACCTAGACGGTATTGTGGTGAGTGAAATATCAGACAGAGGAAGACAAATGCCACTTAATTTCACTTATATGTGGAATTAAAAAATAAATCAGCATACCAGAAACAGATGCATAGATACAGAGAACATTTTGAAGGTTGCCAATGGAAGCGGGTTTGGGAAATGGGTTAAAAAAAGGTGAAGGGATTAAGAAGTACAAATTGGAAGATGCAGAATAGGCATAGGTACACCAATAGTCAATGATACTGTAATAACTATGTATGATGTCAGGTGGGTAATAGATGTATCGGGTGATCATTTCATAAGTTATGTGTCTAATCACTATGTTGTACCCTGACACTAAAATAATGCTATATGGCAACTGTAATTGAAAAATAAAGGAGGCATTTAGATGACTATGTTGAGAACCGTAACTCCAAACCAAATCTGTAATGACCTGCCTATGCTTATCAGAGAAGGTTGGTGGTCAGTGTGTTCTCCATTGATGTTGTTCTGTATCAGTCTCCTTGAAAGTCCCGAACTGCAATCCTCAAGTAGGACTTGGATGGGTGAAAAAGCAGAAGGGGAATGTGGTCAAGAACATTTTGATAAGTTTCACAGTGTCAGATGATTACTAGATCTAAGGGGGTGATCATATGGTGAAGTATAAAAATGTCAAATCACAGCCCTAGGTGGTTTGGCTCAGTGGATAGAGGGTAGTCCTGTGGACTGTCCCGGGTTTGACTCCAGTCAAGGGCACATGCCCTGGTTGTGGGCTGAATCCCCAGTAGGTAGCCAATTAATGATTCTCTTCTATCATTGATGTTTCTAGCTCTCTCTCCCTCTCCCTTCCTCTCTGAAATAAATAAATATTTTTAAAAAATAAATTTAAAAAATGTCAAATCACGATATTGTATCTAAAACTAATACGGCCAATATAATATTGTATACCAAGTACATTTTGTTAAAGAAGAGCAAATGAAAATCTTGATTAGGGAAGGAAAAAAAAGCAAAAAGCAAATTTCAACTGCAAATTCATTGCTCTCATTACAGTCCCCTAAGAGTGGAGCAGTTTCCTAACCTGCGATGTACTACACGTTATTGATAAACAGAGCCCAAGGCCCAAGTATATGGACAACATAGACACCGGGTTATGTTCTCCCGGTAACCAATCTCCCAGAACTCTACCCTTGTTCTGGGCGAAGGGACCTCTTGGCCCTGGAAGTTGAATGAGGTTCCTAGTGCAGGAGAAGCTGTGATCACAGGAAAGCATCACCATCTGGTAGGCACACACCGACACAGGGCAGCTGCTCTCAATATCCCCAAATGAGGAGTTTTTCCATTTCTTCCTATTTAATTTTGTTCAAATTATCACATAACTGCACACTGGTTTGGAGCAGCAAATTAATAATTTTTTCCTCTTCAGACTGTAATTGTAGATATGGAAACACCATATCAAAAGACAAATTAACACGCGTTCCTTACAACATTTTCACTAATTATCTCAGAAACCAGAGCCTCCCCGAGGTTAGAAACTTCAGCCCAAATTCAGGTTTGGAACATGGATTTCTTCCCGAGAAGCAGAAATATGTATCACGTTGAGAAAGTAGAGACAAGGGTGGGAGTGTCATGAATCAGCTGAAAACCCATCCTTGAAACCCTCCTCCTCCATCCCACCCCTGTCCCAGCACCACAGAGAAGGCCAGGAGATGGACGGTGCTCGAGACAGAAAAAGATAAAGTCACAGGCACATTTAACGTGACACCCAAGAGACTTGAACAGAATGCATGCCAAACAGCCCCCTCCTTTTCACTTACAAAATCTCACAATTTTCAGGAAATGCTGCAGCCTCAACTTCAAAGGCATTACCAGATAGATGTAGCATGTAGGGAATTAGACATAAAATGTCCTTTATTATTGGGAACAAAAGCTTCGGGTCTAATCTCCTGTGTGATACAGGCTTTAGCTGATCAGGGTTACACTAAGCCATTCTGATGTAGGGAACAGTGAAGACACCATCTTTTTATTTCTTCCCATCCCTCCTCCTCCTTCTCTCTGTTCGCATATGCAGATTCCACAGCAATGAGGGGAGCCCTGCTGTACCTCTGAGGGCAAAAGCATTTCCTTTGATCAGCCTCTTCCAGGCCTGGAGTCCCACAGCCTCCAATTCTACCTGCCCCTCTGTGATAGTTGATGTATCAAATTATACTCCACCACACTCAGAAGTAGAATACATTAAGAAATTCTGAAACCTATGAGGAAGCTACATCTTTAAAAAATAAATATTTCCTTCAGTTAGCCTTTTGAATGTTGATCTTTGTTGTTACATTATTACAGATTTATTCATAAAACAAGTTGTTTGCCCACAGAACCATTGCCGAGAAGAGCTGCTGTCGGAGGTTATGCACATCACTAGAGCTAACATCTGATAAGCAGTAAGAGGCGGGGAGATCGGACAAAATACTGCTGGCTTCACCGAAAAACAAAGCCTTCTGTGCAATGGGAAAGGCAGATGGCGGAAAGTGCTTACTTGCTAAAAACAAATGGAATTTCTAAAATGTACCCCGGCGTCTTACAGTACAGAATTTCTCTTTTGCAGTAATTCTTATATAGTAGTAACGTATTCTGGCTCTAAAAGAACAAACCGAATTGTTCTTCAAGGCTTTAAGAAATATGTGGTCTCACGAACTGGTCTGGGTTTCCTGGCATTTCTTTCTACTGAGCAAGGTCCTGGGACTGAGAGAGCCGGATGAAATGTCTCCAAATGAAACAAACTTAGAGGACAAAAGGGGAATAAAAGCAGTGAATTTTATCCCCAGGAATGGTAGGGTGAACCATCCACACTCTCACACATATCATGTGTTCATTGTGGGGGTTCTGCTAGCAAACCATCCTCTCATCTCTGGATCCATCGCTGGCCTACAGGAAAGAAAGACCCAGGCAGGTGGCAAAGTGTTTGTGGGGACTTCCGGCTGGCTGAAGAGAGCTTTTTCAGAGAAAACAGGATCAAAGACACGGATGCATTTATGTAATGAATGTTCAAAAGTGGCCGCACTTACTGAATGCTGAGCCGGATCCAGGAAGCTGTGAGTTCCACTCGCATGAGGTCTTTGAGCAGTTTCCTAGGGAAGAGAAGGAAGCCTTTAGAATCGGGAATGCATTCTTGAATTGGGTCTGCATCTTTTTTTGTGATAGTAACTTCTTAAATATGTTCTTGACCATACAGCGAATTTAACAATGAGTGATGATGCTGATGAAAATGATTAAGCTCAAGGCTGTAAATAGATTTTCAGAAAATCCTTTTACACTCCAGTTAGAAAGATGTTACTATTCTCTGTACTGCAGAAGAGGCAACCAAGGCTCAGATAGCTCAGGTAAATTGCCCAAAGTATGCACATGGTTGGTGGAGCCTGGATTTGAACTGGGGCAACTGGACACAGAGTTTAGAACCACTCGGCTAGACTCTTGTCTTACACAGTGGGGTCCTCCTCACAAGACATGTTCCAGAAAGGCTGCAGGCCAATCTTTCAGAAATTTAATTGTGGATTTTCCTGCAAAGAGTCAGGTGGGAGGAAATCAACTCTAAATTTCCTTTAAACCCTGGAACTCCAAGATTCTGTAATGCTCAATTCCTGAGAGCTAATGTTCAAAGAGACTTCATTTACGATGAATAAAACTGTGATATAAGGTGCCCCATGGGTAATAAAGTTCATGAACATGGCTATCTTCAGCCAATCAGAAGGAGTAAGATTCATTTTCATTAATATTTAAATAAACCAAATATTGCCTGAACTGCAAATGGCCATTATAATCTCAAATACTTCAGTGAGTTGGGTAGAGGTCAGCTGCAACCTGACATCAATAACATCAGAAGGATAAGCACTATCCTCACTGTCTTCACCATCTCAGTTTCTTCTTCTGCAGACCCAGGTCACTCTAATATTTTAGAACTGTTTGATGTTCTCAAGTGTTTTATTTATCAATACCAGTAAGCTCACCAAATGTGAAGAATGTTAAAAAAAAAGGTCCACCATATTAAGAAAGGGGTTATGTTTCAATCAGAAACATCAATATTTACTAACAGACTTGAAAGACGCAGATGGCATCCCAGACCCAAGAGAGTTGACCCTTACCTGCTGCCCCCCTGGGGGAAGCTTAAGTAGAACAAATGGGTCTGGTTTGCAGCATTCTAGCATCCAGATCCAGTGTGCTTCCAGGGACTCCTATAAAGTAGTGGTGCAACTTATGCCACAACTTAATGCAATTCAGAAGTTTCAGAGCTTAATTACTAATATTATTTGCAGATAACTGTTTAGAAGATATTGCCCGGCCAGCGTGGCTCTGTGGTTGAGTGTCCACCTACAAACCAGGAGGTCATGGTTCAATTCCCAGTGAGGGCACATGCTCCAGTTGCTGGCTCCATCCCCAGGGGGTGGCGTGCAGGAGGCAACCAATCAATGATTCTCTCTCATCATTGACGTTTCTATCTCTCTCTCTCCCTCTCCTTTCCTCTATGAAATCAATAAAAATATATTTTTAAAAATTAAAGAAAAAGAAAATATAACCCCTTTCTTAATACTATGGACCTTTTTTTTAAAACATTCTACACATTTGGTGAGCTTACTGGTGTTGATAAATAAAACACTTGAGAACATCAAACAGTTCTAAAATATTAGAGAGACCTGGGTCTAGAGAAGAAGAAACTGAGGTGGTGAAGCTTGTGAGGATAGTGTTTGCCCTTCCTTCCTTCATCTATCCATCCCATTCACCCATGGCTCCACTACCTAATCGTTTTGTGACCATGTACAAGTCAGTTAACCTTGCTTGTCTCAGCCTCAACCTCTTTAAAATGAAAAGAAATAGAATACCGACCTCCACAAATTTAATTGAGGTGAGTAATAAGAGTTCATACATGTAAAGTACTTAGCATTGTGCATATTGCAAAGTCAATGCTATTTTAAAGTTTATTATTTCTTAAGCCCTTTTTTTATGCTGGGCACTGTCCTCTTGGTGTCCAGTGGGGAGGACAGAGCTTGGTCAGGGATGCTGGGGAAGGTTTTGCCGAGGAAGAGGCAATAGCGCTGAGATTGTCATGATGAGAAGGATGAAGTGGGAGGACAGGATTTAGGGAGAAGAGTTAGGACATTTAGGAAGTGAATAGTCCTATATGTTTATCTTCTATAAATTCATAGTGTACCTCAGCTGAAGAATTATCTGTGGCATCATCATCAGCACCATCATTGAAATATAATAGTAGTAATTCTCTAGTACTTTTATTGAACCCATAGTATATCTGTCTTTGTATCAAAATCTACATGCATCCTCTCATTTAATAAAAATAATGACAGCTCCTATGGTCAGGTTCAATGTTCTTAACCCCCTGCCCCTTCTCTTCCCCAGTTGCTTCCACCACTCACTAAATCCACTCGCTCACATACTCCAAGATCTGCCTAAATGGAACTACTTAAAAGACACAGGCGCTGTTACACCTCTCGCCTGTAGGCCACATTTTTCTTCCTGAAATGCCCTTCATTTGGGCCAATCTGAACTCATTCTTCAAGATCCGCCAAGTGTGAACTTCTCTCTGCAGCTTTCACTGACTCTTTTATTCCTGCTGGCCTTTCACATGTCCTAACAAGAACCATATGATCGCCCTCACCCACTGTAGCCTGGCCCTGCCCAGGCTATGAAGTCCTAGTGGCCAAGGACTATGTTCTCTTCAACTCGGTAGCCTTATCCTCTGGCACAGTGGCCGGCACTTAGCTGCTGCTCACTGTGCTGGGGAGCATAAGAAGCTTTCCTCATTGGCCACAGCGTTACATCACCAAGGAAGAGCCTGGGCCTCAAGAAGAGGCTTTCTCTGAGCACCATGGCTTCTCTGGCCTCTCAGACTTCCTGTCCAGATAGTAACGTTAATTTCATGCCCATGTCAGCTTGATGCCCACACTTTTCTGCCTATTTTTAATTAAACCTGCAGTTGCACTGCATTGTGTAGCCCCCTCTTTACATTAATAAGAACTTGTCAAATCCTCCAGGTGGATTGTTTCATAAACATAAAGGCTGAGAATCATTGTTACAAGGTGAGAAGAGAAACAGTCATTAGCAATGGCACCAGACAGCAAGAAAAATCGAAGAGGCTCTCCAGAGCTCCAGAGGAGTGAATAGTTAAGCAAAAATACCAAGATTGTCTGGAGTTTGCAATTGCTCCTGCAAACTACCTACAGAGCGGTTTGCGCCAGGGAGAATCCTGGGCCCCGGTGGGATTGGATGGAGTGCGCACCGTGCTGAGACCTTGCTGGGGCTACTGAGCTGCAAGCGGAAAAGTGGAAGGAGAAGTGCTGACGGGAGCGCTCTGCCCTGCACTCATGCACTCAGTCCAAATGGATGCACACAATAGCCAACCAAGTTTGACCCTGTAGGGGGTATGCTGTTTAAGTTTGTAACTCAGGCTATAAACAGGGCTGGCTACTGCAACCTTTCTACTTCTGTGGTCTCTGCCATCACTGGTTTGGTGGATTTCCCCAGGCAGAACACCCCGCAATAGGCTGCTAAGTTCTCTTCCTGCCTGCAGGCTGCAACTCTCATCCCACCACAGAGCAGGTAGAACGGTCCTTACATAATGGGATGCACCATGGATGGCTTCCTCCATGCAGGAGGGACCCATGTCCCTGTGACAGCCTGACACCCTGCATGGTGCGCTCCTGGTCACAGTTTCAGCCTTATTTATTTATTAGAGGCCCAGTGCATGAAATTTGTGCAGGGTGGGGGGGGGGGAGGCCTTAGCCCAGCCCGCACCCTCTCTAATCCAGGACCCCTTCGGGGATGTCTAACTGCTGATTTAGGCCCAATCCCAAAACCAGCAGTTGGACATCCCTCTTGTAATCCGGGACTGCTGGTTCCTAACTTCTCACCTGCCTGCCTGCCTGGTCACCCCTAACTGCCCCCCCTGCTGGCCTGGTTGCTCCCAACTGCTCCCCCTGCCAGCCTGGTTGCCCGCAGCTGCCCCCACCCTGCTGACCTGGTTGCCCCCAACTGCCCCACCTGCTGGCCTGGGCACCCAACTCAGCCTGCTTGTTCAGTCGTTTGGTCATCCCTCACTAACCACCCTGCCAGCCTGGTTGTAGGCAGCCATCTTGTGAGGATGTGAGGGTTAATTTGCATATTACCTCTTTATTATATAGGACTAGTGAGCAGGCACCCCCGCTCTCCAGACCCCTTGTGTACCAGCCCCAGGGACCTTGCGTTTCTGGGTCACCCTATGCTCCCCACCTGCCACAGGGGAGTTGCACAGGCTGTATATCTGATCTGGGATGATCTTACCCCCAGTTAACTCACATCCATCCTTGCTTCAGGATGAAAACCCTACTCCTGGTCTCAAGTGCCCATTATCCTTCCTGCTGAGTGCATCTCACAGCTATCATTTACTAGTCAATTAAATGATTTTGTTAAAGTCTGCCTGTTTCACCAGTGTGTTAGCTCTGGGGGCAGAGGCTAACTCTAGCTCTGACCACATTGCTGTGGACATGGGAGGAATTTGATAAATATTTGCCAAAGGAAGGAAAGATGGAAGGGAGGAAAGAGAGGGGATAGGAAAGAGAAAGGAAGGGAGGAGGAAAGGGAGGCTTACTGGCCTCATCGCTAACTTTAGGCACTCTGGGGTGACTATGAGGCCCCTCTGAGAGCTGTCCCTACCTAGTCCCTCTCCCCCGTCCTCCCAGAGACCATGTCTGAGGTACTCAATCCTGGCTCCATTAGGGCAGCATGAAGCAGGGATGGAACCCTCTCTGATCTAAGTTCCATTTCTCCCAGGAACTTGGAGGGCACTAAGTTCCTAGAACTGAGGACTCAGTGATTGTGGGGTCTCCATTCTCTGCCATATGTTCATGGAGAGAAACAGAAGGCAGGCTTCAGATCAAGAAGAACAGTGCAGAGAGCAGAGGCAAGAGTGGAGGGGTCATGGGGAAGGGAAGTTTCCCAGGGGGGTGGGGACCACATTGTTCCCTGATTGCTTGGTGGCTCAAGATGCCAGTCCCTCATGGGACATGGGACTCAGCGCACCTCCTGCCTCTCACTCTCAGTGCTGAGACTCACCCCTGTGCCGGGTGATAAATATCCCCGCTATTTGAACTGTTTCGAGTGGGCTTCTGTTGAAAAAAAGAGAGCTGCAAGTATGACCCTGGTCTCAAAGGTGGCATCTCACCCATCGGGGTGGGGGTGGGAGGAGGTTTCTCTACCTGCCCTGCATCCAGAAAAGCCACCTGTGTCTTGACCCCATCGATGACTGTGATGGGACACACTCTCTCCAAGCTGCCCAGCAGCCCCTGGCCTTATCCTGGGGTCTGGACTATAACTGTCCTTGAAAGGGGCCTGAGGCCGCATCAGCACAGGGTGATACAGCCATTAAATGTGGGTGTGTTCCACGCCATGTGGCATGGAGAGTGTGCATAGGCTGGTGCGATCACACCTGGGGTGGGAGAGAGCCAGGGTGGGAAGGGCATGTGGCCCCTTTAGTTTGAAGATAGAGACCCTCCCCAAGGGAATCCAGGGACTCTCAGCACAGAACACGGGGCTGCTGCCCAGCGGCCACCACTGCAGCTGGATGATCAGATCAGCGGCACCTGGCCCTGCAAGTGTCCCTGGATTTTCTGCGGGCACCGTCCCCCAAGGGAGGCCTGGGAGACTCTGAGTCCAGTCTCCCACATCATTTCTTAGCATCCCACCCAATCCCACATCAGATGCCTGGTCTCTGGCTTCAGTATTCCTAAAATATTTTCTCTGTTCCTCCCTTCCCCCATATTGGTTGAAGGTAAGTGATGGAGCTGAGCAAGAACCAAAACTAAGCGCCAAGAGTTCTAAACTCACACTGAATGCCCCAGGCTCTCTGATAGCAGCACACGATTGCACCAGCTGGTACCCATGCCTGGGACTCTGTCCCTTCTTTGTCTATCTAGCAAACATGTACCTACTCTTAGCGTCATTGGGAAGCCCTCATTGAACCCTCACTAAGCCCCACAAGCACAGTGAAGAGCCTCCACTTCCCCAAGCTCAGCAATGCATTAGTATGTCTGAGTGTCCCCCTCTCACAGACCTCTGTCTCTATGTCCGTCCTCTCCATTAGACGGGCAGCACCCTAGAGCCCAGGCTATGCTTCATCTTATTCATGAGTGACGCATGCATTTTGCACACCATCTTGGGTTCAAACCCAGCGCTCCCGTTCATTTAGCTGTGTGACTTCAGGAAAACTGCTGGGCCTCTGTTTTCTCGGCGATGGAGTGTGACCTTATCAGGAGTGAGGTGTGAAGATTTCACAGCATAACCACCTGGCATTTTTCCTCAATACATGTTTACCATGCCCCATGCCCAACAACAGTGCCTACTTGGTCAACAACAGTCCTTCTAATAAAGCCCCAGAGTGCTTTGCAAAATTTTGTCAAATAAAATTATCCAGATAACTGAGACAGCAGAGCCCAGGCATACCAAAAGCCAACACAACCCCTGGCACAGAGTAGGTTTATGATTTTTCAGAAATCATTTAATATTTCTGTAGTAAAGACCCTTACTGATGAAATACAGTTGCAGCCCCTACTCCAAAGCTTCTCTTTGACCTGTCGGCTGTTTCATTGCAATAAGCATCCATTAGCCTGCCTGCTGCATTTCATCTGGCTCTACTCCGCTCTCCAGCAAGGTACAGTATCTGCGCCTTTTCCATGGAAAGATCCTCCCCAGGCTCCCTCCCTCGGGAAGCAAAACTCTCCTCGAAGCTCCAGGGACCTTGGAGAGACTAATGATATTACACTCCACAAGCCACCACCCCCCTCTGAGGTTTATTGTTGGTGTGTTTAATTTCCTGTCTTGGCCTTATAGGAGATTTCTAATGTTTGGGCTGTAGGGTATGTTCTGATTAAAAATAATCCTCCCAATTACGGGTTGGCATGAGCCTCCTGTCACCGCATTCTGCCACCAGCCTCTGTGCCCCTGTCAGCAGTAATTGTGTCTGCAGTGCCTAACCGTAAATGAAAACCCAAGGGCCAAGTTTGGGTCCCCAGTTCCTGGGCCGTACCGGATCTTTTAATTCGCACTGTCTGTCAAAAGGAGGTGGCTGTGTGTACTCCAAAGAAATCCTGAGCCTCTCAGATTCAAGGCCAGAAGGAGCAAAGGCAACCAGGGCCTTCTCAGAGAAACTGCATTTGAACCCACCAGAGATAACAGGGCGTGCGGAAGGCAACGAGGCTCTTTCTATTCTGCTCCAAACTTTAGCTCGACTCAGTCTGAACAGGGAAGCTGAACTCTAGGGAAATTTCAAGGTGTATTTATATTATTTTTTTTCCACCAAGTACATAAGACAGGACATGGAATTCAAAGCATGTGATAGTAGCTCTGTGAAGGGAAATATACACACGAGACCTGATTATTTCCATCTCTATGAATGTAAAACTCTCTGGGTGTAGAGTGAGGGAAGGAGGTATGTGTTCACAGCTGGCAAATACCATCAAGTTCCTCTCATATAACCAGACAGGAGATGTCCCTGTGGCTGGGCCCAGTTTAGGCACTTGAAATATGCTGTATAGTAAAAAAAAAAAAAAAACTGTCTCTCAGGAACCCACACAGTGAAGGGCAGAGAGCATGCCCAACTTGACCCCTGGGTTCCAGACAGCATTCCTCTCTGTTATCCACACCTCCCAATGCCCTAATGAACCCCAGACACAGAGGATGGGTACAAGATACTGGTGTGTCTTCCCAAGACAGTGCCCTATTGGCTGATCCTAGCTCTGGTGGGGTTTGTTCATTACGGCATATGTTTTGGTGACTTACCCATGACCACACGAGCAGGTTGCTCAAGCCCAGGAAACTGTGCCAAAGAAAATCGCCATGTGGATCAGGGGAAAACTCTGAGCCATGGGCCAAATCCAACCCATGGCCTGGTTTTGCAAATAAAGTTTTATTGAGACATGGCCATGCTCATTCACCTGTGTATCATCCATGCTATACAGATGAGCAGTTGTGACATTCCATGACTCACAAACCCAAAAATATTTACTGCTTGGCCCTTGATAGAGTTTGCTGCCTGCCCCCTGATATAAAGGCTGGCACACAAGTTCACAGAGATCTAAATAAATAAATAATAACAACTGTGATCATTATCCTACACTAAGCATTTGTCATGTACCAGGCATTTTATTTACAAAACTAGAGGCTCGGTGCACAAAATTCATGCACTCATAGGCCGTGAGCTTGGCTCAGGGCTCTGACTGAGTGGTGCTCCCTCTGTGGGAGTTCACTGACCACCAGGGGACAGCTCCTGCATTGAGCCTCTGCCCCCTGGTGGTCAGTGTGTGTCATAGCAACCGGTCATTCCGTTGTTTGGTCGATTTGCATATTAGCCTTTTATTATATAGGATTCCCTCCAGGCACAGCATCCATCCTTCCCCTTTTGATTATGATGAACTAGGTATTTACGAGTCTAAAGAACCTGCCCCAGGTCTTAGTATTAGGAATCAGCAAAGCCAGGATCTAAATCCAGTTCCCTGTGGCCCTAGACGTCCCATTTTACCCAGTGTCCTGTGTACCTATCTTTAAAAGAGAGGTTCTGTCTAGTCTGGCTTCTTTAGTGGGGCCCTGAGGCTCATTTCTAGAAGGAAGAGAAAGTGTGAGCACCACCTTCACATAACGGCTCCCCTGAAATAGTTTCCTTGACCAATCCCACCATGAACCTAAAGAATTCCCCCTTTCCACTGATGGAAGAGGGGACTTCCTGTGGTCCGTGGCGTTTCCTTAGAGGTACCAGGGATCAGGGAGAAGTAAATCAGAGCAGGAGAAGATATTTAGTTCCTACAGACAGATTCTTAGGCTGAACGATAAAACACTGGCAGAAATGGAGAGGAACTCCTGACTAATCATTGGCATCACACAAAATCGCTTCAAAGGCGAAAGCGCTTCTTCTTGTCATAGAAATGGCCAGTGAGTTCTTTCCAACAAGACGAATGAGGCTTCTCAGCAAATGTTCCTGTGGTCACGTGAACTGAGTTTACCTAAACCCATCCGTGCCTGCCGCTGGCCTGGCCCACTCTTGATATTAAGGAGACCAAAGGATCTCATCCATCCTGAAACCACACAACTTCCCACATAAAAAACCTGGTGTGGAAAGAGAGAACCAACCTCTGCAGAAATCTGACACGGGGAGCTCTGCTCCTTCAGATGCATAAAAGGTGATAAAGGGGAGGCTCAGTGTCACCTGTGATTGGACTTGCCAGACCCCAGGAGCAGAGCCTGAAGAGAAAGTAGACCCCGTATGGTTTCCATCCCATGTGGTTTCAACTCTCAGCTCAAATGTCCCTTCCTTAGAAAAGCCTCCAGAGTCCTGCTCTGAGCAAATCTAGGATCGGCTCTGATCTCATTGCATTTATCTCAGCTCCAAGCGCACAGCAGAACACAACCACCTGACCAGTGATGGTGAACCTATGACACGCGTGTCAGAGGTGACATGCAAACTCATTTTTTTGGTCGATTTTTCTTTGTTAAATGGCATTTAAATATATAAAATAAATATCAAAAATATAAGTCTTTGTTTTACTATGGTTGCAAATATCAAGAAATGTCTATATGTGACATGGCACCAGAGTTAAGTTAGGGTTTTTCAAAATGCTGACACACCGAGCTCAAAAGTTTCGCCAACACTGTGATAGGCTCTGCCTCTCTGGCTGGACGGAACATTCCATGAGGACTCAGACAGTGAGAGTTTTGTTCTCCACTGAATGCTTTGCACCTAACATGGTATCAGGCACAAAAATGGTGCTCATTAAATATTTGCTGAATGAATACATGAATGAGTGAATAATTCTGGAAGGACACCAAGGTTTCTTCTGGCATCCCAAGGATCTCCACCTGTGATGCAGGTATTCATCCCTAAAATCCTGCTCTGAACACTCTTTCTTTAAGCACAACTTCCACTCCCCATCCAGTTTCTCACAGGTCTGTGAGAGGACCGATGACAATATTTGAAGAGACGAGTTTATGTGTGAAGGAAGAGCTTTGACCTTGGGGGTTGTACCCACCTGGGTACAAATCCTGGCTTCAGCACTTCCTAGCTGTGTGACCTTGAGTCAGTTATTTTATATTTCTGGGCCTCAGTTGTTGCATGTATTAGGTGTAAATAAAAATTACTCTTAGCAGATTCTGACAATGACTAAATGAGATATCACAGGAAACAGGCTTAGGGTACATCTACAGTGGGTGTTCAGTTGCACCTAATTTAATCATATCCAAGTCCTCCTAAGTTAAAGATGATCTTAAAAATAACAAAGTAATGGACATAGTGATTTAAAGGAACTCAGTATCTATTTGGGTCATATAGGGACATATATATGTGAGGGTACATAAGACAGCAACAATAACAGATGCATAATAATAACATAATAAAATAATAATAAGCATCCAATGCTTACTCTGTGTCAACACCATGATAAACAATTTGCACGTAGCATTCAACTGAATTCTCATCGAGCCCCTATGCTGTGGGTCATAATCTAACGTTCAGATAAAGCATGATACTCAGAATGGTTACGTATTTGTGCGAGTTCCCACAGAGAAACTAAAACTTGAACCCTGATCTGACTGGTGAGTAGATGACACTATGTTGACTCTCAAAGAGGAAGTTCCCATGGCAGGTAGACCTCACTTGCTTGTGACGTCCCGGAGAAGGGCGTCAGGTAACCTAGCAGAGGCAACAATGTGCTTTCACATAAGAGAAGTTTCGATGTAGCATAACGCCACGATCTGTTCTCACACATAGGGAAAGTGTCTACATAATGGATCATCCCGACCCCAGCAATTCACGTGGCAGTTATCCATCATCTCACTGGGCCTGTTGATCTTTGTCACTGGAGAGAAAAATAGTGCAGGGATGAGCAACAGGCTCACAAAAGGAGATCTCTCAGACACAGTGGTTCTAAGTCACAATCTGCTCCCCTGAACAGCAAGCACTGCTACAAGCTCTGGGGCTCTGCTTATCGGGCACAGGGCGCAGAGGGTGGATCTTCCCCACGATTCTAGCTGTCCTCCTGCCATGACCCCTCGTCAGCTGGAGGATAAACCAACCAGTTCCATCAAAGTGAAACGGAGAATGGATACACCAGCTTTGAGAGACAGACAGATTTATAGAGCCGGGAGGCAAAGCACATCGCTGGGAACGCATGAGGCTCTCATTCATTAGTCATCTTTTACTTTGAATCTATTTCTCAATGAAAAGTAGCTTTCCATTTCTATTACCAAGATGAATGTGTCAACAATACACACCAGCATAAGCCAGACTATAGTGGAGAAGGGACGAAAACAGACAAAAAAGCAAAAACAAAAGGAAAGGAAAGAAAAAAAAATCAAAACCCTCAGTACATAGTGTGATGTATTTGCTCAGGTTGCTGCTTTATGTACACCATGGAGAACACTTTGTATTTTAGCTTCATAACTCATTGTTCTATAAAGCAAAGGAAACTAGCTAGCAGCGTCTACTTCAACACGGAGAATGAAAATGTACCATAAAAAAACCCATCCTCTACCCTGTAGCTCTCAATTCTTAAAAAAAAAATAAAAATCTATTTAATATGTCTTGGACTCCAGAGCTCCTTATTACCTTATTTAATTCAGACCAGGGAAGATGTCTCAGAATAAAAATGACACTAAAATGATAGGAACTAAGCTATGAAATGTGGACATCATATTTTCTTCAGAGAGATAATCAGCTTATCAGAATTCATTTCAACCTAAGAAAGGTCTCATGACTACACTGAAAATTCAAGTTGGTCTCATCATCTCAAGAATGTAATCTCAAGGAAATGGTAAGACTATCAAGGCAAGCTCGGTGCAGTTATCTTAATGTATAAAAACCATAAGCATCAGATGCCAACAGAATCACAGGGGCTGGGTCACCCCCCAAGTATGGGAGAGACCTCTATATAAAACATATGACATGCCTCTGCTGATAATACCATTTTATTTTCCTAGTTGCCAAGGGTACTTTTCAAAGATGCATTGCTACATTCTTTGCATATAAAAATTCAGTATTCTGAAAAATATGAGACTTGAAAAATAGTTTCCTAAATAGTCATTAATGGGGTATGGATTTTAACCCCATTCTCGCTATTAACTGTCTGGCCTCAATTAGGTTACTCAACTCTCTCTGTTATTCAGTTTCCTTAGTTGCACAAGGAAGGAACTGGAACTTCTTGTTTTGAACTGACCTTTTAATTTCCCTAGATGATCTGCGTTGTATGCATTCTCATAAGAAGGAAAATCAATGACAGC
The DNA here is from genome assembly GCF_963259705.1 of Myotis daubentonii. NCBI lineage: Eukaryota > Metazoa > Chordata > Mammalia > Chiroptera > Vespertilionidae > Myotis > Myotis daubentonii. Next base: position 18,208,873 of record NC_081843.1, on the reverse strand, counting down.
AATAGCCAAAGACACCCCAAAAGTGTGTGTACAAATCTCAACAGGGGTCAAGGCCGAGACAGAATATATTGTGTGCCTCTTGGTATGAAACGTCCACTAAACAATGCCTCCTTAAAAATTAAGCAAAAATAGATATAATCCATCCAGTCACAAGCAAATGTCTAATTTCAAAAGAAATGCAATATATTTCAGGAGGCAAAAGAGAATTCCTCATAGTGAATCCTTCATGTTCAGCAAAGACCCACCAAGCCATTTGGTACAATTTTCCAGAAAAACAAAGACAATAAAAGGAAGGAAAGATAACTCGGCAGAAAGGTTGATCAATACAGCATTCAGCATCTCCATGTGGGAGAAACAAAATTCATAAAACTAGACCCAAGTTATGAAAAATGTGCTAAATGTTCCAAGGGCCACATCAGGTAACCATCAAAAGTTATGTGTTCAGTGTGGGACCTCATCCAAAACTCCTTTGGTTGGTATTTTCTTTAAACATGATTTCAAGTAAGTACTGTTATAGCCACAAAAAATACAGGAAGTTTTGAGACAAAAATCATTGCTACTCTGGTGTTGTCATGAGAGACAACGCATACAATGGTAAGAACTCAAGACCTACAGTAAGTAAAACTTGGGTTCAGTTTTCTCTATGTTTGACTCAGACATGTGTGGGCCTCTCTGAACTTCAGAATCTTCCTCTGGCAAGGGGTTAGCAGTACCTACACCACAGAACCCGCTCTGAGGGTTACATGAAATAATGCATGTAAAATGCTTAACAAAATGCTTGCATATAACTCTTTAATAAGTGTTAGCAACTTCTAGTATTCAAAGCCTTATTTTTGTTTCCCAGATGGAGTAGACACTGGAATTTACTGAGTATTTACTAAGTTCCAGGCATTCTCCTAAACGTTCTCTGTAATATTTTTTTGTTGAAAAATATTTATCAGTTACATTTACTCACTTCTCAGGAAACTAAATCTCATAATGCTCCCCTTACCCAAAAATGCTTCAACCCTTTACAAAGATTATAAAAGTATCATGTTAATAAAGGTACTTACTTTAATAGGACCACGTCACTTAATAAGAAAATAGTCCTTAATCCTAAAGCAAACCCCTACCCAGGAAATTGAAAAAACAAAAACAAAACAAAACGAAACAAAAAAACTCAATTTCTACCCCTGGTCTACATCCTTTGTTAACATGTGATACCCATCACAAATACAGAACTCATGAATATGAAACTCTGAGCTCTTTGACATGTGTTTAGAGTCTGGATGTGCATAATTTCTCTCAGATTTGAAATACGTAGACATCTTTATAAGTCTACAACTTAAATTAAAGAAGCAAAAGAAAAAAAGTCTACATTCCATAGTCCCAGGTTCTGTTTTCAATCCTCAAGGATTTTTTTCAGTAACAATTCAGAGAAAGTAAATGTTTTTTAAAAGGAACATAATGCAAGTTACTTTGGCTCATTTTAATGTGTGCATCCACTCATTAATCCATGTGACGTTTTTTGAGCTCCCACTTTGTGAAAACCATCAAAGCATGGTGCCAGGTAGTTTGGGATTCAGAGATGAATGCAACAGTCCAATTTCTTAATGAGCTCACATTAATAAGAGCTGATCGGAAGCAACCATAAAAGCAGGTTCCAAGCAGACAACCTGAGTGGGCACAGTCTGCCTTGGGGGAAGGGTGGGGGTGGAATAAAGTGACAACTGAGATGACTCTGGAGAATAATTAGATTTTGTTTGTTCAACAATCAGAAAAGGGGAACATGAAGAATTGGATGAATTGATGCTTAAAGAAAAAATGTGGCTAAGCAGGAGGAATGCCAGGTCACCCATAAACCCAATGCCAGGTCACCAGGAAATTCCATGGCCTATCAGGGAACCCCGAGTGATCTTTGGGAAGCAGAATGCAGGGATTTTATTGAGGGGAATGATCAGGAAAAGATTACACCAGACGGAGGAGCTTCTTGGGCCATTCGCAATGACAGCACTGATGTAAGGAATACATTGTGCTTAGTGCTTTACATAGACTAACCAAGAGCTGAGCCTCCCCAATAGTTCTGTGAAGTAGGTGTTGTTAATCCAGCTTTATATAGCTGAGGGAACAGAGCTCAGAGAGACGGCTGGCCGAAAGACACCTGAATGAGACCCATCAGACTCCAAAGGCCATGCTCTGAGCCACTGGAAATAACTGAGTTCAGGCTTTGGCCAGTAGTCATTAAGGATCCGTGAAGGATGTCTGAGAAAAGAAATGACATGTTCTGACCTGTATTTTAGGAGAATAATTGGCCACAGGGAAGAAAATGGACTGAAGGTGAGAGATGGACATAGAGGCTTGGGAAACCATTGTAAAATGCCGTCTCTGAAGGCTCCGTATCTGGTTGCTTATTTTCTCTTTCCCATTTGCTCTGGCTTTGTGACTCTGAGCCTCAATTTCTACATCTGACCAATGGGAATCATAGTCATACCACTCATCTCAAGAAGGTTGTTTTGAGGAATAAATTAATGTATTTAGAGTCTCTAGTCTTCCTGGGTAATTGTAGCCACTTAATGTTAGTTTATCATCTCCAAAGGAAGATACCCTGAAGGGAAAAGAGGAAATGGGCCAGCCCATTCAGACACATCCCTGTCCCTGGGGATGTCAAACGCATCAGGCACTTGAACATCTTCTTCCTGTTTTTATCTCTCAAGCTGACCCTCTCATTTGAAGCTACTGCCATCTACACCAGTGCCCAGGCTGATTTTGTTCCAAATCTCCTTACCTGGGCGCAAGGACAGGTGTGCCAGAGATTAGGGCCAAGACAACACAGGGAACTGGGTCAAACTCCCCCTATTCTCCTCCATCCATTACTGCCAGTGCTATATTGTGTCTTGCCAGCACCATCCCTTTGTGCTCTTAAGCTCCATCTCACTGTGTGGGGAATGCTAGGTCACCCATAAACCCAAACAGATTGTAATCCCAATTTTTCCAGTAACACCCAAAGGTCAAGGTGATCCATTTAAATATCAGACTGCTTTTGCACCCAACGACTATGTGAGTGCTCCATGACGTGTTTCATTAAAATAGCTCAGCTTTGGGAAATCTCTAGAGATGGTTTGTCATTCTTGAACTGTGCTTGGTCTATGAACACTCAGGGTATTTTTACTTTTAATAAGCACCGTTGCCAAGCCAGAAGGAAGGTCTCGGTGAGCCACATGCATGCACAACGTCATCTGAACCCATTAGGATCTGCTTAGTGAGGGGCCAAGTTCAGACACTTTGCAGCTGCATTCGACGCGATTTGAAAAGAAATCATCAAGCCTCACCAGCTGTTACACTCTGATTATTCTGAAAACCTGAAAAACAAAAATTTGTCAAATAAATTGACAATTGTTTTCTACATCTTAGGGATGTGCTGTTTACCTGGGGTGCAGCGTAATGGGAGGCACCTGGGGAGCTCAGGGGGCTTCCTCAGGGCATGAGCAGCATCAGTCCCATCAACGTGATGGAAAATAACAGTCCATGGCACATAGTGAGCATGCCGAGCAGCTGAGCTGGGCTAATAAACACTAATTTAATCATTCTCGTGTTTACAGATGAAGAAACCAAGGTTCCGAGTTTTGTAATATGCCCAAGGTCACTGTCATGGCAAGGTCACCAGTCAGTGGTGATGCAGCAGCAAAGTTAGAAGAGGGAACAAAGGCCTCAAGCTCTACACCTCCCCTTCAATAAAAACCTTCCACCCAGACCCCATCCGGGCATCTCATTCTCTGAGATTAACCAATCTCACTTCTTGAGTGAATACTTTAGCTTTAATCAATTTACTGTGCTTTGTTAAATATTTATATATCCGCTCTTGAATCCTTTCTTGTGGACCCCACTATGGGGTTGAGGCCTCCTAGGCCTCCTTGGCCTCCCCGGGTGCCGCCCAGCCTCAGTGAGGGTGGAGCTAAGCCAGCATCCGACAGTGGAGCGGTGGGAGATCATTCTCCGCTCTCACAGAGGCCCCCCCCTCCATTCATGGCCGCCTTCTGGACAGTAGCTTATGGCAATCTAGTCACTAGCATTTAGAGCTATGCAATATGCTAAGTGTTCTTTAAATATCACCCGACCCCTAATGCAATCATCACAGTGGGTCTAGGAGGCGGGAACTGCTTTAATACCCACTTTCCAGATAAGCAAAGTGAGGCTTTGAGGAAAATGTTACCCAGGTTTTAGTAATAAGCTAGGATTCTGTTTCCAGAGCCAAAAACTTTGACCCTCTTTCTTGAATGCCCAGCACTGAACTTGGCACCAGGTAACAACCGGTGTTTGTTGAATGAATGAGTTCATGGACGACGAGGCCCATGGATGGGATCTCTGTGGAGCCAGGTACCTTCACAGCCTTGCCCATGGCATCCAGAAAGGAGCCTCGCGCACAGAAGGTGCTCAATAAGTGTTTGTTGTAAAGAATGGCTGCTGCTATGGCTGAGCGTGTGCAGAGCTAGGGCTCTGACTGCTTTGTGAAGGGGAGGATGCTGCCTGATGATTATCGCCTGAGCCTTTCCATCCAGTCGCTGCCCTCCATGATAACCATACAGAAATGTGAGAATAAAATGACCATGTTACATCTGGTGTCCTGCTGGATTAGCTTGGGCCCAGGGGACATTATCGGCGCCAAGAATCGTAATCCTTCACTCCCTATCTCTTTGCAAACAAAACTGACAAAACACTCCCAGGGCTCTCTGGAGTAACCTTCACATTGGTGAACAGCCTGGCCTGCTCTGCACGTTTCCCTCCCGAGTAGGTGTCCCCATCCCCACCTCATTGCAGGAAAGAGGCCAGCTGGAGGGAACGGCACCTTCAGCACCACGCACTGTATCAGCAGCTTCATCCCAGTAATCTGACATGTGTGAAATGAGACCGCTTATCAATAAAGAGAGTGCCCAGCAGCTCCCAGGGATGCGGAAGGGGCCTGCTGGTTGCTGCAAATTTCTCACCAGTGCATTGGAGTTTGACACTTAATATTCAAACCCAACTACAGGCTATGTACTCAGAGGATAAAACTCAGTAATAGCACACGATCCACAGGCTGACAGGCTGAGCATACAAACCTCCAGCGTAAAGACTCACTTAAGAGCTTTCTGCCACAAATGGAGCTGGGGGTAGGGGCGGGGGTGGGGGGAAGAGAAAGAGAGAGAGGGAGGGGGGCACGGTCATGCTGAAAACAAGTCGAAGCCAAAACCAGCATGAAAATGCACAAGTATAATCCAGTAATTAGATGGTGGTGGTGGAGGTGGTGGGGGTTTGGGAAGAAACTGACACGTAGCTCATCCTCCTATTTAAATTCATCGTGTTGATGCTAGTTATTTTCCCCATCAGGGACTCAAAATAAGAGGGACATTTCTGGAAATACACACCATAATAGAGAGCTATCCAAAAGGACAATCTGGTATTTATGCGTCAATTGCCAAAACACCATTTTCCAAACATGTATTAACCTAAGAATTCCCCACCCTGTCTAGCTAATTTTATAGCCTCTGCATCATATCAGACAGTGCTTAGCATGGAGGAGACTAAATAATTGCAGGGAGATTAGAGTTAATCTACAAGCAGGCACATTCATATTTCATTTTGCACGTTTTACAGACATTCTGAGCTAAGCCTACTTGGTCTAAATCAGACTCGGTAAGCTGGAAGTCAGGGGTTCTAAGTAGCCCACATGCTTGAACCACTCACCATTTATAAAAATTTATGAAAAAATTGGCATCACTTAAAAATCAACATTAAATATCTATAATTATGACTCTTGATAAACCAAAACATCCAACCTTACTGAGATCATATTTCTCCAGGCAAAATTCCAATGAGCTGAGTAGCAGATGCTCCCATTAGAGAGACTGTGCTCTCCCAAGTCCCCACCCATCTCTATTGCCTCTAGCCACTTCACTCAAAAATGTTACCTGTTTGGACCCTTATAGGCATTTGAGTTTTGATCTCTGGTTTAACTATTTAGAGTGAAAGGCAAACATTATATCTTCATTTTATACACTGAAGTGTTTTTCCTTTACCCTTAGGGCAAAAAACCCCACCACAAAACATGCAATTTTCCCCTTTACCCCCGCCCCCCTGGAATTCTGAAATGGTACAAACCCATGCACAAATTGGTCATAAGAACAGAATGAAAGGTTGACTTTTTGATGAAATTCTAAGCTAGTAAAGTGACCTTTCCCTTATTGTTTTCATTATCATTGCAGAAATATTCCAAAGGGGGAGAGGTCTCATCTAACACACTGAACTTTGAAAACCATAGCTGTGCTGATCATGTCACTCATGCACATGTACAACTTTCCGTGGCTCCCCACTGCCTACAGAATGCCAGTAATCTCCTTAGCACTGCATCTACAGAGCAAGTTGACCTCACCAATCCGGTCTGCACTTCCTGTCCCTTGACCATCTCATGCTGTCCATTGCAATCGAGCCGCCACATCTCCTAGGTAGTCCCTGGTGTGTCTAACTTCCCTTGGTGTCTGAGGTTCTACTCCTCCTATTACCCTGGGCTGGAATCCCTTTCTTGACCTTCTATATAGGAAAAGCACACTCATGCTTCAAGGTTCAGCTCAAGAGTCATTTTCTGCCGAAACTGGTTTGGCTCAGTGGATAGAGCGTCGGCCTGCGGACTGAAAGGTCCCGGGTTCGATTCCAGTCAAGGGCATGTACCTGGGTTGCGGGCACTTCCCCAGTGGGGGATGTGCAGGAGGCAGCTGATCGATGTTTCTCTCTCATCAATGTTTCTAACTCTCAATCTCTCTCCCTTCCTCTCTGTAAAAAATCAATAAAATATATTTTAAAAAAAGAGTCATTTCCTGAGGAGAGTCCAGGCCTCCCAGGCCCATGTAGGCCAAACTGGCTTCTCTTCTCTTGGGTTTCTATGTTCTTATATCTTAAGTATATGCCCCCACGAAGATAAACTAAGATTCAGGGTATCTAAGTTATCGCAGAGTTATCTATCTGAAAGTTATTATTTCATATATTTATTAGCTGCCTCTCTCCAGACCTAGACTGTGAGTTTCTTGAAGGGAGGAAATCATCCAACGTTGGTCCTTATCAAAGAACCCTGTCCACAGGAAATGAATGTTTAATGACTGAATTTCCCATAAATATTCAAAGCAGAAAATGATGAGCAGATACAGAGTGATAAGCTTCTCCAAAGAGGGAGAGCTTGAATCTTCATGGGGAGAATCAAGAACAGTTTCACAGGAGATGTAAGTTTTGAGAGGCAGTGTGGTATAGTGACTAAGAGTACAGACTCTGAGGCCAGAGTGTCTAACTCCCAGATCCAGTACCTCCCAGCTATGTGCCTTAACACAAGTTACTTAATCTCTCTGGGTCTCACTTTCCCCATCTGTAAAATGATACATAGGGTATTATGAAATGACACCTAGGGTATTATGAAAATAGGGTATTAAGGAAATAAGGTGTGATGAAAATGCAATTTTCTACATATGTGAAGCACATAGAAAATGTATCTCGATCAGGGGTGGGCAAACTTTTTGACTCGAGGGCCACAATGGGTTCTTAAACTGGACCGTAGGGCCGGAACAAAAGCATGGATGGAGTGTTTGTGTGAACTAATATAAATTCAAAGTAAACATCATTACATAAAAGGGTACGGTCTTTTTTTTTTTTTTTTTTTAGTTTTATTCATTTCAAACAGGCCGGATCCGGCCCGCGGGCCGTAGTTTGCCCACGGCTGATCTAGATAGTAGCAATAATCATTGGGGCTGAGCTATGAAGAGTAGGTATGGTTTGGACCTGAAGGACAGGTATACCCCAGGTGAGAAAACCAGTAAAAATAAAGTCAGGAAGGAAGGGAATTGTAGGTGCTGAGAGTCAACAATGCTGCGACCCTCCGTATGTCACTGTGTGCAGTGAAGGACAGCCTGAAACAGGTGGAGCCAGAGTCAACGGGATTTGAGTGTCATCCTAGAGTTTTTTTTGAATTGTATGTTGTAAGTAGTAGAGAAATAGGTGTTCAGGATGCAGCATCCAGGCTGAGTTTTAGTTAACTATTTCATGCAACTCTTTTCACACCCAAATCTGGAGAACTACAAAGATGATAGATAATAGGGATGTTCGACAGTTCAGTGACGTTTTGACAATGTACAAATAACACCGTCCTTCTTCAAGGGACAAAACTCAGTCTGACTATTGGAATTTCCTGGATTTGTGATGTCCCCTCTCCCAATTATTTTCTTTTAGACATTATCTAAAACTCTACAAGACAAAGCATGTCTTAAGCCCAATAGAAATATGGATTTTTTTTACTTTCAATATTTTTTTTTATTTTCAACTACAGTTGGCATACAATATTATATTAGTTCCAGGTGTACAACCCAGTGATTACACATTTATATAACTTATGAAATGATCTCCCCAATAATCTAGTACCCATCTGACACCACACATACTTATTACAATATTATTGACTATATTTCCTATGCTGTACATTACATCCCCCTGACCATTCTCTAACTACCAGTTTGTCCTTCTTAATCCCTTTCACCTTTTCCACCCATCCCCTCAACCACCCTCCCTTCTAACAACCATCAAATAGTTCTTTATAAGTCTGTTTCTTTTCTGCTTGTTCATTTATTTTCTTTAATAGGTTCCACATAAATCTGAAATCATATGACATTTGTTTTCCTCTGTCTGATTTATTTCACTGTGCACAATACCCTCTAAATCCATCCATGTTGTTTCAGATGGCAAGGTTTCATTCTTTTCATGGCGGAGTATTATTCCACTGGATATGTGCATTACTTCTTTATCCATTCACCTATTGATTGTCATGTAGGTTGCTTCCATATCATGCTTATTGTAAATAATGCTGCAATGGACATATGGATATATATGCCTTTTTAATTCAGGGTTTGGGGTTTATTTGGATAAATACCCAAAAGTAGAATTGCTGGGTCCTTCTTTGTCTCTTGTTATATAGCCTTTGCTTTAAATTCAATTTTGTCTGGTATAAGTATTGCTACCCCATCTTTTGTTTGTTTGTTTCCATTTTCATGAGATATCTTTTTCCATCCCTATACTTTCAGTCTGTGTGTGTCTTTTGATCTGAACTAGGTCTCTTGTAGACAGCATGTGTTAGGGTCTTGTTTTGTTATCCATTCACCCTCCACATATCTTTCTATTGGAGCATTCAATACATTTGTGAGTAACTGTTGATAGATATATATTTATTGTAATTTTCTTAATCATATTTTTTAATCTTTGTTTTCTTCTTACAAACGACCCTTTAACATTTCTTGTGATACTGGTTTGGTGGTGATGAACTTCTTTAGCTTTTTCTTGCCTAAAAAGCTCGTTATCTGTCTTCTAAATGATAGCTTTGCTGTGTAGGAATCTTGGTTGTAGGTTCTTGCTTTTCATCACTTTGAAGATTTCTTGCCTATCACTTCTGGCCTGCAAAGTTTCTGTAAAGAAATCAGCTGAAAGTCTTTTCCACAGCTCCCTTGTAGATAACTGCTTTTCTCTTGCTACTTTTTAAGATTTTCTCTTTGTCTTCAACCTATGACGGGTCTTGGTGTGGACCTCTTTGGGTTCATCTTCTTTGGGACCCTCTATGCTTATTCAACTTCATGTCTGTTTCCTCACCAGCTTAGGGTTTTCTGGCATTATTTTTCACATAGGTTTTCAATTCCTTGCTCTCTCTTTTCTCCTTCTGGCACCCCCATGATGGGAATGTTAGTATGCTTGAAATTGTCTCACAGAATCCTTACACTATCCTCATTTTTTGGATTCTCTTTTCCATTCTGATTGGGTGTTTTCTGCTTCTTTATTTTCAAGATCGCTGATTTGATCCTCCACTTCATCTACTCCACTGTTGATTCCCTATAATATATTCTTCAGTTCATGTATTTTGGATTTCTGACTTTTTTAATGTTTTCTATTTCCATTTTTACGTTTCCTATCACTTTGTTGAAGTTATCACTGAGTTCATCTACTCTCACACTAATTTCATTGACAATCTGACTAGTATTTTGAACTCTGCATCTGGTAGATTTCTTATCTCTATTTTGTTTAGTTTTTCTCCTGGAGTTTTGTTCTGTTCTTTCATTTGGGATATGGTTCTTTCTTTCCTCATCTTGACTGCCGCCCTGTGCTTGTTTCTATGTATTAGGTCAGTGATGGCAAACCTTTTGAGCTCGGCGTGCCAGCATTTTGAAAAATCCTAACTTAACTCTGGTGCCATGTCACATATAGAAATTTTTTGATATTTGCAACCATAGTAAAAGAAAAACTTCTATTTTTGATATTTATTTTATATATTTAAATGCCATTTAACAAAGAAAAATCAACCAAAAAAATGAGTTCACGTGTCACCTATGACACGCGTGTCATAGGTTCGCCATCACTGTATTAGGTAGAGCTTGGCTGAGTGGCTTATGTAGTAGGTGTCCTGTAAGGTCCAGCAACACAACCTTCCCAGTTACCCAAACTGGGCACTCCAGGTGTGCCCCTGCCCCCACCATGTGGGCTGTGTTCACCCTCCTGTTGTAGTTGAGCCTTGATTACTGTTGGTACCTCAGTGGAAGGGATTTACCTCTGGGCTGATTGGCTGTGAAGACTGGCGGCAACCACTAAGGAGGATCAGCTCTGCAGGGACTGACCCACAAAGAAGGACTTACTTCAGTGGAACTCTTAGCATGCTGAATTCACCCCTTGGGCATCACTTGTAGAGGTGGTTGAGTGATTTTGACATGGACTGAAGATGTCCGCCAGGTCCTCTGGCTCTGCAGTCTATTAGGAGTTTCAGACCAAGGTCGGCTGCTAACTGTGCTTTGCCCAAGGCCATCCAACATGCACTACAGGCAATCTGTAGATGGCTGATACTTGTGCTCCATAGGAGGTGACCATAGGAAGGGGCTAAGCTGTAAACAGAGGCTGGCTTCCACTAGTGCTGGGCCACATGCTGAGGTCAGATGTTCCATGTTTGAGAGATTTTAGGAAAGTCTGAAGCATGAGCCAAGACAGGAGGTTTATTTGGGAACGACACTGGAAAGGGTTTGGGTGGGCCCACAAGTTGGATGGGGCAGGATCTCAGAAAATTATGGCAAGGTGGGGGGCTGTGTTAGCCACGATGATGAAGACTCAGATAAGGCACCCACCTGCTTGCTCAGGGGTGGAGTGAGGGGTGCAGGGGGAGGGGGGGGCTCAGCAAAGAACAATGGCCTCTGCCAGTACTTCTGACAGAAAGCTGCCCCTCCAGCTATTGTCTTGATGGCAAACAATTGCATTCCTCCTAGTGTGTCCCTTGTGCCTTTGGAGCTGCTGTCCCAGCCCTAAAGTTCAAAGCCAGTAAGTCAGAGTAAGAGTAAGACCATGCACGGGCTCTTTAAGAGGAACTGCCTGGGCCCTAGTTTGTTTGGCTCAGTGGATAGAGTGTTGGACTGCGGACCAAAGGGTTCTGGGTTCAATTTGGGTCAAGAGCACATACCACCGGTGCAGGCTCCTCCCCAACCCAGGCCCTGGTCAGGGTGAGCAGGAGGCAACCAATTGATGTGTTTCTCTCACATTGATATTTCTCTCTGTCTTGCCCTCTCTCTTTCACTCTCTCTAAACATCAATGGAAAAAATATAATCCTCGTGTGAGGATTTAAAAACAAAAAAGAGGAACTGCCTGGGATTCCAGCACTCCTCCATCTCACTCAGCCACAATCCCCACTGATTTTTACAGCCAGAAGTTATGGGGACTTCTCTTCCTGGCACTGAAATCCTGGTCTTGGGTGCCTGGTGTGGGGCTGAGACCCTTCTTTCCTCGGGGGGGGGGGGTCTTCTGCAGCTGTGATATCCCTCCTGATTTTTACCCACCACACCTGGTTATGGGATTAGCCTGTTCTGGATCTCCACCTCTCCTGCCAGTCTCGATATGCCCTCTTCTTTATATCCTTAGTTGTAGGATTTCTGCTACATTCCAGGCATTTCTGAATGATGACTGTTCTGTAGTTTAGTTGTAATTTTGATGTCATTATGAGAGGATTCAAGTACTGCATTTACCTATGCACATATCTTGACCAAAACCCCAAAAACATTCCTATTAATAGGCTGGCTTTAATGTTTGAATGTGTCTCTTTGAGACTGAATTAATGAGCAATTTTAATTTCTGGGAAGTTTTCAGTAATACATCTCACCAGAAGAAAAAAAAATCACAAGCAATTGGATTTACCATTAAAAAAACAACAACAACAAATGGTGGAATTCTTCCCTCCAATGATAAACCATTAGAGGTATTTCCACTTGGCTATTCTAAATTAGACTTCACCTGAAAAATACCAATTTCTTTATTAAATGCACCTTCTTTAGTTTAATTCCAAGGTCCAAAGACGCACAAGGATTCATTAATGAACATCATAAAGAAAATGTCATTTTTAATCCTGTACTTTGTAAATCTGAATTGAACACAGGAATACACACAACATGAAGTCTGTAGTTTTTAGGCAATTCTACAAAGGGAAAAAAGAAAGTGGGGGAGGGTGGGAAAAGAAAAAATATCACATCCCTGTAGTTTCTACTGCCTCCTGTGATATCATCCTGGCAAGTAAGTGCATGACCCACATCTAGAAGAACATGTTTCCCATGTATTCTAGAGTGGAAAGTATAATGTTCTTCATTTGCATTAGCACATTTTATGCAGTAACAAAATGACTCTCTTGTCACTTTAAACATTTTCAATATTAACTGAGCACCTAATAGGTAAAAAATTATGTTTTTACCCATATGTGTTAAATTCATTTTAGCCACAATAAGAAAACTGCTATAGGATTCCTTTCCTTTTCTTTTTTTTATCTCTCATGTTATTCATACTTAAATTACTGCTGTTTATCATTACAATCCATGCTGGTTTATATTACACATGTGACTAATTATTACTTTCAAACAAGTGGCCAGATTCATGAAAAGGTAGTTTCTAAATGCAAGAATCCAATTACACCTTTTCCTTTGTCTAAAAATGCTGTGGCCACAATTTTTCACATTTCTAAACTTCTTCCTCTCATTTTGCTTAAAAGCATTGGTTATCTCTTATGATCTTGTTTCCTCTTCTGCCCATTCCCCCTGTTAAGCTGTTATATTTCCATTTCATTCTCAGCTATCAAAGGTATTCAGATCTCTCTGTTCTCCCTTCTCTTTCTATGCTGCTTCATAAAACCATTATTCTGTTATTGTGGACTGATTCTTCATATTACTCATTCAATTTGCTCTCTTTACCGATGGCTTCAAATCCTTACTATATTCAGAAGACATTTGCATTATTTTGTTCCTTTAAATTGCCTGGGAAGGCATTTTTCCTCATGATGCATCTAGCCCTACCTTTCCATTTTATAATTCTTATTCATTGCATATTCTTGTACTACAGCTTGCTATATTTTGACTCAAAATTAGCATTGCTTATGGATGAGACAGATGCTGGGCAATGCTGGACATGCTAGGAGATGGAAAGCTGCTCCATTAAAATGGCATAAGAGAGTATCATTCTAGCAATTTCCATTGAACAGCTATGGTTCTGTACCATACACATTAGCAGGCCCATGAATGTCTTTCTTCCTCCCACTGCTGTGATTAAAATGGGAGCTGATTAGGATGGTGCCAGCTAGCATCCAAGTTAAAATGAGTGACTTCCTCACTTCCTATTGATTATGCAAAAGGGACACTGGTGGGATTTTATTCTTTGCAGCACCAATCAGAGATAGAAGACCAACTTACTCCATCAATCTATATCTACCCTTTCTAACACATCTATGAAATGATACCTCTGTGACATCTGCAAAGAAAAATTCTTTGTTCAGAAATTGCTCAACAGTGTAATCTGAAGGAAAGATCACTCCCATTACTAAACAGATCAGTACATTTCTTTATTATTCTAAAAATATTCATGCACAAATAAAGGGCATACTTGGTAAAAATGATAAAAGCTCGTTCTGTTCAAAGCCTGGACCTACAGTTCTCTCACTGCACTGACTTTTATTTTTTCAAGCTATAAAATAGAAATAATAAAAACAATACATCACCTACTAAAGGATTTTCATGTGAGTGGGAATGAAATAATACAGAATCCTAGGACCTAACCCGGACTTGCTGAATCAGAATCTGAATTTTAACCTGATCTCCTAGGTGATTCCTGTGCACAATCCACCTTGAGAAACACCGCTATAAGCACATGTTTATATTTAATTCTGATAAGCATTGCTGATCACCAATATTTTGCCCATAAATTTGAACAACTCGGAGGTAACATGTTAAGGGGAATACTTTTCCCTTTTGGACACTGAATCAGAGCATTCACCTCTCATCTGGATGCCACACACAGCTTAGAGTTACATCAAGTCACAAAATGGAACATGAGCTACTTTAGTGTTGTCGCCAATGCCTTATAGATGCTTGTTTGCAGCCACCAAAGGTGGGAGTGTGCAAAATGCACAAATACCTAAAATGTGCTATTTTAATTTAGCCAGAAATTGAAGCTTAATTTTTTATAGGAATGGAAAACACATGTAAACTAAATTGGAAAGCTATTAAGGTCTACCAATATTTTCTAAAGATGTTTCTACCTCAGGAATAATAGTTTGATATTACATTTAAGCAATATTCTTAAGTTTAGACATATCAGATGATAAGTAAAGGAATATTCTAACATGCCATTTTATAAGATATGTGTGTGTGTACATACATATTTGGAAATAGCAATCAGCACTTTTTTATTTCCTTCTTCCTATTAAACATTTAGTCAGTAAACAAATGTTTATTAAAGGACAACTATGTGCCAGGCATTGCACTGTGCTAGCAGTGGTAAGAATGATGCTGGGTGAAAACCACTGGGAATGCTGTAGTACTTGGTATTGTAACCTCTCACCAGCTCCGTGTCTAACACACAGCAGACACTCAAAACACATCCATTGGTTAATTTAATAAATACCATGTTGGCTTATACCAATTATAATATATGGCTGCTAACATGTTTGTTTTTCTACTGAAAATGCAACCAGCATAATTTCAGGGATGAACAGATGGAAGAGATAGAGAGAGAAACGAGAGAGAGAGAGAGAGAGAGAGAGAGAGAGAGAGAGACCATAATTATTTTGGTGGCACTCATTGGCCATTTTGAATATGATTAGTCACTTTGTTCCCTTAAACCTTCCATTTCCACTTGAGAATGGTAAATTCTTTGAGTTCATTCTTAGAGGCAAAATCTGTTCCCTTATCATTTTATACTCAGACCAACTCAAAATTTGTAGATTTCTGTAGACATCTGAGTTTGAGACTTAATTTCCCATTATTTCATTCTGGATTCATTTACTCAAATATATCTTGCCATTCAGGTCTGTGCCAGACACCATTCTAGGTGCTGAATAAATATTGCCATGTGTGGGAAAGACATGCTCCTTACTGTCACAGACTTAGAATTCTAGTGCAGGGAGATAGAGAAGGAACAAGGAAATAAATAGTATCATTTAGGGTAATTAAGTCCTTCCAAGTTCAGTCTTCCTTTATGAAAGCCTATTGGATAGGATGCATTGGGGACATCTGCCCCCAAGGCCTATGTCCCCAGAGGAAGCCTCTGCTACTCAAGTGAGCATCTGCAGTATCAGGGGAGTCACCTTTCTTCCTCTGGGGTAACCTCAAATGATTCCAGATGATTCTCCAGGCCAGTGGGCAAATACGGGGAACTCTAATGGGAATTACTTAACACCAAAGGGATCTTCTCTGAGTCCAAGCAGGGCTTCCTAAGGATGTGACTGCTCTCTCCCAGAACTCCCGAAACATGTTTACGTTTCTCACAGTTACCATGTCAACCTTGAGAATACATATTCCAAGGGCAGTCAATATATTATGTCTAATCCCTACAACCATCATAAAAGACAGGTGTTGGCATCGGCCAGTTATTAAGGAGAAATGGAGGCGGCCAGGCTTCCCACCACCGTCAGTCCTCTCAAAAGTCCTCACACATCTAAGTCAAGGCTTCTGAATGTCCCCAAGGTATTGACACTGGGGTGTGGCTTTCATGACCCATTTTAAGACCAAGGAGACGTGGCGCTCAGAGTCCGCAGGAGAAGAAAGGAAGACGGTGGTGGAAGTGAAAGATGGACGCCACAATTTTGACGTCAGGTGAGCCCTCCTGCTGGGACCCAGGCTCCCTTGAATTATTCAGAGCTTTGCTTTGTAGCACATTTCATCATTTCCCCGGGGAGAAGGCCATACGTGAATATTTATTATCAGCACCAAGATGGTGTGTAATTAATATGTTGATGCAGCACCTCCACCTGCCTTATTGTTTACTGTAACAATATTAGTTTGGTTTGAAATACAAAAGCTTCACTGGCTGTGTGTTATCCCAACTTTTAGACAAGAAGCCTCAACTTATGTAATTATGTGACTGGAGACTTACTGTTGCATTCCTACTTGGTTTACACATAGTGTTAATGGATTATCAATGTAAATAAGGTGGTTCTTAGTAAAAGCCAACGTCTCCAATGCAACTGGAGCTTTCCCAGGGGGGAGAGAGGAGGAGAGGAATATGCTACAATGGAAGTCTCCACTGACGTTGATGACACACACTATCCTCCTTTTTGGGCATGGAGACTGAGGGAACACAAAGATTGATGGGCTAGTACTGGGGACAGGACAAGCAGAAGTTCCCAGCCAAGGTGATGATCATTTACATCTCTAAACAAGACTTCTCCTCAGAAGGGAGGGTAGGAATTATTATACATTTCAGAATGTGTGAGGCAAAGAACAAAGACATATCTCTCATTCTGCAGAGACTCATCACTCAGCAACACCCCTGGGGATGAAAAGTTTTATTCATATACAGCAATGTGGATTTCAGGGCCCTTAGCTCCTACGGATTGGGAAATAGTGTCAGTATGAAGGCTGTATATATCTCTACCAACATCAGTGTTCCCTGTCCTTTTATCCAACTTGCATGCCCTTCAAATGCATACTTCCAGAAGGTCTGAAACTTCCATTACATGATTCTTTTCGTACTTCTAATAAAATGCCTTCATCATGGTGGCTTATGCAGAATTTACTTCCTACTGAATATATTTAGTACCTGGAATTCCAAGCTTGAAAGTTAACGGGAGCTTTCCCCAATCCAGTACCATTGTGACAGAGCCTTCAATATTTTTAGCCATTATTTCTAAAGTTCCCTTTTTCTTGATTCCCTACAGTATGCACTGAAAGAAAACTACAATGGCAAAATCAAAATGTCTCAGATTTCCTTGTCTTTCTCAGTGTGAACCTACATAATTGTGAATGTTTCTCTTAAACCCTTGTTTCTGTAAATTCCCCCCATGCCCTAGGGTTTTATGTGTCAGACAAGGGAGTAACAAACGTGTTGGCCATTTGCAAGTGTGTTTGTTTCCCCCCTATTTCACAAACTGCAGATAATAAGCCTTTAAATAAGAAGAACAATGTGTTCACCATGTATGCGTACATAATGTGCACGGGTCCCAGTGCCTCTAAGACAACCCAGCAGGAAGACCACTTAACTGAATGCCAATGACTGATGAGAGAAAACAACTTCCATTCCCACCAGAGCCTTCAAGGTCAGGGGCATTCTTCTCCATGATCGAACAGTACTTCCCTTTACCAGGTGACCTCCCACCTCTTGAAATCGGGCTGGACTTGTCCTGACTTGAGGAAAACATTCACACCGTATTAAAAGCTATAAAACACTTTGTTGGGGTTTCTTCTTCAGGCATACAGGTAGGGCAAGGGCATTCATCAACAGGAAACTCTGTGGCACACCCCCTTGTAGTTCCTCAAGCCAGCATCTTCAAAGTCATGCTTAGTCTAGGCAGGGTCCTATATGTTAGGGCTTCATTAGCACAGTGACTTCCAAATATGGGCAGCTTGCCAGCCAGCATCCCTGGTGTTTACTCTAGGGACAGGTGTGAACTGGCTGAAAATTGGTTTCTGAACTACCCCCAGAGCTTTCTTGATGGCACAGGCAAAGAGATGGAGCTAGCTAGCTAATTTCAGTGCCATTAGCAAATGAAAAGAAATAAAATTGCAAGAGAAATTATATTTTTCTAGCTGCTAAGTAGATAATAAGAATAATGGGGTAACATGATTACCATCCGCCATTTGAGCGCCAATGACCTAGATGTTATGTGAATCTAATCAACAGTCAATGCTCTTCAGAGAATGACACTAAAAACAAGCACCCGGAGAGTGCCTTCCCTCCACCCATTCCACTACCGTCCACACCCCGCTAGGACTAACAGGAATAATTGCCTTTCTGCATTGTTGGCATGTACTGGGAAACCATTTTCCCTATTCCTCCAAATAAGATCAGCTTCTGGAACAAAGTTGGTTTAGCATTGGACAAACCCGGAGTAGGCAATAAATGAAAAACGCCATTGCAGGTAATTTGGCTCTAGCTCTGCCAGTCACTGTCAATCCACACAGATTTACCAGAGGTATGCAATTTCCAATTAGAGGATGTTCTTATAAAGGAAGAAATAAAAAGTGCGTGTGTGTGTGTGTGTGTGTGTGTGTGTGTGTGTGTGTGTGTGTTCATTATAGATCCACAGTGTGTCACTGTGAACCTCTATCATTCCTAGACTAATGACATGTAGAGACACTTGGGTCAACTGGCACAATACCTATGTAGCTATCATCCTTCCCAGAAGTACAATCACCCAACTTTTGGAGGCATGATCGTTTTCTTCCTGCTCTTGATGCTGGGTGATACGTATGTACACTATTTGAAGTTGAGCCAGTGCAACTAGGCCAAAAATGGACCTCTGGTTGCTGATGTTTTCACTTCAGTGGCAGAGTCTGATGGAGAAGAATGAGGTAAACTAGAATAAACTGAAAATTTAACGCATTCTCTGCAGTATAAAATAGTCGTTAGGAGTGGGGATTTTAGTGTCAGGTAGCTAGCAGTTGGATCGATGTCTGGCTTAGTCACTGCAACAGTGTGGCAATATACACAAACTTCTCAATTTCTTGAAGTGTGAGTTCCCTAAAAGGCAAAGGGAGGGTATTGATACCTACCTAACATGTAGATGGTAAGGATGCAATAAATGAGCCAATGCGTGCAAAATGCTAATGATGTGTTTAGCACATAGAAGATGCTCCAGGAACGAGTAGGTTTTTGTTTGTTTGTTTTTTATTAAGCAAAGCTCGCTCTCCATGGTTCTGAAGACTTTCAGGTTGGTAAGAATCTAATGGACAGAATGCTTAACTATCCCTTAAGAGAAAGGACAGCGTGAAAGTAATGGAGAAGGCCCTGAAGTCACAGCCAGATGTCAAATCCACTGTTCAGAAAAGGAGACAAAAATTACCTTGTTAAAATGTCCCCTAGGTTTCTCACATTTAGATTACACCATGTCCATCTGTCTCCGGGATCAGGCATACTGGTCAAGGAACAATCTGGGACTTTCCCCAAGAACTAGTCTATCCTTGTGAATTCAGATGAAGACAGCTTCTTCTAAAATTAAAACTCAGAGGTGATACCTTTAATCCGGAGCTTTCACTTCTCGGCACATGTAGATAATACTCTTTCTCTACTTGGAAGCAGTTACTAATGCACCAGTGCATAGAGAGTATGTCTTTGCTTTGCCTGATAATAAATGCTTACCCATTTCCGTCCATGTATGCCCAGGAATGCCTAATTTCCTCCCACTTTCTCTCCATTCAAGACAGGCAGGAGGCAGGGGAGCTTGGCCACACTGCCTGGGCTCACACCCGGGTCGGCTCACACAGCAGCCGTGAGACCTTGGGCAAGTCATGTATCACTCTCCTGCTCATGCTCCTCAGTGCTTTCTATGAGGACTCTGTGCATCAACACTATTAACGGTACTCAGTGAACACGCAAGGAAATTTGAATATGGTTGTCACTATTAACCTGACAGCTGCTATTCCTTACTCAATGTTGCCATATAAAATGGTCAGGGCCCCACACCATGCCTGTTTCCTCTCTTCCCTGCTACAAGTTCTGAAACAAAGCCCTTCAAGGCCTCACCCTCAGTGAAGCTGTTTCTCTCCATCTCATTCGTGCTGATTTTCTGCCTTCTCTTTTTTTAATTAAATGTATTGGGGTGACATTGGTTACTAGAATCATATAGGTTTCAAGTGTCCATTTCTATGATATGTGATCTGTATTGAATCATGTGTCCACCACCCAAAGTCAAATCATCGTCTGTCACCATGTATTTGGCCCCTTACTACCTCCTCACCCCCTTCCCTCTGGTTACCACCATACTATTGTCTCTGTCTAAGAGTTTCAGTTTTATAGCCCACATATGAATGAAATCATATGGTTCTTAGCTTTTTCTGACTGATTTATTTTGCTTAACATAATATTCTCAAGGTTCATCCATGTTGCCCCAGATGGCAGTATTTCATATTTTCTTATGGCTGAGGAGTATTCCATAGTATATATGTACCACAGCCACTATGGAAAACAGTATGGTGTTTTCACAAAAAAATAAGAATAAAGTTACCATATGACCCAGCAATTCCTCTTCTGGTCATCTACCTACCCTATCCTAAAAGGCCAAAAACACTTATTCACAAAGACACATAGTGATTTCCTCAATCACCTATTTCCTGACAGGACATATTCTTTGAAAGTGTGGGCTCTGGAGTCATTTGGCAGCTCCCAGCTCTAAGACTCCCACGTTGAGGGACACTGACCAGTGCAATAATCTCTCTGAGATTTACTTTCCTCATCTGTAAAATGGGATTATAACAGTGCCCATTTCACAAAGTGCTGGTGACAATTTAGCCAAATGATATGCATAAGGTGCCTGGGCACACAGAGTCAGCATCTCTGACCGTGAGCTGCTCAATGAAGATGTAATTTATGTCTCATTACATCTCCCACCATATGTTCAATAGATGTCAGCCCACTGCCCTCTTGTCTTCTTGTATGTCAATTTGTTACCAACTTGCAGATCGGCTTATAGATGTTAGCCTGAGCACCTTCCCAGGCAGCCATATTTATCCAAAATAACAAAAAAATCAAAGCAGAAAGGAGTAGCCACCTACTTTCCATGGGAAGGTTAGGCACATGGGCTTGTTCCTGGGGTTTCCTGTTCACAAGTGACTGCACCTTCAATGCAGTCACAGCCCTTCAATGCACCTGGCTGAGCTGTTGACTGGGATGGACACGCAGACAACTACGTCTCTAACCCTTAATTTTCTCCTGCAATGAATTTTGATTATATAATTTCCCTATCTTAATTACTTCTGCAGATACCCCTGCTCACAGGGCCTAGCAATGTCACGGCCACCTTCCTGTGAACATCACCTAAGTGCCTATGCATTTGTGTCCTCCTTTAGATGCTGCTGCGATGAGCTATGCAAATTCAATGCCTTTAATCTCCCCTCATAAATCAAACCTTCCCTTCCTTTAATCTGTTTCCCCCTCCATTGCCAACCTTTCTCCAATCTGTCTCCATCTTTCTCCTCCTGAGAGTACCAGAAATAAATGCTCCAGACTAGGGGTGGGTGAGCTGGTGGGTAGGAAAGAACAAAAAAAGAAAGAGAGTGGAAAATCAGGAGAAAGAGCTGAGAGGCAGCCCCAGAAGTTGTAAGAAAGGAGGATGTGGGTAGGCAGCTGTCTCCATAGCCTGGAGACTATGGCCGGTCTCATTCAGGCCAGGGAACCAGAAAGAGTGTTTGCAACATCACTGAAACCTGCACGAGATGTCACTGCATCTGCCCTTACCTCTGTGGTCGATCATTTTATTCTGAGTTTTCCCACCAGCTCCATTTCAGGATTCATTTTCTTCCCCTCTACCACTCCCCAAGAAGGAATTAGTCTGTCTTTTTCAAGTTTAATCTCATCTTAATCATTTTTTTCTCTTGTATGTCTAGTCTGTTTGGGGTAGGTTTATGTAATGTCCTCAGTCCACACTCCTGTTTGCAACACCTTCCAATTTAATACTGTCTGCAAATTTCATTAGCATGCAATTTACTTCCTCTTCCAGATCATTAAAAAAAAATAGCCTCACCTAGACCAAGCTATTATGAATCTTGCTTCCACTCTCCCCAGATCCCAGCCAAGTGGGAACATTACCATTTATCATTATCTTTTGTTTATAATCTTTCAGCCAGGTTTCATCTAAGCTGGTTAGAACTAATCTTGGTGGCAAAAGAAAATTCAGATAAATAAAACTGGACCCCGACATTGGAGCCTCACTCAAGATCAAAAACGTAGCCTGGTTAGTGGTCAATATTATGTTTGCCTACCACAGCTCCAGAATAATGTCCCATGCAGCTACTTGCAGCGTTCTTTCTTCAAGGCCGGTGCAGAGGCAGATTCATTATTTAATGACAGTTTTGCATTAAATACATCAAAAGGGATTAAAACCTATCAGTCTCAGTTTGTTTAAAGATTCCACAGACTCTTCATCTCCTACAGTACTTTCACACTCCAACGGGACAGGGCACTTCTCTGCAGAGAAAAGTTCTCTACAGAATGTTAAAGACTTACATATTTGACTTCTGATGCTCAGAAATCCATGGTCTGCACCAAAAGTGGAATGAGTCTTTGCCACCAGCCTTAGCACTTGACGTGTGCTAGTTAATGAAGTTCTATTTATGGCTTTAATGAGGATAAAACAGCCATTTCTTAGCTAGGTGCCAGATACAAAGATTGATAACAAGACTAATCCTGATATAATTCCCTTAATAATGGCTAAAAAACACTCAAGTACCTCAATACATCAAGATGTAAATGTTTTATAATACCCATAAACATTCTCACAACCAAATAGAGTTAATTCCACCAAGATTGAAACAAGTGAGAGGTGGTGTAAAATCAATTTGGTTTCACCTCCAATGATGTATCATCACTATCCCAGATCAGTTAATTTTTCACCAAGAAAATGTCTAATGAAAATTTAGACCCCCAAAATGGCAAATCAAACACCAACCTTGATTCAGACTCTCATAATGGGTTAGACATATTTTAACTTTCATGATGAAGAAACAAATCTAAATGAAAATCACCAAAAGTTTAATGTTTAATATCAAGAAGAGTTTGAGCTTTAGATACAAACCAAAATATTTCCCACCTGCTCTGTTCTAAGCTGCTTGCAAGTATCTACGAATTCTCTATATTTTAAAGTACAGATAAAGGATTATGAAGAGAAACGGGACATTATGCAATTTTTTAGGTCCTAAAAATAAAAGTAAGAGAAAATATTTGTAAAGACTCAAGATAGTTAGAAAAAGCTGAAAAGAGAATTCATGGATAATAATGAAATTGTCACCCTTTCACTTTTGGGCCCCATTTAGACTCACCAAGCCTGAAACTAAAGTGCAATTTATTAAGCTAAGAAGTGATGCATAGATTTATGCTTTATGCACTCAAGTTAAACTCTGCTTGGGTTGTGCCTTCACTTTTTTGCTGAGCCCCACAATTTCCCTTGTTCGGAGAGAAACAGAAAAGAGCATGGGAGAACCTTGCAGGGCAAGGAATGATTCTTAAAAGGATTTTAAGGTGCCCAGTTACTCCCTGGCACTGGGGGAGGCAATTGCCTGCAAGGACTCATCCCTGAAAGGGGTGATGTGGTCACAAAGTGCATGCCTCCACATTTACTGTTCCTCTTTATGGCTTTCCATAAAGTCCATTCATGCAAAATGGCAAAGAGACACCCATTTATACAGCATAGAAATTAAGTGACTAATGGGCTATGTCCAATGAACTCCTACCCACTTACAAACTAAGAGAACTTCACATTTTAATTCCTTCAGCTCAAACAGGCAATGGCACATTGTCACCTACCCAGTGATCACTTGAAATTAAATTTCTGGCCAAGTAAAAGTGAGCCGTGAAAGACAGTGCCATGAGGATAACAGTATTCCTTCAAGGGCTTTACCGCACCATGATGCATTCCATGCAAATCAGAAGTTTCTAAGGTAACTTAGACCAGGGTCCTTCACATCCCTATCACAGGTTCTGAATTGCCACCCCTTTCCTTTATACCACATCACAGGGCAGGAGAGGCAAAAAGTTATGTGCCACATTCAGAATCTGAAGAGTCACCATCTACATGATAATCAATTCTTTGACAGTATAATTTATGGGCCATTATAAAACATGAATTATTTTCTCAATCATTGACAGTTGAGTTATGTGTAGTAAAGTTCTACTAAGATCAAATCATTTTGGTTTTAAAGAGTGACAATCCTTGCCCCAGCAAGAGAAGACTCTGTTTCCCAATCCATCTGGAAAAATAAGTTTAACATTTATTCCACAAAATTTTCAACAAATGGTTATTGAGCACCTGTCGTGTGTCAAGAACTGTTCTAAGGACTGAGAGAAAGCATGAAATAAGATGAGAATGGTCCTTATCATCATGGAGTTTCCATCCCAGTAATGAGGAGAGATCATAAGCAAATAAAGGAGATAATTACAGACTGTATTGTTAGGAAAAAGATGAAAAGGGTGCACTAATGAACAATAACAGGACAGCACAGGACTAGTTGGGAACTTGATGTGACATATCTAAATAACCAATTAACACATGAGGTAAATTTGAATCCAGCATCTAAAAAAGGACACAGTCATCCAATATATAGTTATTGCCTGATTGACACATCTGAAAAGCTGAGAGGATAGGAGAGAGCCTATTGTGTGATACGCCACCCATTTGACATGCTATCTAAAAAGATTCTGGCCACAGTCCTGAAGACTGTAATCTAATTGCTCTTTTATTTCTACTTTATCTCCACTTATCTTTTTCTTCACTGCATAGGAAAAGGTATTCATTTAATGAGTGGTGAAATTTTAAAGAAAAAATATTTTAAAACCCTTTTATATTCTCCACCAATGAGAGAAGACTTACTATATGAAAAAGTAAAACACACTGCAGAATTATAATAATCAAATAGGTGTGGCACCAGCATTAACACATGGATTAATAGGATACATAGAAACTCATCCTACTACATGCAATAATTTAATATATGATAAAGTTACCATCACAGACAAGTGGAAGAAGAGAAAGATTTTTTAGTAAATGGTGCTGAGAAAGCTTTTAAAATATTTGTTGGAAATTATTAAATTGTTCCTTCTATATTTCAGTGTCAACTACTCTTACCATGTTCATTGGCAATAAAAAGAAGTGCTTTTTCACTATTTCTTGCTAACACTTTCTATTTCAATTATGTCCCCTTAATAAATTATTCATCACTCAAAAGTGGGTTTTTATTTGTATTATTACTATAATATACTAATACTATACTATTATAGTAAACTAGAAGCCCAGTGCATGAATTCGTGCACCGGTGGGGTCCCTCGGCCTGGCCAGCAATCAGGACTAATCAGGGCTGGGCAGGCTGTGGTGGGGGAGGGGATAGGAGCTGCGGGAGGTTGGCCAGCCAGCCCTGCCCCCCATTGAGGCCCATCTGGGATGGCCAGCTGTGGGGAGGGACGCGGGTAGGTTGGCTGGCTCCAGGAGGTTGGCTGTGGGAGGGCACTGACCAGCATGGGGCAGCTCTTGCGTTAAGCGTCTGCCCCCTGGTGGTCAGTGTGTGTCATAGCGACCAGTTGTTCCAGTTGTTCCGTGGTAATGGAAAAAATATGGACTTTTAGAATTTTATGTACTAGACCTGAGCCCTAAGCCTGCCATTTCAAGCACATTTGAACATACCACTTAACCTTTTATCAGTCTCAATGTCCTCATATGCAAAAGGAAATTAAAGGTGTTAATAATGCCTGTGCCACTGGGTAGTTTTAAAATTTAATGAGATAAGATGCATGACAAAATTTGGAGAGAAGTGAAGCCCCATCAGTATGAGCAGTCATCATTACTGTAAGTATTCCATAAAAGTTTGTTGGTTGGCGGAAGCAGGTTTGGCTCAGTGGATGGAGCGTCAGCCTGCGGCCTGAAGGGTCCCAGGTTCGATTCCGGTCAAGGGCATGTACCTGGGTTGCGGGCACATCCCCAGTGGGAGATGTGCAGGAGGCAGCTGATCAATGTTTCTCTCTCATCGATGTTTCTAACTCTCTATCTCTCTCCCTTCCTCTCTGTAAAAAATCAATAAAATATATTTAAAACAAAAAAAGATTGTTGGTTGAACAATGTTGGTTTTGCAACCCTGAAGCCTGACTGAAGTGGCCCTATGGATGTGGTATATGGACACACTGGGGCTGTGCTCCAATGGATAAGAAGGCTCAGGTAGTATGGACCTCACTGCCCTGGACCTGAGCAGGCCACTCTGGAGAGGCAGCGATGGCATCATCCATCTAGTCTAAGAGCTTTACAACACAGCATCTCGAAGCATTTCATTCTGTCTGCCTACTATGCTGTCCTGCCTATATGGCTCACTCCTTCTCATTAATCATGGATTAATTTAAATGTCACCTATTCAGAAAGGCTTTCTCTGAATATCCTATCTA
Source organism: Myotis daubentonii (assembly GCF_963259705.1). Taxonomy (NCBI): domain Eukaryota; kingdom Metazoa; phylum Chordata; class Mammalia; order Chiroptera; family Vespertilionidae; genus Myotis; species Myotis daubentonii. The sequence continues at coordinate 18,182,478 of NC_081843.1, read as the reverse complement.
GCTAATTCCTGTTGTCCTCCATCTGTCAGTCCCTTCACTGCATTCACTATATTTTATTAACTTAACGAATGTTGTTCTTTAGTTAAGCATCTCGTTTTGAGTTAATTGTAGATTCACATGCAGTTGTAAGAAATACTACAGAGAAACCCTGCATACCCTTTACTTGCTTTCCTCCCAATGTGGGCAGCTACTAAACCATAGTGTGATATCAGGATATTGTGCTATAGTAATAGTAACACAGACAAGACAAATACTATTTCTGTTGACAGCAGCATTCCTCATGCCATGCTTTCATAATCACAACTACTTCCCTCCCTCTTCCACCTAACCCCTGGCAATGAATAATCTGCTCACCATTTCTATAATTTTGAAATTTCAAGATTTTACTATAAATTGCATCATACATTATGTACCTTTTGGGATTGGTTGTGTGTGTGGGTTTTTTTCCCATTCAGCATAATGGCTGTGGCATGTATAAATAGTTCATTATATTTTATTGCTGAGTAATTTTTTGTATGAACGTATGACTAGTATGTAAACATTCAGCCATTGAAAGTTCATGTTTCTGGCTATTATGAATACAACTGCTATAAACATTCATGTAGAGGCTTTTTGTGAACATAAATTTTCATTTCTCTGGAATAAATGCCCAGAAGGATGATCGCTAGGTTATATGGTAGCGGAATGTTTAGTTTTTAAAGAAACTAAAACCGTTCCCCAAAGAGAATATACCATTTTGCAATGTGTGAGTAGTCCAATGTCTCCACATCTTTGCCAGCTTTAGTGCTCACTAATTTTTTTATTTTAGCCATCCTGATGGGTGCATGCTGATATCATATGGCAGTGATAATGTGCATTTCCCTAATGGTTAATAATGTTGAAAATATCTGCATGTGCTTAATTGACATCTATATCTTCTCTTCAGTAAAATGTCTCTTCAGGTCTTGGCTCACTTTCTATTTGGATTGTTTGATGTTTCATTGTTGAGTTTTGAGAGTTCTTTATATATTCTAGATACTGGTCTTTTGCAAAAGTTTTCTCCAAACTGTATAGTTTTCTTTTCCTCCTCTTAAAAGGGTGTTTTGCAGAGAGAGAAAAAAAAGATTCCTTATATTTGTCGATTTTCTTCTTCTTCTCCTTCTTCTCCTTCTTCTCCTTCTCCTTCTCCTTCTCCTTCTCCTTCTCCTTCTCCTTCTTCTTCTTCTTATCCTTATTCTTATTTTTTTTATTGTGCTTTTGGTGCCAAGTCTAAGAACTCTTTAACAGTTTAAAATCTCAAGGACTGTTTTCCTATTTTGTCCTAAAAGTAGTGGAGATGTTGTGATTTTGTTTCTTTCTCTCTTTTTTGGTTTTGTTTTAGATTCAATTTCAAAATCCATTTTAAGTCAATTTCTGTATAAGATGTGAAATTTAGGGTAAGGATGTCCAATTGCATCCCCAACTATTCCAAGAATATCATTACGCTTAAAGAATATCACCTTGATTAAATTGTTTTTGGTGTGTGTGTGTGTGTGTGTGTGTGTGTGTGTGGTGTTTTTTTGTTTGTTTGTTTGTTTGTTTGTTTTGTTTTGTTTTTTGTTTTTTGGGTTGTTTTTTTTGCCTTGTCAAAAATCAGTTGGATGTACTTATAATGATTGAACAGGGTTCGTTCCAGGGGTACAAGGATAGTTCAACATACACACATAGGTCATTGTAATACAACTCATTAATAAAACAAAGGACAACAATCATGTGATCTCATCAATAGATACAGAAAAAGCACTGGATAAGATACAACATCCATTTATGATTAAAACACTCAATAAAATGGGTATAGAAGAAAAGTACCTCAACATAGTAATGGCCATAGATGACAACCCTCGGCTAACATCATACTCAAAGGTGAAAATAAGACAAGGGTGCCCACTCTCTGCACTCTTATTTAACACAGTTCTGGAAGTCCTAGCCAGAGCAATAGAAAGAAATAAAAGGAATCCAAAATGAGAACGAAGAAGTAAAAGTTTCACTTTTTGCAGATTACATAATTATGTATATAGAAAACCCTAAAGACTCCTCCAAAAAACTATAAGAAATAATAAACAAATACAGTAATGTTTCAGCATACAAAAATCAATGCATAAAAATCCACTGCATTCCTATATATTAACAATGAAATTTCAGAAAATTAAATTAATAAAAAACAATCTCTGTTGCAATTGCAACCAAAACAATAAAATACTTAGGAATAAACTGAACAAAGGATGGGAAGGACCTTTATACTGAAAAATTACAACGCGTTATTAAAAGATAGTGAAAAAGAGACAATGAAATGGCAAGGTACTCATGGATTGGAAGAATCAACATAGTGAAAAGGTCCATGTTACCCACAGTGCTATAGACATTTAATGCAATCCCTATCAAAATCCCAATATCACTTTTTAAAGAAATAGAATAAAAGAAATTATCAGATATATATGGAACCACAAAAGACCCCGAGTAGCCAAAGGATTTCTGAGGAAAAAGAAGAACGAAGCTGGACATATCACACTACAGAACTACCATAATTAAAACAGCATGGTATTGGCAGAAAAACAGACACACAACAAATCAGTGGAACAGAATTGAGAGCCCAGAAGTAAAACCACATGTATACAGGAAAATAAAATTTTGATAAAGGAGTCAAAAAATGCAATAGAATAAATCGTGCTGGGAAAATTGGAAAGCCACATACAAAAGAATGAAACTGGATTACAGTCTGTCCCCATGTACAAAAATTAATTCAAAATGGATCAAAGACCTAAATATAAGATCTGAAACATAAAGTACATAGGAGAAAACATAGGTACTAAACAGATGGACACTGGTCTCAGAGAAGAGTTTACTTCCCCAAAGGCAAGAGAAGTAAAGGCAAAGATAAATGAATGGAACTATATCAAACTAAAATGCTTCTGCACAGCCAAAGAAACTGCCAAGAAAAGAAAAAGGCAACCAACTGAATGGGAGATGATGATTGCAAACCATAGCTCTGACAAGGGATTAATATCCAAAATATATGAAGAACTCATAAAACTCAACACCAAACAAACAATCCAATTAAAAATGGGCAGCGGACCTGAACAGACACGTTTCCTGGTAAAACATAAAAATGGGCAGCAGATATATGAAAAGATGCTCAACTATACTAGCTATTACAGAAATGCAAATCAAAACTACAATGACATACCACCTCACACTGGTTAGAATGGCTATTACTAACGAGACAAGTAATAGCAAGTGTTGGAGAGGTTGTGGAGAAAAAGAAACTCTTTTTCACTACTGGTGGGAATGGAAACTGGTACCAACCACTATGGAAACTGGTATGAAGTTTCCTCAAAAAATTAAGAATACAATTATCCTATCACCCAGCAATGCCTTTTGTGGATATCTACCCAAAAAACTCGAAAACATTTATTTGCAAATATATATGACCCCCTATGTTCATTGCAGCTTTATTCATGGTGGCAAAAACATGGAAACAACTGAAGTGTCCTTTGATAGAGGATTGGATAAATAAGATGAGATACATATACACTATGTAATATTACTCAGCCATAAGGAAGGATTAAATGCTGCCTTTGCGACAACATGGATGGATCTTGAGAACATTATGCTAAGTGAAATATATCAGTCAGAAAAAGCTAAGAAACATAAGATTTCAATCATATGTGGGAAGTCCATCTTTTCCACTATTTTTAACACACCAGTGTTATTAATCCAAACGTCTAGATTATCTTGATTTGCTTCTATTACATATTTTAACTATCAATTATCATTCAGATGGTTTCTCTTCTCTATTGTATTTTTTGTGTATACTGAGCATTTTGTATCAGAGCTGTGGGTACTCTTGATGGTGTCTTCTAGCAGAAATAGTTTTTCCCTTTTTATGATATATAACAGAGCAAAAGGGTGATAATATCATTTCAGTCAGGTATTGAGATTCATTGGGTTGAGTTGCAATTTTAATAAGACAATTTATCTCTGGATCATACTTATTCCTATATTGTTACCTTCATGGGCTGTTAAAAACCTGTTCCGTCTTGGTCTCTTCATATCCAAAAGATTGTGGCTGATTCAGTTTTCCCCACCTGTGGTTTATTTATTTTAAACCTCTGCCTCATGTAGCTCAAAATTTGCCAAATGGATAAAGGAGAAGATGGTTAAGTATCTGAAAAAGGCTTCTCCTAGCCACTGGGTTTTGCTTCCTACACAGTGTGAGGACTTCAACAACTTTTTAGATTTTTTTTTCTTGGGAGCGGGGTGCATATCCTGTCAAACTCCTGGACAGCCTCATACTAAATTAGCAAATATTATGTGTGTGTGTGTGTGTGTGTGTGTGTGTATGCGTCATGTGTTTGAGACTCCTCAATAATATAATTTGTCACTTCAGCAACACGTGAATTTCTTACTGATTTTTCTTGCCCAAACTGAAGCTTTCTGCCTGGGGCAGCTAAGGTCTTCAGCCTTTGTCTAGAATAGCAAATGCCTTTGGGGAAAGATACAGGTTGCCATCAGCTTACTTCAGAGCACAGTTCTACCCTATATGGAGTTTTATTATATCCAACCTGTGTTTCTATGACTCTCTGATATATTTAAATATAAATGTTATAAATTTTCTAGCTTTTCATCTTTGTTGCAGCAGAAATGTCAGCCTGCCACAAACTGTACATCCTATCTGGAAGTAGAAGTTCCTGGAAATATCATTAGTATCCCCTCATATTTGGCTGCCAGATTGACTTGATATAAAATTTTAATTTAAATATTTTCCTTTAATATTAAAAAAAAAACTTCATTGGTTTTAATACATTCAGATTTCTATTGAAAAGTCAAACCCAATGTTTCATTGCAGGTTTTTGTCTTTTTCTCTTTAGAGACTTTCAGAACCTTTCCTTGTCTTTGATATTCTCAAATTTCCATGTGTTTTTTCCATCCCCTTTCCTTATTGGGATATTATTAGACCTTTCCATCTGAGATCTTTTACCTTTCTTTAATTCTGTAAACGTTAGCTCCATCTCTTCTTCAATTTCTTCTCTGCATTTTTGTTCTTTCTCATATCTCTTATTATCCAGTCACTGGCATTTCCATTTTTATAATCCATGTTTCTTTACTTCCTTTTATATATGCTATTTCTCTGCAGGACGACGACTCTGCCATGGCCTCCTAACAACCCTGCCCATGTCTACATTGGCCCCGTGGGAAAAGGCTTAAATTGCTGATTGAGTCTGGGCAGAATGCCTGGTAGTCCATCCAGAACACGAGACCATGCAAGTCTTCTGAAGAGCTTCTAAAAGTTCATTTCCCACTTGGCTCTCTATGCACCAGGGAGCATGTAGACTATCATGGGACAGTTTCTCATCACCTCTCTTCTTTCCATGAACTATGAGAATATCTGCTTCACCTAGTCTAAGGTGTATAAGAACCTGTAAAATTCAGTAGCCGTAGCATGGCATTGGCCCCTTAGCAACAGAATGTCCTGTCGTTCATGTTGCAGTCATATACCCTGTTAGTTAAGTCCACTGGGATAAATAACACAAAGCTAGCACCTGTGGCTACTTTTCCTTCCCCTGTGTATACTGTATAAGTAAATAAACAATCTGAATATTTAAAGAAGGTATCTATTGCTGGGTCCCATAGATCTTTGTGTCAAAACATCGGCTGATGTGTCTAAACATCTCCAATACCACAGTCTTGATCGCTGTAGCTAAATAGTAAGTCATGAAGTTAGGTAGTCTCATTTCTCCCACTTTAAACTTGCTCATTCCCTTTTCATATACATTTGAGGATAATCTTACTTATATCCAAAACAATTCTAATTGGGATTTTAATAAGAATGGCATTAAACTTGGAAAAAAATGTTATCTTTACTATGTTGAGTCTTCCAATACATGAACATAGTCCCTCCTTTGTTTTGTTTTTCACTTATTTTTGTCAGCATTTTGTAGCTTTCAGCATTTAAATGATGTACACACTTTGTAAATTTTTATTTAAGTATTTTTGAGTCATTGTTAATGGTATTGTATTTTTAATTTCCAAATCCACAGGTTAGCTGCACGATTTTTTGTAAATGTTCTTTATCAAATTGAGGAAAGTTCCCTCTATTCCTATTTTTCAGATAGATTTTTGTCATGAATGGGTGTTTAATTTTATCAAACATTTTTCTACATTGATTTATATGATCAAGTAATTTTTTTTCTTCAGCCTGTTAATAGGGTTGATGACATTGAATTAATTGTGAATATTGACCAGTCTTACATCCCTAGAATACATCCCACTTGGTAAAGGTGTATAATTCTTTTATATTGCTGAATTTCTAATATTTTGATATAAGCAAAAGATATTTTCATCTATGGTTATGAGAATATAAATCTATAGCTTTCAGTGTGTGTGCTAGTAACACTAGCTTCATAAAATGAATTGGTAAGTTTTCACTTCTCTTCTGTTTTCTGGAAGAGATTACATATAATTAGTGTTCATTCTTCTTTAAACATTTGGTAGAATTCTCTGATGAAAACTTCTGGGTCAAGATATTTCCTTTGTGGGGATTAAATTAGAAATCTGATTTCCTTATTTGTTATAAGGACATTCCAATTATCTTTTTCATGTTAAGGGAATGATGGCAGTTTCTGTTTTACAAGGAAGAGGTCATTTCATGTAAGTTGTCAAATGTGTGTTGTGGAGGTGTTATTACCCTGTTAACATCCCGAGGTCTGCAGCGATACTCTCTGTTCATTCTTAATATTGATCATTTGTGTCCACTCTTTTTTCTTTGCCAATTTTTCTAGAAGTTTGTCAATTTTAATGATCATTTTCGAAGAGTCAGCTCTTCCTTTCATTGATTTTTCTCTATTATTTTACAGTTTTCAATTTAATTGATTTCTGCCTTATTTGCTAGGGTTGATTTTGCTAGTCTTTTCCTTAGATTGTTGATTTGAGAGTTATCCTCTTTTCTAACATATTTTTTTATTGCTATAAATTTCACTCTCTGCACTACTTTAGCTGTGTCCCACAGTTTTCTTGCTGTATTTTCATTCATTTCAATGTCATTATTTCCCTGGAGACTTCTTTTGTAACCCATAGAATTTTTAGAAGTGTGTTGGTTAGTTGCCAAATGTTCAAAAATTTCCCTATTATCTTTCTGTTATTGATTGCTAAATCGATTTCATTGTGGTCAAAGAACACACTTTGTATGATTTTGATTATTTTTAATTTGTTGAAGTTGTTTCATGACATTACCTATCTTTTTCAAAAAACATGTTTTAATTTATTTCTGAGAGAGGAAAGGAGAGGGAGAGAGTGATGGAAACATCAATGAAAAGAGAAAATCAACGATCAACCTGTCCAACCTGTTGTATGCTACCTACTGTTAGGGATTAGGGTCTGAGCACTGTCCAACCTGTTGTATGCTACCTACTGGGGATCGAGCCCACAACCGGCATGTGCACTGACCAGGAGTTGAACCATGACCTCATGGTTCATGGGTCGACTCTCAACCACTGAACAACACTGGATGGGCATGACCTGACTTGTTATATGTTGATGGGCACTTCAAAAGAACACATATTCGGTTGAGGAGTGGAGTGTCCTATAATATTGAGTAGATACTGTTGTGTGATTGTGGTTGAGTTCTTCTTTATTCTTGCTTGTTTTCAGTCCAGTTTTTCTATTAATTGCTAGCAGACTGGTGGTTAAGTTCCCAACTTTAATTGTACATTTTCTAATCTCACCTTTTAGTTCTATAATTTTTTTTGATTCATGTATTTTTCATCTCTGTTGTTTAATGCATGCACATTTAAGACTGCTATGTTCCTTGTTGGCCTGACATTTTTATATTTTATATTATATTGATTATATTCATAACATTCTCTCTCATAATTTTCTTTGCTCTTAGGTCTACTTTATTTGATACAAATATAGCTACTCTTACTTTCTTTTGATTGTCTTTTGCATGATATCTTTTTTCCATCCTTATATTTTCAATCTACCTATATAGTTAAGTTTGAAAGTTGTTTTTTGTAAACAGCATAGAGGTGGGTCATAAAGTATAATTGTGAAAATAACTAGAGAAGGACAGTCTCTTGCATTTGCCCCTATTTTTGTATTCTTCCTTTCTGAAGTTCTAAGATTCCTTCTTTTATTATTCCCTTCCTTTTAGAGAACTTTTCTGACAATGCCTTCATTGTGTTTTCATTTCTGAAGGATATTTGCCCTGGAAATAGAATTCTGAGTCCACAGGTCTTTTCTTTCCCCGCTTGAACAATGTCACATCATTCTTCTTTGCCTCCGTGGCCTTGGATGAGAAATCTGCAGCCCTTCACATTGTTTTCCTCCCCTGGGTACAGTATCCTCTCCCTCCCTATGTTCACGACTTCTTTCCTTTGTCTTCATTTCCCTAAGTTTGGGTATGATGTGTCTCAGTACAGATTTCTTTGGATTTGCCCTCTTTGGAGCGAGTCTACTTCATCTTCCCAGAAGAAGAATTGAACTTATTAATAGCTGTGATTATTTATTCCCTCCCGGTTCATTATGTGTTTCTTTAATGAATTGTAACATCCATAAGGACAAGTGTCTAGCTCTTCCATTTCCCACTGTATCCCCCAGGCTTAAGCAGATAATAGCTGGGCAAAGCATGCTTTAAATGACTGAATTAACAAACTGAACTCTCATAGGGTTCACAATAAACCCCTCAAGAATTAGTTTATACAGCAGATTTCGGAAGGTCTCATCTCTGCTCATTCTGACTCAGGAGTCTAGGGTGAGTTGCCAGATCTACATATTTAAGCACATTTCACAGGTGGGTACCCAGGTATTTTGGAGAACCTAAAAGAAATATCTTCCAAATAAAGGACAAATCACAAGCCATGCTCCCCACAAGAAGATTAGGGTCTGAGCACTGTCCAGGGAGGTAACAAAGCGATGGAGCAAGGGTGATTACAGGTGCTCTGCTCCATAACTGTGAACAGTTAAATAAGTTCCCCCATAAACAGAGGAAAATCTAGGGACACATTCAAATTGGGAACACTTGATCAAATATGAGGGTAAATTGTCACAAAAGGCGGAACACTCTGCTACAGAGGAGGTGGCGGGACGTGCGGGCTCTGCCCTCCGCTCATGCATTTTAAAGCTCTGTGCTGTAGGTTTGTGTTTACCCAGCGCAGGGCTGTTAATGCATTCAGCCCAAGAGTGAAGCAATTTTAATATTAATAGGCTCTTTATGAGAATTTAATAACAAAGTCATAGCTTCCTTGTGTTTCAAGACACAGGGGTTAATTACTTCAAACGAGTTGGCAGGGAAAAGGTCAAATTTTAATGCTGACCTTAACAGTTTGGGATAAATATAAAAAAAGGTAATGGCCCATTTAAAGCTCTCAAGCTCCATGTTCTTTGCAGACTGAGAAACCCTCACATGTCCAACCTGTTGTTTGCACCTATGGATGCTCTGAGATGCTGCGCACCTGGTTATTTCACCTGGTAAGTCTAAGCCACTTGTAACTCAACTCAGCCTAATTTTCATGGGAAGAGGAACAAAGAGAGTCTTTACCTGTTTAAGTATGTACTGGTGGGAGATTCCTTTAAGTCATAACTGTTGTGAGCTATTCAAAATGTCAAGGTAAGTGGAGACATAAGGAAGGACAATAGGGTAACCAGACAAACAGGAATGTGCAAATGACAATGTTCACTTTAGAGCTCCTGGTGCCTACCGCCTAGACCAGTGGTCGGCAAACTGTGGCTCGCGAGCCACATGCGGCTCTTTGGCCCCTTGAGTGTGGCTCTTCCACAAAATACCGACTTCTGCGCATGGGCCACGAAGTTTCTATCACACTGTACATGCGCCCACATTTGGTATGTTGTGGAAGAGCCGCACTCAAGGGGCCAAAGAGCCGCATGTGGCTCGTGAGCCGCAGTTTGCCGACCACTGGTCTAGGACAATTGGCCTGATGTAAATGCTTTGTCTTGTTTTTTTCTTAGCCCCACTTGCTAGCAAAGCACTGGCTCAATTCAGGGCTCAAGCAGACTTAATTCCTATTGATCCTGTAATAGTGGATGTTTTTTGTGGTGGTCACTGTTGCCACTCCTTTCAGTTCCAACTTTCTCCTCCGGAATGGCATTTTGGGAAGAAGGCATCTAGTTCACAGATAGAGTCGTTTTCAATGTGAAGATAGCAAGATACTTACCAAACTATGGCTGGGAGCTTTGCGGGGGGGATAATGACACATTTACAAATAAAAAGAAAATTCCCCAAATTACCAGAACAAATGGAGCGAAGAACATGCCAACCAGGAAGCAAGCAGACTCTAGCAGGAGCTCCGCTCCAATGAAGCAGAGAGAAAGAGAAACAAATGCTTGTTGAATCAGACGCTCCATAGCCACATCTGTCGAGGCGGAAGACAGACTGGGGAAAAAAACAAACTTGAGGGAAATGGTTTCATAACTGGAGGCTCTACAGCTCAGCCCAAATCACGCAATTCCAGAAATGTTATTTTCCCCCAATCAACTGAATGTCTTCATCGAAGCCTCTCTCTTTAGACCTTCACATGTAAACATCCTTCTCCCTACCATTCCACGCTAGCATAAAAGTTTTAGCAGGGACACGCCATGCTGTGATTATTTAAGGAAAGACGGGGGCACCGAGGACTTGTATATACAAATGATTTCAAACAGAATTCCTGAAGGGGTGGAAAGCAGCATCATGCACCTTCTTTGTATGAGAACAAGGAGTGGCCTCCCACTGTAGTAACCCTGGTGCTTAGATCAATGAAGGCTTTCTTGGATGAAGGGATATGGAGGACACAAGAAGGGATATTGGGGACAAAAGAAGGAATATTGGGGATACAACTCCTGGTCTCAAAGACATAAGCAGGCTTCCTATTCACTCCACCTAAGCCGGAAATAATAAAGCAATCAGTCCTCAGCGCTTTGTTCTGAGTCTTCCCAGAAGCCAAGGTAACCCAGGCCTCGAAGAGGGGTGACACTTAACATGAGTGCGCAAATGTGGAAAGAGAGTTTGCAATCAGTTCATAGCCAAATAGCCACAAAAATATATTGGCAGCCAACACTCACGAGATGTTGCTTCAGCCGTCTCTCTCAACACAGATGTGGCAAAGAGTGCTCATGCTTTCCCGAAGTCCCCTTAGCTCTTAGGAAGAGCATGCGGCTACTCACGACAAATATTACTTCTCCCATCTTCCTTTGCAGTAAGTGTGGCCATGAGGATACCGGGTGGTTCAATGTAAGTAACATCAGTATGTGCCACATCTAGGAAGCGCCCTTGAAAAGAGCAAGTGTGACCTGATCCCTCCACCTCTCTCTGGTGCCTGCTGGAATGAGGATGTGACGATGGAAGACCAAGCCTGGGTCTTGAATCAGAAGGTGGAAGCCAAGTATTGAGGATGGTGGAGTATCTTGATAGATAGGCGATCAGGGGGTTCCCCACACTGGCCCTGTCCTTCTTGTCTCTGGATTTCATTTTACGCCAGGAAAAAAGTAAACATCTGAATTTTTTAAAACAGTGCCTTTCATCACTTGCGACCTAACCTAACCTTAGCTGACTTAATGGGCCAAGAAAAGAAATTAAATGCAGGCGTTTATATAGATGAAATCGGCAAAGCTCAGTGGAGTTGTTGACAATGGAGACCTGTGTCCCAGGAAGAGGATGACCCAGCAAATGGCTCGTCTGCCTATTTCTGTTTGTCTGCTTCGAGGTCAGAATGACTCTCACGCTGTACCGACGAGGCACAGAAACAATCATACCCATCATCTGACATGGGGAGAGGCGAGGACAGCCAGTTGTTTGAAAGCAGTTTTCGCTCTGACCTGCTATTTGGGCAGTAGATACTCAGAGAGAAAACAATTCTGTTCAAGATGAAAAAACTGAAAGATGGGAATAACACCACGACCCAGAGACATCAATTTTGGTAAAACACGACCCATGGGAAGATGGCAGGGCGTTTCTGCCTTCTGGGAGGGAAGTGACGGCGCCAAATTTTTCTCTCACCCCCTGGGAATGTGTTTCTCCAGTTGTCTGCTCATGAGCCTGGGAAGAAACTGACTCTAACTTGTGGGGGTTTTTTTGTGTTTTTTTTTTAAATATACTTTATTATTTTTTACAGAGAGGAAGGGAGAGGGATAGAGAGTTGGAAACATCAATGAGAGAGAAACATCGATCAGCTGCCTCCTGCACACCCCGTCCTGGGGATGTGCCCGCAACCAAGGTACATGCCCTTGACCGGAATCGAACCTGGGACCCTTCATCCCGCAGGCCAACGCTCTATCCGCTGAGCCAAACCAGTCAGGGCTGTTTTTTTTGTTTGTTTGTTTGTTTTAATGCTCTGTTGTACATTCCAGATAGTTTCTATCTCTGGTGCAGAGGTTTAGCACATCACAAGTTGATGATAGCATTGTACAAAGAAGATACCTCTCATAATTCTAATATACATGAATATACATATTTTGTCCCTGGCCAAAGGCAGAATCAATAGTGCCCCTCTTGTAGGCAATATCATCTTCATTTTCTCAAAGGATGCATGCTATCTTAATACAGATATGTGATATAGATTCTCTCTCTCTGACTTTTAATTAAAACCTATGAACAGATTTCTCCCTGACATTCTTCCACTCCATGTCACTCTATTCTATTCCACTCCATTCCATTCCATTTCATTACACCACATTCCACCCCACTCCACTCCACCCCATTCCACTCCGCCCATTCCACTTATTCTTCTCTAGTCTATATCACTCAGTCCATGACTCCATTCCATCCATTCCACTCCATTTCATGATTTAGGCCATGCTCAGCTTGGGGTGGAACTATGTGACTTGACAAGTCCTTCAACCTCTCTAAAGGTACACATTTACAACCATTCATGTGATAACTGTAAAGCCATGAACCATTTGCCCTATGTCCAATATTTTTTTCAGCATTTTGTATGTCTCATCCCTTTTAATCCCTACAAGGCCCTGTGATGTGTATACTTTAGCATCCTCCTTATACAGATGAGGAGCCTGGCATACACAGTGACTAGGTGACATGAACCCAGTCACAAGACTAATGGGTAGCAGGTATGTGATTTGAGCTCACAAGTTATGATTCCAGCATTTCCTCTGATAGAAAAGCAAAAAAGGGCCTCATGCTGCCTGCAAGATCTCCTGGGAGAGTCTTTCCAGAAAGGGTCTATGAAGCCAAGGCAGATCTGCAGGGAAGGAATAGAAGCAGGGGCCTTATATGTCCCAGCTCTTAAACTATCTAAGAATCAAGTGGCAACAACTTGGGGTCAACCATGTGTCATTTAGATTCAGAAGGAGGAGCTGGGTCATGGAGCTTCTCTGTGCCCTGCTGGGGAGGCAGGTAGAGAATTATCTGGGCATCCATAAACCAGAGTCGCCTCCGTCCAGCAGCGACAGAGAAGTATGTGTAATCCTGTGGCAATCTATCAATCATCACGGAGTACAAGCTGCATATAAAGTGCAGCATTATTCACAATGGGAGAACTTTGTCCCAGCTCAACAGATTTTGTAGAGGCAATGGGTACCAAGCATCAAAAGCCCACAGATGTATGGTGGTGGCTGTTGACCAGAAATGAACATCTCCAGTGTCATTTCTCACAAAGATGAAGGAATTGCTTAAACAGCTCGATGCAGAGAGATGTGAATGGGGGAAATGCATGTATCTTCATCAGATGTTTTCAAGTCACCAATTCACGTGTACTTTTGTCTTCTACTCTGCCCACAGATATTCTGAGAGGGAGGACACGGAAGTGAATCAGGAAGGCGAAGTGATTTCACAGGAGAGAGAAGAAAAATACGGTGCCTTGTTCTTGCACAGGCTTATTAACGATCAGAAAGTGGAAATGGAGGCATGAATATGTCTATATATGCTTATCAAGAAGGCCCCACGTTTCCATTTTTTGGGAACGTGAGCTGTGTGGTACTTTTCACTACTTCATTATTGAACTCTGCACAGAGGATAAAGAGGTAGGAAGGATACTGGAGCAACTCATCCTGCAAATGAAATAAGCAAAAGCAAAGGAATAATGATAGATTTAATTGGATAGTAGGTGGCCTGGATAACAAACTGAATACATAAACAATGGGTGATCTTCTAAGCCAGGCTCATATCCAATTTCAGTCAGAGTAATTAATGAAAAATTCATAGACGTGCACACTTAGAATATGCAGCTCTAGATCTCCTGTCGGACATGGTGCAATTAAATACTGGGTGTTCTGATGGAAGCAAAAAACAATTTTGATTTGGAAAGTGAGTATAAGAAAAGTCTGCGTCTTATTACTCCCTATTGTTCATCTAATGTTGTAAATTTACTTAGAATCTTATTCATTCATTCGTTTCTTCTTTTTCAATAAACATTTTAAAATTTCACCTAGCCTAGTTAACAAGCAAAATGCATGAAACGGAATAGGAAAAGAGAAGACTGGTGAACAGAGGGTTGCGACCATGAAAGGCATTCAGTTCATACTAAGTGGCTTAGACTTAATCTGAAGCAATAGGGAGCCTCAGAAAATTTTTGAGTAGAGGAGGGACATGAGTAGAGATGTGACTGAGGAAGATTTATTTGGAAACAGCATCACACACACACACACACACACACACACACACACACACACACATGCACACATGCACACACATGATCAAACACACACTCTTATGAAAAAACCCTTGTGTGAGACAGAAAAGAAAATGTAAATAAATGAGACAGTCCTCAGGTGGGACCAGGTGAATGACAGGATAGCTCTGCTATCATGGTGACTTCAGGTATAATCACTTCCGGGCCTATTTGGGTTGATTATGCAGACACACAAGAGCAGAGTTGCTCTGGCAATTTCCTTTCTCAATTTCTCTGCTGGCCAGCGACTGTGCAGGGCAGAGTGAACCTAGACAGAAATGTACAAATCTAAGGAGGTTTAAAAATAAAAAAAAGACCACAAAAGATACCGAGATAGGGGGAGTGTGAATCTTACTCAGAAACTCAACATCGAATGTTGCTAACACTGTCTTTCCATTTGGGTGGTGAAAAGAGAGACGTGGCTAAGAGCCCTGCTGAGAATGAGTGTGCAGTTGCTTTGACTGTGGAACCATGTTAATAAAAGTCTGAAAAATAAACTACATCAGGAAACGAAACATCACTTCCTTCTAGCACCCCAACCTCATGGCTCTTTCTCGATGCTCCTATGAGTACGACACACGCTCATGGTCACCCTCCAGCGGTGGAGGTGCTGGGTTATGTTCTTATCCCTTCCCCCTCCGACTTTCCTACAGCCTCAGAGGGGTCTCCCTGCTCTGGTCTCATGCGCCTTCTCCTATCCATCCACACATGGCTGTCAGCAATATCTTCCTAAACAAGCCTTTCTCAACCAAAGGGATTTCCTCCCCCTTTGGCATCCGGGGACACTACTGGTGGCATAACAGAGGTGAACTATGCTGGTGGCATCAAGTGACCAGAGGCCAGGGATGCTGTGAGCTCCCGATATGCACAGGACAGTGTCTCTCACTAGGATCTGTCTGACTGACATGCTAACAACGGTGCCAAGGCCGAAAAGCCCTGCCCTAAACACGCACTGAGTATATGGGTTTATACACATTTCAAAATTCACAACAGCAACTGGTGGGGAGTTCTCAGCCTGAGTCTGGCTCTCAATGTCCATATAATCTGGTCTCACCAACTTCCCTGATTCACTTCTGTGTCCCGTGTGAACTCCCTGCTTTCAAATGCCTCGTGAGTTCAGCCTCCCTTAAGCACACCTGCCTCCTCCAGTCACAGGCCTTTCCCTCATCCTCTTCCCCTATTGGACCAGCCTTTCTACCTGACCTCCATATGCTCTCCATTCTTCCCGAAAGACTTTCCCTGTGGACCTGACAGCCCACGTGGTTGCTAACTTAGCAGGACATTGAGCAGCACGCTCTCCTCCTGCTGGCACCCACCTGTACCTTGTGTGTGAGGAGCCGCCCTCCTTAGTCTTACAGTCCAAGTGATCACCTGGTCACATGTCTAACACACTCATTTCTCCAGAGAAATAGCTTCACACCAACAAGAGTCTCTTCCATGTTTCTTGCCATGCCATCTGTCCTTTCATCTTTGGGCCTTCGAGATGTTGGGCCCTCCTTCCCCAAGCATCTGGTCCTATTAGGACCTTCGGGAAAGTGGCCCCGAGTGACCTACAGTGGCTGGGAATGAAGAATCAGAGGTGGGGCCTTCACTGTGTGCCTTTGATGAGAAGAAGCCAGGGCCCAGAGCTGATTATACCGGAAAGTATTGATATGGAAATACCGTCAGGCTCTGCCTATCTCCCTGACTGACAATCAGATTTGTCACTCAGCTTATGTCCCTCCCCAGCCTCTGACCTGTCACACAGGTGTCTGGCCATACTCTAAGCTGAACTTTGAGAATGACAGGAAGAGGAAGAAGAGGAGGGCTTACAAAGAGAGGGCAAACCGTACATATACTAATAAGCAGGGGAAGAAAGAGAGAGGGCTGAATGGGCTGAAGGCTGAGAGTGGGCGTAAGGTGGGCACAACCAGTGAAAGGCTGTGACAGTACAGATGCAAGAGAACAGGGAGGAAAGAGGACACACGTTGCTGATCATGAATTGGGTGCCCTTTACTATATTTTTTTTCCAGGAGAAAGCAGTCAATTGTTTTAAATCATTTTAATTTTCAAAAACTATGTTACTATGATTCATTGCTCTATCCCATTGACTAGAGTTTAGTAACAGCACTAGGTACGTTGGTCTAGTGAGGGGTCATGGATATGAATGGGCCCCTTTTCTCCAGAGGCCACTCAATTTGCCCGGAATCATATGATTTCGGGATCAAGCTTTAAACTCAGCTAGGCTTATGACCAAGCTCACACACAACCACTTCACTGGCCTGACTCTCAAAATAAATGGTTCAATTCCGTATCAGTTTTTAATTATTCAAAAAGGTCTTACTTCCTGACCTAACTGGTTTGGCTCAATGGATAGAACATCAGCCTGTATCGCTTCTCGGCCTTTTGGCTAAGATCAAGTGTAGAACATCAGCCTGCAGACTCAAGGGTCCCAGGTTTAATTCCAGTCAAGGGCATGTACCTTGGTTGTGGGCACATACCCAGTGGGGAGTGTGCAGGAGGCAGCTGATTGATGTTTCTCTCTCATTGATGTTTCTAACTCTCTATCCCTCTGCCTTACTCTCTGTAAACAACAACAACAACAAAAAAAAAAACAAAAAAAAAAAACCAATAAAATATATTTTTAAAAAATGGTCTTACTTCCAATGGTAGGGCTGTATATTGAATGACTACCTCCATGATTTTGATAGAAGGAAGAACAGCGTAGATGGATACACAGACAGAAGGCAGTTCCCTATTAACCCATTTGTTTAGTTCCTGTGTATCCACACTCCTGATCCGTAAGCTGAGACAGGAAGGTGACACACAATGACTCTGCTTGCACAGTAGATATTCAATGCATGCCATTGGCGATGATGCACAATTACACATGCATGGACCATGCACCTCCATCGCAGGAGGCACCCTGCAATTCTCCCTGGGATTCCTTTTGTCTTGTTTCTCTCCCCATTATGTCACACAGGCTGAACAAGAGAGAGCTAAGGTCCCCTGGTGTATGTTTGTCACGGAACCTTTGTTCCCTGGTTCTTTATGGGAGTTTTGTCCTACTCAGACTGGAAGAGAAAAATAACCCATTTATATTCTCGGCACTACTCTTTGGGTTTTATTCCAATTGCTATTGTGACAGGGTCGGTGAGGAAGAGGAATACCAATGCCAGCGAGGAGGTAAGCACACGGCTGCTCCCCATGCAGCGACCTGGTCAAATGACAGCAAAGGAAGAGAACAGGGGCGCAGTCTAGAAACCTAAATTGCGATAGAGAGATGAAGATACATGCATATCCCTCTGTGTATCTTCACATATCTATCTATCGAGTCACAAACCATTTGTGTGGCTTTGGCTGAGAGACAAACTAGCATATGGCTAAGGGTGCAAATTTAGAGCTCAGGGAGAGAGAGTACTGGCACAACTCCTGTGTGTGTGACTTTGGAAAATGAATCTCAGCTTTCCCAGCCGAGTCACAGGTATGATAGCCTCAGTGCCTCTCTCAGAGGTCTGCTGGGAGCTGCCACCAGTGAGTGCAGGCAGGTTGGGTAGCCCACCTCACCTTCCAAGCATGTGGTAGGCCAAGGCAGATGGGATTGCTCTGCAGAGTGCTAAAACAATGGTGAATGTGAGGGACAGAAGGAAAAAAAGTTAGATTGTGTTTTAAGAGTAACCATTTTGTGTTCAAACCCCTAATGTCAACCTCTAGAGAATATGATTTGAAGTTAGATGATACTTGAATTTGAGTCTCAGTTTTGCCATTTATTAGATGGGTATATGTGTAATAGAGAGGGAGGGAGGGTGAGAGAGAGAGAGAAAATGGTCATATCCCAACCAACAATCAGAGATTCAATAGAGAGGGAGTGTGGGGAGGGAGGGAGAGAGAGATAGAGAAGGGTCAGCCTCAACAATCAGAAATTCAATGCCCTGATCTGTAAAAGGGGATTAATAATAGCACTTACCTCACAGGGTTACTGTGAAGAATAAATTATATAATATATATTATATGTAGTCTAATATATTATTTGTCATATGGGAAGCACACAATAAATTGTTATTTTTTTCTCTTTTTATATCTTTACTAGAGGACCAGTGCACAAAATTCGTGCATGGGTAGGGTCCCTAGGCCTGGCCAGAGATCAGAGCCAATTGGAGCCTCCCTTTCCCAGCAGCTGCCTGCTGGCTGGGGCCTTCCTTCATTCCGCACCGCCCCCTGGTGGCCAGCGCACATCATAGAGAGCAATCAAACTCCTGGTCTCCCAAGGGGACAATTTGCATATTAGGCATATATATATATATATATATATATATATATATATATATATATATTGATTGATTTCAGAGAGGAAGGGAGAGGGAGAGACAGAAACATCAATGATGAGAGAATCATTGCTCAGCTGCCTCCTGCATGCTCCCCACCAAGGATCAAGCCCACATTCCAGGCATGTGCCCTAACCAGGAATTGAACCATGACCTCCTGGATCATAGGTCGATGGTCAACCACTTAGCCACACCAACCAGGCAATAAGTTGTTACTTTTTAACAATCCAGTCTATTATTAACTGTCTGGATAGGCTGTGCCCACACTCTCCATTCACACCCATCTGAAAGCAACATATTTGAAAAGTTGTTATCAGGAGCTATGTGCTAACTCCCTATGCATAATTTAAATCTTACAGACGATGTCATCTGCTGCTCCATGCTAATTATGTGCTTATCTTATTTGAATATATGTTGCAAATTTACAAAGCCACTGTTGTCCTTCTGGCTCCTGGCCCTATGCACTCAGAAATAGAAGTTTGCAAACACAAAAACAACCAAAAATAACCCCACCTTGGCATGGAAAAGAAAACAATCTGAGAGCATCCTGTAATATCCTGTTCTTCAGACCAACTGGGGCTTTCTGGATTTCTTCAGGCTGACTTCACCCTACAAACGCAGGGCTGAAACAATGCCTGCATCTACCCCGCCATGATATTCGCTGCAAATCACACTTTAATAACAATCGGAAGATGATTCCTCTATCAGAGTGTCCAGTGTCTCAAACCTACTGATAATAAATATCTGCCTTTCAGTTCTCAGTGGCTGTCTTGTTCTCTAGGACTTAAACAATGTAATCTTTTAAATCAAAATTCTTCTTGAATATATGTCTATTGTTCAAAAGAAATAGCTCTTAGCCTATATTCCCTTCAAAAATATAACCAATACCTTAGAAAAACAAATATCTGGTCATACTTTAAGATGTGAATCTAAAAATGAGAATAGTAGAATAACTTTTCTAAAAATGTAATTCAAACTCAAGCCTATCATCTTGTAAAACTCCTGCTTTTCCTCCTTAAAAAAAAAAAAAGTATTTAGACAGGACAAACAAGTTCAATTCCTAACCCCACACACACTGGCTGTGTGACTGGGGCAGGCGACTTAACCTTTCTCAGCTCTGTCACAGGAGGATGGTAACAGTACCCACATCATCGTCTTCCTCCTGGTTCAATACCAAGCACACCACTCAGATCCCATTCCACGTGACTCTCAGTCTTGGGTTTGGAGTTGCTGCTTTTTAGGTTTTGAAGAATAAATGAATTTAATACTCATGCCAGCACTTAGAACATCACTTGGCACACAGTAAATGCCACATAAGTGCTAATCGCCATGATTATTGTAGAATCGTGGTGGGATAGAATGTGATCATCCCTGTAAAGGTCTGAGCATGATGTCTAGAATAAGTAACAACAAGGTCACTGTGGCTTGTAAACTGTACCAGTTCCATTGTGAAAAATAGCCGTCTCACACTCCCCACCCCACCCCAAATGCCATAAGGACACCAAATTGGGTGTGAAAACACAAAACCAGGTATAGTTCAATTATCTGCACTAATGGAAGGGTTCAGAGGCAAGGACAATCAACCAGAGTGGATAATCCAAAAGCCACTTTCACTTGGCCATGAAATATGCTGTCAGTTCACATTCAAATATACTATGTCTGCCATTCTGGGGCTTAATTTCCAACAAAATAATGAATCCTCACAAGACAGGCCTGATTCAAGCTGAGAAGTGCCCTGGTTCTTTGGTCTGCTTCCTGCTCATCTCCTCTCAGCAACATACACCATGCTGAGAGCAGCCAGCAGGCTGCCCTGGCTGGTGCAGAGAACCAATCTAAGCAGGGTTGACCCCTCTCAAATCTTCCCAGAGCATGAAAGAGGCCTGGGTTTCAAAGGCTCCCTCTGCATGAAAATTAACTAGGGCTCCTGGTTGATATGCCACAGACAAGGAGCTAAGGGGACATCTTGCTGCAGAAAATACAGAGTGGAGCCATGGGTTAGTTTTGTCCCGTCCAAGATCCACAACACAGTGTTGCTCATTTTCCTTGACAGAAGATCTGTAGGATCCCATCTCCCCATCACAAACACTGCAAATCCGAAAGGAAGGACTGTCCATTTCATGAAGTAGATTAGTTGATGTTCTAATAACATCAGCTTGTAAAATTAAACAGTGCAATGAACACTATACTGCACAGATTCGTCCATTAAACAAATATTAAGCACTTATGTAGAGTTTGGCATTGGCCAAGGAACTGAGTGAATAAAGATGTGGAAGGAAGACACGGAGTCCCAGCCCTTATAACCTAATGGAAAATAATAATAAAGTAAATAATGGCAGATGAATGGAATAAAGTTACCATGGTGGTGAGAACACATGGTGAGATCACCCGATCTTGTCTGGTGGGGGCTGCAGACCATGATTAGGCCCTGACACCTTCTGAGAAGTCAGCATCACCTCCTGCCCATTCAACAACAGTCTCCTTTTGGCCTTTCTGTCCCAACCTACAAGCCCATATTTTGTTCCATAGCCGGAGTGATCTTAAAATGTAAACATGATCAGGCCACTCTTCAAACCTCCCAGTGGTTTCCCACTGCCTCTAAGATGAAATCCAAGTACTCATTTTGCCATGGAAGCTCTTGCCTGATCTAGCCCTCTCCTACCTGCCTCTCCTCAATGCAGGTCACTCCCTGCCCTGCTCACTGCACTCCTGGCACACTGGTTCCTTTCAACGCCTCTGTAAAAGCAATCCTGTTTTTCTCTCCCTCAGAACCTAGGCACCTTCTGTTTATTTCAATTGCAATATGTACCCCAGCACTGATTCCGTCTCTGCCCAAACGCCACCTCCTTACAAAGACCCTTCCTAACAATCTCAAGTAGGGGACATTGGTTGGGAGAGGAATACATATCTACTGAGCTTCCTTTATAGCACTATCGAAATGTCGAATGACTCTTAAAAAATGTGGAATAAGCCCTGGCTGGTGTGGCTTGCTGGTTGAGCATTGACCTAGGAACCAAGGGGTCACAATTGGATTCCCAGTCAGGGCATATGCCCGAGTTGAGGACTTCAAACCCTAGGAAGGGCCGTGCAGGAGGCAACTGATTGATAATGTTTCTGTCTACCCATTTTCCTTCCTTTCTCTCTAAAAATCAATAAAAACACATTCTTTAATGTGGAACAATTTTTGTCTGTTGCCTTATGTATGCCTATGAATCCATAAAATATAAATAATAACACAAATGTTAGCTGAGCCCTCATTGTGTACTAGGCACTCTTCTAAGCTGGTTTCACGCATCAACTCATTTCATCTTCACAGCTAATGTGCATGGTTATAGCTATGCAGACAGGCATGCAACGTGCACTCGTTGTGTGACTTGTACATGATGAAGGTTAAATTTGAACCTGGAAAGCCTTGTTGCAACATCCATATTCTTACCTTCCATACTGAGTCACTTCTCATTTGCAAGCTTATTTTTTTAAAATTAAAATGAAACCAGGTCCCCAAAAGGTCGTTAAAAAGTGATAATGACTGTGGAGAAAGTTTGCTCAGTAGAACTCTACCCATTGCATCCCTTTGAGATATTTTTTCCCTTTCGCTCCTTCCCTGCTTCCCCATGACAATGAACATCCTGCCCTATCCTTTCAGAATGCACTCTCCCCATAATCACTCTTAGCAGCTGTGACTACATAAAGCTTATTTATACCCATGTCCCATGGCTAAAAGAGATCTTTAGGCAGTCCACAACCCTGTCCAATGAGTATATATATCACCAGGAGACAGGTTGTGAAATAGACTGTGTTGATTTAACTAGAACTGCCCATTATCCAAAAGCAAAGAAAACCCAAGGCCACCTCTGCATTCTCCTGTCCTGACTTCCATCCCCTCCTACCCCCAACTCCATTCTAATTCTCTGCCTTCAACCTTAAACACATTAAAAACCTAATCTATTATATTTCTTTTTTTTAACTAAATAGGCTCAACTTAAGGTCAGTCTCTTCTGGTACACTGGCTCCTATTATGAAGGGAATAAAGGAGAGATTGCTTTTAAAAAGAGACAGGCTGCTTTTAATGACAGTTCCGAACAGTGGCCTTTTGTACTTGAAGGGACTGATGATAAAGCTCACTGTCAACTGACAGTAACATCAATGTCAGAGCATAAAGGGATGGATGTCCCTCAATATGGGATCATCCAAGAGCTATTAACCAGTACTAGTCCACTCTGCCATCTTGGAGGATGGCTTCTCCTTATGACATCCTGGGCACAGGCAGAGGAATAAAGCAGAGTGGTAAATGAAGATTACTCTCTCTCTCTCTCTCTCTCTCTCTCTCTCTCTCTCTCTCTCTCTCTCTCTCTCTCCTCTCTCGCTATGTCTCTCTCTCCTCTCTCTTTCTGTCTCTCACTCTTTCCTCTCTCTCTATCTCTCTCTCTCACACACACACAGACACACTATCAAACACATACAGACACATAATTCATTTTGGTAAAGTAACTCAGCATTAGCTAGTGGTAAGCATTTACAGGGGATGCTCATACAGGTGTTGTAATGGACTACAAATTACACAGTGACTAACCCATAGAGTCAAAACTAGAGAAATGACCATCTGATTCCAGACCAATGCCTGGTCCACTATTCCAAGTTGTTTCTCAATCCATTGAAGACTGAGCGACTATTACGTGTCTGGAATGCTCCCAGGAGACAAGAGGATGAAGGCCATTCCCTAAGTTTCCCAAGACAATCACAATTTTAACTGTTGTATCTTATTGTTAGAGTGGCCATATCATTTATTATCTAAACCTAGATATTTTGAGAGTGACAAATGCTAAGGAAAGAGACATAAACTGAGGCTGTACCAGACAGACTGGAACAAATGTTCTCTACCTATTGTCCATTAATGATACTAGTAGGAATCTCAACTTTTCCTTCAATAGTTGACTATGCCCTCTAACACTTTCCTTCCTGACATATTTTCTCACTCCCTGTCCTCTGGTGGAATCACCCTCCATCTTTTGGCCAATTGCTTCTCCAACCACAACTGCCAAATATAGTAGCACTTTTCTTCCCAGCCTCAAAGATTAGATGAAGCCTGAGCTCAAAACAAGCCAACTGAGGTTCTCCCAGGGAATTTTCTGGTAGAGCTGTCAAGAAATATGGTCCTTGCTTTGGGGGGAAGGGGAGATCACGATGCTCAAAATAACACTGCTCCTTGGCTGCTTAGATGACCTTGACCTTTAACAGGAAAAGCTACCCACCCACCAAGAGGTGGAGGCAATGAAGATGAGAGGTGAACACAAAAGAGAATGTCCTGGTAGTGCTGAGTCATTGGTTCCAGTTACAAAACTTGAGGTCCAGCCTCTGACACCTCATTCCTGTAGTCACTCATTTGATTCTGTAGGCTAACACAGAAAGCTTCCCCAAACCATTACCCAATGTAGTCTGTGGTCATTGTTTTTGCTTCGTTTTGTTAAAACTACTGTGAATTGGGTTTCTGTTATTTGCACTCAAAATAATTTTGATTATACAAGTACCAGAAAATATGGGTATGGATGAGGACCTCTAAGAAAGCTAAAATATTTAAGTGAAAGAGGAGATAGAAAGAAGATAGGGCAAGTTAAGAAGCATATTTTTATTGAAATAATCATTTGAGTGGGCATGAGAGAGCTTAAAATTATGAATAAGTAAACAAGGGCCCTGGCCAGGTAGCTCAGTTGGTTAGAGCATTGTCCAGATGTGCCAAGGTTGTGGGTTCCATCCACTGACAGGGCACATACAAGAAGCAACCAATGACTGCATAAATAAGTGGCGCAACAAATTCATGTTTCTCTCTCTCTCTTCTTTCCCCTCTCTCTCCCTCTCTAAAATCAAGAAAGAAAAAAAAAACACAATGGTTATATGTCCCATGTCTTAAGAGGACTTGATGAAAGAAGGACATAACCATAGGAAGGCATTATGGTGTAGTGGCTTTGGGACCAAATAAATCATAGTTAAAATGCCAGTTCTACTGCTAAGTCACTGTAGCTCTCTGAGCTCTACTTCCTCTTCCATAAAATAAAGAGTCTAATACCTCTCGCAGTCATGAAGAGAACCATCAAGAATGCACATAAAGTACTCACTATTACCCGTGGCACACAGACGGTTACTAATAAATAGTAATTATTTCTGGTGTGTAGAGGGCAGTAAAGAGATATCTAACTGCAAAACCTGGTGGGTGTTGGGCTGGGTTATCACTTAGTTGTCTTTGGTCTGTTGTGGCCTGGCCCCAGGTCTGGACTCTATGAAGTGCTTAATAAAAGTCAATGAATAGATAAATGAAAAATGAAATAGTTGATGCATATATATAGCCTTAGAGGAATCCTAAATAACCACAAGAAGCAATTATCAATACCCTCAAGGAAAATGTCTCTGGCAAGGTATTTAGTGACATATTGCATTAAAGGAATCCCCCTGGCTGTTGTATATACCAGTATCCACAAGAGTGAAAATCTGCAAATAGTACAAATAAGTAAAAAGTAAAGCAATAATTTCTTCTGTGTGTTTTTTCCACAAAACATGTGAGTTGCTTACATAGAAATAGAGGTAAAAGTGCATCATTCACTTAATCACCCATTTATTTGTGTTTTTCCCCATATATTAGCTCCTACTATGACTTAGCAATGCTATGCATTCTAGGAACCCAAAGAGGAAGACACAGTTATTGCCAAGGAACCCTGAAACAAGGACATGAGGAAGACATACTAAGGACTAATGCTGATCGAATGTAATGAAAATAATACTGTCAAAGGCACTAAGAGCTACAGAACTGAAGACTGAGCCCTCACTCAACCAGACAAGATTGGAATATGTCAAGGGAAGAACCACAATCCCCAAAGACTGGAGCAGCACACCCAAGGCATAAAGTTATGAAAGCACATGCCATCTTCCTGGGGTGTGGGGAAGCAGTGTGTCCTCTGATCACCCTGGAACAAAGCCTGCATGAGGTGAGTGGGGGCCCTGAGACTCAAAGGCTGGTTGACCAGATGTCCATAGGTTTCATTCTGTAGAAAATGACAGGCCACCAACATTTTTTTTTTCTTGATAGAGGGAGGTACAGAACCAAATCAGAGTTTTTGTAAAACAATAGTCAAAGTTGACCAGAAGGTAGATCAGAAGGGACAGTGGGATGACATATTTTATTTATTTTACATGAAATAGTCAAACATTTTCCAAGGATTTTAGCAGGGATGACTATATCTATTAAAATGCTGCTCACTGTAGGAGAGAAAGCTGTATAAGTCAGGGCTCTAAGAAACAAAGGACAAGAAGCCTGATTGGAATTTTATGAAGGGGGTGGGGGGAGAAGGTGGTCAGTGCCTCATGTAACTTAAACAGCAGGGTAGGGACAGCTCAGACACAGTGCTGTGCAGGCACCCAGACTTGTCCTCTCTCGGGGATATGCTTGCTCTGCATTGCCTTTCATCCTAATCAGGATCTCCCATCACAGGGGCCATAGCTACTCCAAGCTCTCATTCTCACAGCTCCTAACTGGCCAAATCACAGTGCTATCCCACCCAGTTGAATGAAACTCAATTCTGAGCACCTGCTCATCCTTAAGCCTTCCATAGAGGTCAGGGTTTGGGATGCCCTGATTGGTCAGGCCTGGGTTATGTGTCACGCTTGATTCTGGGGTGGGTCTGCCCATGCGACTGCACATGAACTGCCATTAAAGACAGGGGGATATGCTGCTACTTGTTGAAGGAGAGATGACTGCTGGGAAGGCAGACATGACAGGTGCCTTCTTTGGGAGCATGGGGAGGGAAGGGAGATGGGAGCTAGAGAGCATGTTCCCTTGTAAACCTTAAGCTTCAATAGCAATGCCCTTACTGCAAATACACTTATAACTGATATTATCAGAAGAACCTTCAAAGATGCTTTGCAAACCTCCAAGAGTACTTGGAATTTTATAAATCAAAATACTTTTATCTCTCCCAAATCAACTGAAGTTCCTTGAAACTACAAAGAACAAAACATCTTCAAAGATGTGAAGATGTACAGTGGGAACGAAAGGACAAACAGAACATTTCAAACTCACCTAATGCTTTCAAAGGAAAAGGCTTCCTCCTAGGAACGTATCTATAAATTTCTCCAAGCACAGCTACTAACAGGAGTGCGATAAGACTCTTACATAAGCAGGAATATTCACCTTTACTTTCTCTGAACACTGATACTAACTCCCACAATTCAGCAGCCCTTCAGATTGAAAAAAAAAAAGAACTTAGCTTTTTCTCTGAAGAGAAAACAAACAAACAAAAAATATTTTTTCCTAATATTTCCAGATAGACACATTCTTTGAAGTGCCTACAATTATATTATGGCTCTGACAGTTCTAACGTCGGTCAAACACTAAAACTGCAGCACAGTGATTAAAGGTGATTGAAGTAAAAAGGAAAAGGAGACATGGGCTTTAAAGAATGTTTTTATTATCTGGATGACTTCTGGCAAATTACTTAACCTCTCTGCTCCTCAGTTTCTTAGTCCATGAAATAGATGCAATACAAATACTTAAATGAGAATTTTATAAAATAATATATGTAAAATGGAAAAGTATGAGTTGTGTGGGGTGTGTGTGTGTGTGTGTTTGTGTGTGTGTCTACTTGGAAACTCAGAATATATACTTGGAATCCAAGTATTTTGTTTTGTAAAATCTCAAATAATTTCACCAGCCAGTTTGGCTCAGCAAATAGAGTACTGACCTATGGAACAAAGGGTTCCAGGTTCAATTCTGGTTAAGGGCACATATCTTGGCTGCAGGCTTCTCCGAGCCCTGGCCCTGGTCAGAACTCATGCAGGAGGCAACCAATTGATGTGTTCCTCTCACATAATGTTTCTCTCTGTATTCCACTCTCCCTAAAAACCAATGGAAAAATATCCTCCAGTGAGGACTAAATCAATAAATAAATAAAATCTCAAATAATTTCAACTTTATTTTCATATGTGTGTGTGTGTGTGTGTGTGTGTGTGTGTGTGTGTGTGTGTCTATATTCAAGAAAGTATAGTTCCCCAAACTGGACGTAATCTACATGCCTTACTAGGGAATGGTTACATAAATTATAATAGACTCATACAATAAATACTATGTAAACCTTAAGCAGAATGCAATAGACCTACACAGGCTGATACAGAAGAGCTTCATGATATAGGACTAAACACCAAAAGCAAGATACAACACAATGGGTTGAGTACGTCCCTAGTACATTTTTTAACAAGTACAAAATACTATTAATGCCTTTGTTCTAAAATTGGCTCTCACTGACCTTCCTCAGTCATCTGCTGTTGTGTATGCTCTCTGTGCAAACCCTAAGCAGCATTTCCATTCCTAATGGTGTTCCTGCATGAATGGACTGTCCGGCTTTTTTCAGATCACCATATTCACATGCATGGGCCACAGTGTTGAGAATGAGGCTAGCTGATTAAGAGAGTTTTCGAAAAAGTACCCACTGTGATTGAAACACTCATTTAATACATTTTAAGTGCCTGGAATGCTCAGCTTCTTTGATTGGTGTTGATTGTTTGCCTTTGATTTGTTTCCTCTGTATCAGTGTTCATTAAATTACCTAATGTAATGGCCACCCTGTCGTTGCAATTCTATTTAACTCCTGGTCTTTGGGAACATTCTAATTCACAGGCTGTTCACTTCCGGAGATAGAAATGTAGCTTTTTACCATCTGAGAGCTGCATATTACTTACAAGAAAAATTATGCATTAAAAGAATCCACAGCAGGCATGTCTGTTTTGGTTGTTGTTGTCGGGGGGTGGGGGAGGGTTGGTTTGTTTGATTGCTTGGGTTTTTGTTTGTTTGTTTGTTTGTTTGTTTTTGCTATTTATAGCTTCTATTTTTTGGCAGCAATCTTATTTTGACAATTATTAACTACCACAGGCACACCTGTAAAGTGATATTCAATGCTTGCAACAGTATGTTTGATCTTCCACATTTTACAGTTGATGTTCAATATTTTATTAGTTTCAGGTATACAACATAGTGATTAGGCATTTATGTAACTCACAAAGTCCAGTAACTACCTGGCACCATACATAGTTATTAAAATATTGCTGACTATATTCCCCATGCTGTACTTCACAGCCCTGTGACTATTTTGTACCTATCAATTTGTGCTTCTTACTCCCTTCACTTTTTTCACCCTGATCCCAAACCCCCACCCCATCTACCAACCATCAGTGAGTCTGTTTCTGCTTTGTTTCTTTATTTTGTTTTTTACTTTCCACATACAAGTGAAATTATATGATAGTTGTCTTTTTTCTGACTGACTTATTTCACTTAGCATAATACCCTCTAGGTCCACCTATGTGGTAGAAAATGATCATTAAAAATTAAAAAAAAAATAAAGTCTCCCCCGCCCATGTGGAAAGCAACAGTTGTGCCAGCAACATTCCAGCAGTCCATAGCTAACTCCTCTCTGTAACAAATAGACCAGGCTTCACTGGACATTCCAACAGTGCCCCGCTGGAATGGAGGTTTTCTTATTTTGCTTACTCCCCTTATTTGTCCTAGTGGAGGTGGTGTACTGAGATTTCTCTTCATTCATTGTTCTATTCTAAGGCTGCTGAGGTTTGCTTTTGTCTCCAAGGCAGACAAGCGTTATGCCAGGTGCTGTGTGTGCCTCTACACCAATGAGCCTCACTGCGGAATGGGAGGTACTCGGCAGAGGAGGTGGTCAGAGGAGGATCTATAGTGCTGGCGCAGGAAAAGCCATCAGGATGAGCAGGTAGCAAAAAAATGTGTGAAATCATTGAGCACAAGGAACACATAGAGGTCACAAGGAACTTAAGATACAAAAGCACAAAGAGAAAGAAAAATTTGCATATATTTGCCTATGTCTGAATGCAAAACTCAGGTTAATAATAATAATTTAAAAAAGATTTGGAGTTTGACCAATTGAAATGAAAATGCCCAAATGAGACTGAGTTGTAAGTGCCTGGGACCCTGATGCTCTGAGGATGTGAAGCCCTACCCCAGAACAAGGACGTTTTTAAGGGGGAAAACCCACAGCAAATGAAGCCACGGGAACTGGAGGCAGGCACAGGTGATCTGCAAGGTCCACCTTGGGGGGGACATCTGGGGAGAGTTTTAACAGGAGTTTGTACCTCCAGACAAAGTATGAGCTCATGAACATTCTGGACGGTGTGCCAAGAGTGGCCTGGAGTCTCTGTGCTCCCAGGAGGGCCCTGCTGTCACGAGGCAGAAAGGAGAGGGACACTCACTCCAGTGTCCTGCATGAAGTGACCGGAGCTTAGATGGCTCTCCTCACCCCCACCCAATCATTACTATAAGATAAGCTGTAGAACTATAGCAATAGGCTCAGAGACAGTTAGCGCCCACATAGACCACTGATGCACACATTTTTATTACAAATAAAAATATTCATAATCACAGAAAGGAAAATATTCTATAGACTCAGGAGGGGAAAAGTAATTTATTCTGAACGGTGGACTCCATAAATCTTTTGTCATGTGACAGTTATTCATTATAAATTTGTCCCTACGTGACAGGTATTTACTGAGTGTGTACTCTTCCTGAGGCACGCTGCTGGGTAGGAGGGTGGGGCGGGGGGGAGAACAGAAAGTACCCTGTCACAGACTTTAAGAAGGGTCTTAAGTCTATGAGAGGAGACTGAAGATCACTGCAAAATGCAAGATGACCATTATTTGGTAACCTGGGTGGGGGTATTCATTCATTCATGGTATTCATTCATTCATTCCAATCAAAACTAAGAAATGCTGAGAGCAGAATAGCCTCACATGGCTGAGTGTGGGACAGAGTACAGTTTCAGATCAGCTTCATTTATACCACAGGCTCTCACTTCTAACTGCATATTAGAATCACTCACCCAGGGAGCTGTAAAAAAGTAAGGAGGCCTGGGCATGAAACTCCCGGGACTCTAATTTAATTGGTGTAGATTGGGGCCAAGTTTTGATAGTTTTTAAAACTCTCCCCACTTGATTCTAACTTGAGGTCAGGGATCAGAGCCCGTAATACATACTCAATACCTCTTGATCTGAGTTTAGAGAGCTATGGATAGGACTTGGAGATATGACATAAAAACAAGCACAAAACAAAGCACAGTTAAACATCTTTTATTTTTTGCTGATTTTCACCAGGCCAGGTGGCATCCTATAAGGTGAGTCGCTATTTAAATTCTCCAGCATCAGGAAGGAAGGCGAGCGATTCCTAGGTAATCAGAGGCGATGCTGGGCACGTGTAATGTGCAAAGGGTCCCCGGAGTAAGGGCAGATTTCAAGAGGGATTTCCAAGAAAGTTAAAACCTTCATTAGATGACACCTTGTCATCCTCCAGTTCCATACTACAGACCTACCACCACCACTATCAAAGAAATATTTTGATGCCTTCTATCTGCCAGACACTTATTAGACATTTCTAATTCTCAACAATCCGTAAGGCAAATATTATATTCTGTTTTCACAACGGATGAAAATGGACTCAGAGAGGTAAGTGACCTGCCCCAGGTTACCTAGCTAGTAACTGGGTGAGTCAGGTCTGGTCAAATAAAAACTTAGCATTGCCTATGCTCTTTCTCACAAACATCTTCCACAGGGAGGAAGTAGGGTGTACTTCCACCTTCTAACGTCATGAAAATCACTTCTCAAAGCAACAGCCTAGTGTTTTGGCAAGAGAACACAGAGAGAACACCTAACAAAATCTACAGTAAGGTATGTTTATAATAAAAGCATTAAGGTTTTAATGGCTTCCAATATTGGGGTTCAGGCATAACAAGAGGAAATCTGAAGCACTGGTTAGACATTTCACCTGTTTGAGGAATGACTTGGGTAAGTCATCCTTTGGCGGTTTCAATGGTTGGATCCCCTGAGTTTGTTTAGAGATGAAAGAGAATGCTTCTACTCAGTCACCCAGGTAAAACCCGATTATTCTCTTAATCATTTAAGAAATCAAAATTACCATTCCCACAAAACCCTTGCATTTCTCTGGCCTCCCTCTTGACGCCTTTATCTAGATTTCCATTGTATCTTATTCACTCACTCAAAAATATTTCTGAATGTTACTATTATAAGACAACATGCTATGTGTTGAGGAGGATAAATGATGAACCAGTAAAAATAGCCCTTACCTTCATTGAACTTACAATTTTGTAGAAAACCAGATGGCAATCAAAGAATCATATGAATGCATGCAAACTTACAACTAAGATACATGCTGGAAAGGAGAGACACTTGGTATTTTGATGAACAGCAGATAGGAGGGACATAGATGGAGGAAGTAACACTGGGAAGGAAATAGGGGGGAGTGTTAAATGGTAATGAATGCAGCTAAATAAGTGTATGGAGTAGGTGGGGGGGGCATAAAGGGGTTTGGGCAAGTTCCAGAGGGAGTATGTAACATGTAATGGGAGATAATGTTGAAGAGAAACAGAAATAAAGACCAAGATGGTGGGTGCAGAGCTAGTGGCAATGGAGAGGCTGGCAAGGTCTAAGTCCTGCCAGGCTTTGCTGCACATGAGGACTTCCATGGCCTTCTGGAGAGCAATGTGAACTCCTAATCCCTCAAGGTGTCATATGGGGTGACATGATCAGATTACTCAGGTGGCACTGTGGAGAGCTGGGGGCAAGCGGGGAGCGTGGGTTCATTGAGAGCTTATTATAATCCTCCACATAAGGGGGTGCCAACTGGCCCAGGGTGTTGTCACCATGGATGTGAGAGAAGTCAAGGGCAAGAAAATCTTACTTCAATACAGCAGTTCCCGCGGGGATATGTTCTATGACTTCCAGTGGATGCCTGAAACCGCAGATAGTACCAAACCCTACAGATGCTATGATCTTTCTTATACATGTATTCTTATGATAAAGTTGAATTTATAAATTAAGCACAGTAAGAGATTAACAACAATAACTAATAATAAAATAATTATAACAAAATACTGCGATAAAACTTATATAAATGTTCACTTTCTCTTCTCCCAAATTATCTTCCTGTACTGTCCTCACCCTTCTTCTTGTGATGCAGTGATGGGGCCATACCACAGAAAAGATGCTGTCAGCCACGCTTCCTGATTACGTCGCTAGAACAGGGAGGTAATTTTTGTTTTTATTTTCGTGAACGTATGAGGTCTCTGCTCTGGACATCACGCCTGGGCTTGATCGTATGAGTGTAGCCTTGCCACAGAGCCCCACAGATAAACTGTGTTTTACACTCTGGTGCTGCCTGTGCACTTTATGAACCTAGGTATCATTGGGCATCTTCTTCCAGAAGAGCCTGGTTTCATTGCAACGGAAGACTTGCTGGGATGCTGTCCTTTCTCCTTCATGAACTCCTTGAACTCTGCCAGAAGTGAGGCAGCAGGTTTTTCACAGGCAGAGGCAGCCTCCCCAGCAATTTTTATATTTTTCAGCCCAAAATTATTCGTGAACACATGTAAGCATCTCTTACTTTCAGTTAGTGGCATGGTGTCACGTCTTTCTGGGAATCCCTTCCTGAAGTCTTCTATAGACTCAACACCTTCTGGTGTAAGACGTTGTCGAACTGAACACATGTCCTGTTCATGTCTCCACTCACAAACCGAAGGCCTTTTCCATCTTAACTAAGCACTTACCATGCATGGTGGCCGTGACTTTTGCAGTTTGAAGGATGACAGCAAAACCAGGATGACTTTCTTTTTCTTTTGTAAGTTCACAGATAGATTCGTTCTTACCATAGATCTTAGCAACCTCAGCATATGATTGTGTTTCCATTCCTTATTAAGTTTAGACTTTCACCTTTTCACTTAAAGGAAGCACTTTATGGCTTGAATCTGACACACTGGAATTGCCAGCATCGCTACTGTTGCATTTTGAGGCCTTTATTAAGTACAATAAGGGAAGCACAGTGCTGTGCTACCATGACAGTCAATCTAATAAGAGACGGCTACCAAGTCACTAACAGGCACAGCGTGGGCTTGCTGGACAAACCAGTGATTCACACAGGACAGAGCAGCATGACACAAAATTTTATCATGCTACTCAAAACAGTGTACAATTTAAAACCCAGGAATTGTTCATTTCTGGAATTTTCCATTGAATATTTTTGGACCATGGTTGACTGTGGATAATTAAACCACAGAAAGAAAAACAGTGGATAAGGGGGCGGGGGGGGAACTACTATAATTTATTTTCACTTGTCTTCCCTCCAGTTCTGGCCTTCACCAACTTAACTCTCTAAGCTGAGACTAAACGGGCCTTTCTGAAATGCCACTGCAGTCAGGTACATTCGGGATACAATTCCTACTCAATCATGATTCATAATGTACTTAGTCATCCAGCCCATACCTACTTTCCAGCCTCTTCTCTTCCTATCTCACCCCCTCCCCCACTGCAGGAAACTATGTAAATTTCCCTGGGAGGTGTATATCAGGGTCCCTGAATATGCTAAGCAGGCCAGTAGAAGTCAATGTGCATGGCGCCCCTGGGCTTGTGCAGCATGGATGCCTTGATTACATTGAGATTTTTTCCGAAGCCGAATTCCCTGGAAAGGGCATTGATGCAGAAGAGGCGTGGGTATTCAATATGCAGAAGTCCCTCCCCATAGTTAGCATGGCTAACATGTAACAGGCTGATCTCAGATGTTACTTACCAAGCCAGATGGAAGCATCCCTGACCCAGACCCTAAGGCCACTGTATCAACGAACTGTTTTGGAAAAAGAGAACAGGATTGAAAGAAACACAGACAGGCAGACGCATAACGGAGCATGAACCTCAAATGTGTTTTCACCTAAAAACTCCCATCTCCCTCCTTTGTTTCTGTTCCAAAAGCTAGAATTAGCAAGAGAGCCAATCACAAAGGGAAGATAGGGATGTTTACAGGCGGCTGCTGAAGAGGCAGGGTGGGTAGAAACAAGCATACACACCAGAATGTCATGAAGATGAAACCCAGTGGTAAAACCACAGGGAGCACCAAAGAGCTGTCTTGTTGGGAGTAAAACAAATAAGAAAGAAAGATAAAAAAGCTGAAACAGTCTACTCCCACTTGGTCCCATTATTCAAAAGTACCTACATTTTATAATCCAGAGAAGCCCTCCATTCATCCAAGAATTAGCTGCTGTCCTCCAGCCCTAATTCCATAAACAGTGTTTAAGCATTCTGCTCAGAGACATGGTGCAGAGATGGGTCCCTGCTGGCCTGCCATTCCATCCAGCAGGGACTCACTCCGCATCTCCTTTCCTTAGGAAGCAAACCACTTCTCCACTGTTTCCCCACTGTGTCCAATTATGCCGCTGCCCTTGCAAAATGAGCACTTAGGCACGCAATACATTTTTAAGGAAATGGATCGGCATGATTATTCTGGGAAACACAACGCTCATGGAGGAGTGGGGCAAGTCACGAATTTCAGGAAGTATTGGGCTTTGTATATTAATCACACTAATAAATTACAAATGAGAGACGCACAAACCCACCTCCCTCCTGTGCACCATTTCCTTTGTTTGAAGCTTCTGAAGCAAGTGTGCAGAGGGCTGTTTTGATGTATTTAGTCCCCTCCTTGATTGTTTTCAATTATTGCTGCATTTAAAAAAATTGAAACAAAAGGCTGAGAAGCTACAAAAATTTTCCAATTAGCAGTAAAAGCCATAGCAAACACTCTGATGGGAAATGGAAGGTCCTTAGGAGAGTGGCAAATGTAGGACATACACAGTACTACTTCCTCATTCTGAGTCCATGGCAGACATCCCTAATCAATTACAGAATTCTGGCCCACAGAGATCATAAGGGGCCTCAGACCCCTTTACCTACAGAGCACTTACCCACCGATCGGAACTGACATCACTGTGACCTAGGACAGCTCACTCATTTTACAGAAGAGGCAAATACATTCTGATAGGCAGAGTGTCCTGCCCTTGCCAAGGACACGTGGTGAATAAGGGCCAAAGCCAAGATGAGAAGACAAATTTTATCCCCTGTCTGTTGCTATTAAACTATCCCATACGCTAGGCACCCTCCTCATCGTTATAGAGCACCCAGGTAGAACTCCTCCCATGTGTGTGGGATTCATTAGGTAACACTTAAGAAAATGAGAAGGGCTAGAGGGGAGCCTCATGACTGAGTTTGATCATGAAAACTTGTACATATAACTTTCATATTTGCACATTTCCCGTAAGCCTGCACCAGATACGATATTTGCCATTCACTCTTGAACACACACTCACACATCTCCGTCCCCAAACCTGCCCCCCCCTCCCCGTTTTGCATGGCTGAATTCTTCTCAACCTTCCAATTTCAGCTTAATTATCACTTTTCCAAAATATCTTCCCACGCCAACTTATCTAAATAGACCCTCCACTAATTAGTTTCTCTCTTAATATTCTATTTCATGCCTAACACAGACCACAAGTGGTAATTACTATAACTTTTTTACTGAATCAGTATTTCTCCCCCCAGATGACACTCCCTGAAAGGTCAGAGGACCACGACTGCTTGTTCTCCCCCAGTCTCTAGCCCTGTTTAGACGGAGGTCAACATACAAGAAAGTCACTGAATGAATGACAAACACCACACTTTGCATGAGTGTGCTGCCTTTGTGTTTTTATTCCATCTCTGTGTTCTCTGCACATCCACACCTAGGGATGTCCTTGGGCATCACCTGCCAGAACGTCCCTGCTCAGGTGTGTGGCTCTTTACTTAAGGTGCCACAAGAGGCATTTACTCAGTTGAACAAATAAAGGTCCCTTTAGCCCAGTGGTTCTCAACCTGTGGGTCGCGACCATTTTGGCGGTCGAACGACCCTTTCATGGGGTCGCCTAAGACCATCCTGCATATCAGATATTTACATTACGATTCATAACAGTAGCAACATTACAGTTATGAAGTAGCAACGAAAATAATTTTATGGTTGGGTCACAACATGAGGAACTGTATTTAAAGGGCCAGAAGGTTGAGAACCACTGCTTTAGACTATTATGAGTGAAGAAATTAAGCATCTAACCTTGGATCTGTCATCAAACCTCCGTACACTTCTACCCACTTCCTCCAGAT
Organism: Myotis daubentonii; assembly: GCF_963259705.1. Classification (NCBI taxonomy): domain Eukaryota; kingdom Metazoa; phylum Chordata; class Mammalia; order Chiroptera; family Vespertilionidae; genus Myotis; species Myotis daubentonii. The sequence continues at coordinate 18,145,517 of NC_081843.1, read as the reverse complement.
GATCCTAGTCCCAATTGTGAGCTGAATAAATGGTTGTTTTAAGCCTCTAGGTTTTTGGGTAGTTTGATGTAGCAGAAGCTAGGGCTACTATGCTAAGAACAAAGGTCTAGAATGGAGTGGCCTGAACTTTAATTCTGAGCTCTCCACTCGATGACAGTCATCAGAGACACATTTGTTTAAGCCTCAATTCTCTAATGGGTAAAATGGAAATAATAAGAGCATTTTCATGACAATGTTGTTATAATTATTAAATTAGTTAATGCACGTAAAGTGCCAGGCACATAGTAAGTGTTCAATAGATATTAGTGATTATTGTTCTATTTTTAAGAGTTGAAAAGATTAATTCCAATCTCTAATTTCTTGAATTTATCTTTCTATGAGCTCAGCATCTTGCTTATGCAAAGGGAAAAGCTATTTGCATGGTCCCATAAAGTCTTTCACATAGAAGATAAGGTAAAATATATTTTGTTATTATCTAAAATTTCCTCTTATTATTTCCATCATGTAAATGTAATCTAGACCTAAAAGGAGATTTATACTCAAGTACACATTGGATAAAGGGGAATTTTTTATTGTGCTGAGTTACAAAAGGAGAATCGTGTCTTTTATTTTTCTTTAAAATAAGAGACTTGGATCATCTTTATAAGAAGAAATATTCTGAAACGTACATTATTCTACATGCCACGTTCACTCAAGAGATAATTTCCACTTTTCATTTTAAAGACCACCAACCTTACAATGAATATATTCTATATTTTAAACCATTCCACTTTTAATAGTGGAAGGATGTGTTCCATCAACACAATTACAACAAGTAATGAAAAACTTCTATTTTTTTCCTGAAATCTTAAAAATCTGGAAGGGAACCAATGTTTACATTTGGGTTTGTATTTTGCATTAAATTCCTATGCATACTGAATGTCTTCTGGCTCCTCTACAGAAAGCACTATTAGCTCATGTTCCATTTTCCTACATGCATAAAAAGCAAATAACTTATCTCTTTTTATGAGCTGCTCATAAAGCAAAATTCACTCGTGTGTGTGTGTGTGTGTGTGTGTGTGTGCGCGCACGCGCATGCACGAGCGCGTGTGATTTAACCCTTAGCATGCAGAGCACAAGTTAGGGTGAAACCGTAAGACAATGCCCAAGGGGAAACAGGACACAGGGCAGCCTTTGCACATGGTGCCAGGAGATATCTGGCCTCCCCATCCTGGTACAGTAGGAGTTTAAGAATCACAGGCACACACAGAGACCATCCAAGGGAAAGCCGTTTCCTTAGAGAAAGAGCTTAGCTGTTGATTTTTGTTATTCTTCTTCTTTTTTTAATAGCTAAGGCAATTCTGTGAGCTTTACAAATGGCCTTTCAGAATGGAGAATGACACTGTGGTCTCTGGGGGTAAAAGGTAAGGAGATGTCATTTATCTTAACTACTTCTCAGAGGTTGACAGTGCAGCCCAGCATGGCCTGTCAAGGCGATGGGCCAGGGAGGCATCTGTTCTGCATATCACCTCTATCGCTGCCCTCAAAGAACTTTGGGGCACAGGCTATATACATCCCTGAGAATAAATGTCAATCACTTTCTTTTATTTGCCTCTACTCTTATTAAATAGAAAGTCCGAATGGTTTGTGTATATGCTTGAGAAAAAAAAATCACTTGAGGATGGCTATAGTTGGCAAACACATAGCTATTTTTTCTCACAAAACAGAAGTTGGTGGTGGATGCTATAGGGCCACTATAGCTACTTCTATAGACGAACTGCAGCTACTCTTAAAGAACCCAGGATTTGTCCACATTCCTGTGCCTCTACCCAAAGTGGCTTCCTGATTCATGACTGTAACATGGCTGCTCCATTTTCTGAATGAGAAAACTCCTTCCAGGCAAGAAGCAGCATAAAAGAGGGTGAACAAGTGGCCAAAGGCATGTGCAAGCTGAGTAAGACTTCCAAGATCCCAATTCTGTAGGCTTTTACCAGTTCTTCAGCCATACCGAGTTGCAGAACATCCTGGCGAATCAAAGCTTGTCGCTATTGTGTGCTTTGTTTTGAAATCACTAACAAAAATTATCAGACGAACAAAAATACAAGAATGGAGAATGGGCATGGGTTCCCTAAAAGAAGTGGTTCTCAAAGTGTGGTCCCCAGACCAGCAGGGTCTGCATCATCTGAGAACTTTTGTTGTTAATCCTCACTTGAGGATATTTTTCCCACTAATTTTCAGAGATAGCTGAAGGGAGTGGAGAGGAGAGAGAGAGAGAGAGAGAGAGAGAGAGAGAGAGAGAGAGAGAGAGAGAGAGAGAGAGAGAGAGAGATGAGAGAGACACATCAATTGGTTGACTCCAGCACATGACCCCACCAGGGCCAGGTATAGAACCTGCAACCCAGGTATGTGCCCTTCACCAGGAATCAAATCCCCAACCTTTTGGTGCATGGCCAACACTCTAACCATTGAGTGCCACTGGCCAGGGCATCTGAGAACTATCTAAAAATTCCAATTCTCCAGCCCATTCCAGACTTTGGGGAGTCAAAATATCTGAGGTGTGCTTTGAGAGAGTCTCCAGGGAATTCCAATTGACAGTCAAGTTTGAGGAAGGGTGGGTCAAAACCAAAGAAAGGTATGTGAGCCCATAATAATATTACTGTTTTATCTGTTAAATTCTTCCAAGAAACCCATGAGGAATATATGCTATCATCCCCATCTTAAAGACAAGGAAAGTGAGGGTCAAAGCCATAGCTGGCAAATAAACAGAAAATTGTAACATTTAACTTTGCACAAACCACTTCAGAGGTTAAGGAAGAAAATTCATTTTGAAGCCAATGCTCTCAATTGGGGGTTCCTTTAGACTTTTACATTCTCACTGTTGACGAAAGACCCGATTCATATGACCCACTTCAAAGACTGCACTCTACAACTCTAACAGCACTTCAACGTGTGGTCTTGGGCAATTCATTCCGAACCTCATTTTCACCATCTATATAGTGGGAACTACCTCAGCAGCTCCACTCTGCATTCCTGCAAATGTATTTAAAATACTAATAACAAGAAGAATTTTGTGCTCTTTGGAAAGAAGAACTTAACAGGAATTTAAGTCATTTTTAACATTCTTAGAATGACGAATACCCAATGATCTTCAGAATTCTAGAAAGGGATTGTCTGAAGGTCCCACATGGTTAATTACTCCATTCAGTATCAAAAGAGCGTGGCCTCAATGCTTCAGTGAAGCCCAAAAGTCCTTTGCATTAAATCACCAGGCCAACTTTCTTAGAAACGTGGCACATTGGAGTCACACTTGGTAATGCCTCCTAGGCTAACAGGAAATTTTGCTTTCTGACATTATCCATTTGTTAAAGCTGGTTATGACTCCCCACACATTACTTGAAAACCAATTTCATTCAAGACAAAAGAGTGTGAGCAGGGTATTACATTTTATGCCTAAATTATGCAAATTTGGGGGAGTTATATTGTATTGTGAGCAATTCCCTTTCTTCCAGGCTTCATTGTAGCAGGAGTTAAAGTAAATTTCACTATCCTCATTTGCAAAAGGTGAATACTTTCTATTTTAAAACCCTGGAGGAAAAGATTGACTTTTAATGAGCAGTTATCTAATATAAAAATCCCTTACATATATTACGGACATCATTCCCAAGTATTAAATGTACATCGCAGATAGTGCTGATCTTGATTCAATTAATCCTTGGAGAAGGGGCTTCAAAACCAGACTCCGCATGTTCCGAACACAAACCAGGAGGTGACATAGAGGATGTGACACAGTTTTTAGAAGACATGCCAGTTGCTCCCATTGCTTTGCTGTTGGACATCAAACTCTGCAGTTTTGATATTAAGCGTTCAGAGCAGGGATGCTTTTTTATTTATATATCACTTTCCTAGTTCAGGAACAGGAGATGCGTTTGTAGTTATCTCTTCCATTTTTAAAGATCACCTTCAAACTCTTCCACGGTTCTCTTCTCATCTAGCCCATCACTTCCCAGAAGGGAAGTGGCACATGAATGGGACTGGCCACAGGCTAACATTCCTGGTCACTCTTGCCCACCTGACCAATGCGGCTGACATCATATATTTATTAGATTGATCTTCACATCTCCCCCTGAAGTAACTGAAGCAGAAATAAGCGGATCTAGCAAATGAATCAGTTAATATTTTCTTAGGCTACAACACCAACAATTGCAGGGGCTTTAAAAAGTAAGTCCAACTAACACCTTACAACTCCAAGTGTTGACCAGCAGCTTCAGCACTATCCAAGACTTCGTTAGAAACACAAATTCTTGCATCCCACTTCAGACCTACTGAGCCAGACTCTCTGGGACTGGGGCCCAGCGAGCTGTGTTTTAAACACTGTGCAGGTGGTTGTTATGAACACTAGAGTTAGAGAAGATCTCCTCTGTGTCAGAGCAGATGTAGCTGTGGCTCCCTTCATAGTCTCATGGTCAGGAGATAATTGCCACAGCTCCGGCCATCACTTATATGGTCCAGGCATGGAGAAGAAGGAAGGGAACAGGTAGACCTCTTTTGTCTAACACTTTTTTATCTTGGTTTTGTCTCAAGGAAATTTCAAGACAGTTTAAGATGGAACAACTAGTGGCTTTTCAGCCTCTATAGTGAGGATGGCAAGGTAGAGGAAGGTTGGAAATAATTTCTTTTCTTGGAAACAGTGTTTCACATCAGGGCACCAAGAATATAGAAGAGTTATTTTATAGCATTTGCAATGGTATTTTTTTTTAAGGAACATCTTTCTACTCTAAAATATACATTCCCATTAGTGTAAACATGTGGTTTACTGGTTGTACACAAATCTCACTAGATATAAATATGTCTTCAGTCACACCTTGCCTTTAACTATATAACCTTAGTACCTCTTAAATGTGATACCATGTGCATGAATTACTTATTAAAAAATGAAAAGAAGGAATAAGGGAAGTAAATCAATTCTCATATATGACTTAGCTTAAGATCTTATTAGTAAATAATAGAAATAATTTTGGGTAGCACATTAGATTAGAATACTGACTGATACTGAGATATGTGTTCTTGTTTTGTTTAATGCATAGAACTTTTAGTCATGGCTCTCTAAGTATTACCTGGGCAGCTGAGATGTTGAAACACAAGGCAGATCTCTATTAGGAAAATGTTCCCAGAGATTAAGCCTATAAAAATAATCAACTTCACTGGTAATCAGAGAAAGCCAAGTTAAATAGCAATGATATAGTTCCTATTAACAAAATGTTAAAGTATTATAATACCCAAGAGTGGCAGCGGTGTAGAGAAATGAACAGTTATATCCATTGCTTGTGACTACATAAATTGGTATAACCCTTTGAAAAATGAGTTAAAAATATATTTCAAGAACCATATAAAGTATTCCCCTTTCCCTAATGCTGTAATTACATTTCTGGGAATCTGGCCTAAAGAAATCACCTTAAATATGAAAAAAAGATGCTCACTAAACATTATTGAGAATAAAAATTGTAACATTTAATTCCTCCTAATAGAATGGCAATCACATATTTTATAGTTTTATACACACACACTCAATGAAGTATTTGATAGCTATTTAAAATAACATTTATAAAAACTAGATCACTACATACCTAGGGGACAATATTTCATTTTTAAAGAATCAAAAGTTCATGCTCAATATGATCAAAACTACATAAATTAAAGAAAATATGGGAGCAATATAGTACAAACATAATGTTCATTATATTATAATAAATGTTTTTACTTTTTTTCCATTAGGGAGTTTGTAATAGTATTATCTTACTTTTTAATGAAAAATGAATCACAATAAAAAAACACGCTACAAAGTATTTTTAATGTCTTGCAAGAAATAGTTCTTTAAGCATAGTTTATGCCCTGGCCAGTGTGGTTCAGTTGGTTGGAGCAGTTGTCCTCTATACTAGAAGGGCACAGGTTGGGGAGTGGCAACTGGCTGATGTTTCTCTCTCACATCAATGGTTCTCTCTTTCTCCCTCCCTTACTCTCTCTGAGAACATTTTTTTAAAATGTTTAAAAAATAAGAAAGCAAACATAGTTTATGACTACAATTAAACATTCTTTTCAGAATTTTGATTGTGTCTTACTTAATCAAAAGATCTCATTGAGAAGGATTATATTGCCAACACAAATTACAAATTATCAAAAATCACAAGTCAGTGTAATCTTCATGACTGATGCTTGGCAGGAGAAAGCCAGCTAATGTCAGCTTTCAGTTCTTCCTCTGTCTCTTTTCAGTCCCTCCAGTGTCAATAGAGCAGTGGTTCTCAACCTTCCCCATGCCGTGACCCTTTAATACAGTTCCTCATGTTGTGGTGACCCCCAACCATAAAATTATTTTCATTACTACTTCTTAACTGTAATTTTGCTACTGTTATGAATCATAATGTAAATATCTGATATGCAGGATGTATTTTCATTGTAACAAATTGAACATAATTAAAGCATAGTGATTAATCACAAAAACAATATGTAATTATATATGTGTTTTCCAATGGTCTTAGGTGAACCCTGTAAAAGGGCCGTTCGACCCCCAAAGGAGTCGCGACCCACAGGTTGAGAACCGCTGCAATACAGCCTTCTCAACCCACTAGATCTGAGTCAACTGAACCTTAAAGAATAAAAATACAGGCCTAAGATGGATGTTGGGAATGAGGTGTAGGTTCCATTCTTCAGCACAATTCTTTTAGTCACATAATGACAAGAAAGTGCTCATGAACTTGCACCAATTAATTAGCACTTCAAGAAAGTAAACTAAGTGTATGTATTGTGTATGTATTGTAAGTGTTGTTGTGTGTATATGTCAAGAGACCTTAGAGATAAACAGATAGATGAAAAATAGATATTCATATAAATACATTTATATAGATATATAAATACATTGCTTTAATATAGATATATAAGTATATATATATAAGCTATATATAAATATAGATAAATAGATAGATGATAGATAGATAGGTAGATAGATAGATAGATAGATAGATAGATAGATAGATAGATAGATAAACAGACAGTTCGTCCTTGAACATTTATGGGTCTGACCTCTCATGAAGTTGAAAATTCACAATAACTTTTGATTCCCCAAAACTTAACAATTGATAGTCTACTGCTGGCTGGAAGTCTTACTGATAACATAAACAGTTGATTGACAAATATTTTCTATATTATATGTATTATATACTATATTCTTACAATAAAAGTAGAGAAAAGAAAATGTTACTAAGGAAACCATAAGGAAGAAAATATGCATTTACAATATTTATTGAAAAAAAATCTGTGAATAAGTGGACCTGCACAGTTCAAACCTATGTTATTCAAGGGCCAAGAGTACATATCTATTGTAGAGATTAAAGATAGATACATGTATGTATAAGTACATATAGTGATAGATATATGGTTAAATAGGTAACTAATACTTATATGTTTGGGTTTTACACTAAGAGCTTTCTATCCATTATCTCAAGTGATCCTTTATGAGGGATAATTTATCCCCATTTTACAGATAAAGAAATTCAGAGGTTAAGTAAATTGCTCAAAGTTGTCCCACAACATAATTCCCATTTGAAAGGGCATAACTTGATCAACAGAACACAAAACCCAAATTGGACCAATGCACATTTTCTCAAGAAAAAGTAACAAAGGCTGGTTGGTGCTGCACATACTAAAATCATCAACCAAAAATTGTGACCTTTGCTCCCAATTTATTGCCCCCTCTCATTGACTCAATATCTCAGCAAAAATGTGTACCTGTGTCACAGATGTGCTCCCTGAGTCATCTTTCAGTTCCCTGCCATGCCTCAATTTTGACAGATATACAAGTGACCTTTATGCTTTCATATCAAAAATCCAAGGTAATACCCCATTTGTGCTTCCATGCTGCACTTAAGAAGAAAATTAGGGTTGTTCCTCCTCCTCCTCCTCCTCCTTCTCCTCCTCCTAGTTGTAGTTGTTATTGTTCTTCTTGTTCTTGTTCTTCTCCTTCTCCCTCCTCCTCCTCCTCCTCCTCCTCCTCCTCCTCCTCCTCCTCCTCCTCCTCCTTCTTTGCTTCATCAGGCTCCATTTGGGATAGAGTCTGGCTTTGGTATTAGCAGATGAGCTATATGAAGAGAACCTTGAGAACCTGTGAACGTTTCACAGGATGATATCATTTAAATCCATTGACACAAGACTTTCATTTGGAGCCAAGATATCCTGCACGTTATGAAGTAGGTGTAGCACAAGCAGGTTCTCCTGTTTCTAAAACAAACCAAAACAGCTAGCTAGTCCTATTCACATACTTATCTCAGTGAATGATTCTAGAACTCACCTGACATGCTAAAGAGAAATGGATGGACATTTAAAAATATTATTCTAGTGAAAATGCATGTTGGTTCAACAAATAAACTGGTAAAAAGTAACTTATATTGGACCCACACTAATAGCATAAAAGGTAGGGTTACATTCCTTTCAAAATTCCTTTTGCCACTGATTATCCAACTTTTTTTAAAAATGGATTTGAGAGAGAGAGAGAGAGAGAGAGAGAGAGAGAGAGAGAGAGAGAAACATCGATTTGCTTTTCCACTTACTTATGCATTCACCGGTTGATTCTTGTATGTGCCCTGACCAGCAATAAAACCTGAAATTTGACGTATTGGGATGATGCTCCAACCAACTTAACTGTTATCCAACTTTCCCTTTCAGGCGTGCATTTACTCAACGTATTTGGCAGGTGCCTGTGTTACAGTGAAGCACAGAGAGGGACGGACAGTCCATGCCATCAAAGGGGCAGGCAGGTCACTCATATTCTGCTGAAGTGCAGTGTGAAGTTCCATGACGGGGGATGCCCAGGTCCTGAACATACCAAAATCATGCCCAGTCAGCTTTTGGAGGCAAAGGGGCCAGGAGGAGAGTCAAGTTGCAAATTTTAAATCAATTCCTCACTCCATTATTTACCTGGTATTATCCTAAATAAGGGCTCAGTCCTAGCAGTATCCTATTAATACTTAAATGTTTCATTATCACATTGTCTGGTTCTAAGAGAGCACAGAGACTGGTCGAAACATCAACTTTATAACAGCTTCCTCCATTTCAGAGAAGTTAAAATAAGAAGAATGAAAGCATGTTCACATAAAGGAAATGCAGTAGTAGCATTCAGACTTCTTTGGCAACAATTCTGTTCTCCAATATACCTCTGAAAGTGGGACATTTGATAAAATAACACTTGTTTCTTTTTTAAAAATCCCCCAAATGAATAGACAGAACACTACCCTTATACACAGGTGAACCTGACTGAAGCAAAGAGATGTTTTTAGCCAAGCCATTAATCCAGTTAAGCTTTGTGTTAAGATGCGGATATGTCAGAACTGGTTACCTCAAGAGGGCTTTCTTTTGAACTTGAACTGCCAAAATTCCAAGCCTACACCAAAGGGCTTCAGTTTAAGTGGGCAAAAGGTGAATCATCAGAAGGAAAATAAAAAGAACAGAAGACCAAGCTGGTTATCAAAGAAATGCTTCCAAGGGGAGAGAGAAAAAAAAATGAAATAGGGAAAGTTTTTAGAAAGTCAACATTCAAGAAAAGCTGCATTAAAAAATATAAATCATTCCGAGGCACCTGTGTCGGAAGAAGAAAGAGCTTGCTTTTCAGTCCTCAAGCCTAGCAGGTGAAGGAAATGAAGACATACACACAAAAGCTGGAGCATCGTTGATAACCAGGAGTGAGATTCTGTCTAGGCCAGAAAAAGAGAAAGTAAAGCCAAGGTCATAAAGTTCCGGTTGCCATTTGAATGTGTTGAGTACTTGGTTTCTGCTCGCTCAAGAGTTGGAAACTGCAGCTCATCAACATTTCTAGCAGAGGCTAATCAGGAGAAGAGACGAAGCCAATGGAGCAGGTAGCTCTCAGCGCTGTGGGCAGCTCAGATGAAGAGATGGCGCTGAGGGGGCTGGAGAATGCTGCAGCTCTCAATTAGAATCTATTCTTTCAACAAGTCCGATCACTCATGCATATTTCCTTTCGAGGATCCACAGAGAGGGTGCAAACGAACAAAAGACATCTCTGCCGTCCAGGTGCTTAAGATCTCCATGGTTTGGATTTTTAGTTTGAAAACGATCCACGTTTTGCTCTGTAGTGATCGCTTTATGAATCCCCTCAATGGGCATAATAGCAAGTGGGTTGATCCTGGGTTATGAACGGCAGATGACTGAAATATTTATGCGGCCCTCCCTACATACAAGAAAGCAGGCCAGGTTGGATGAGATGGAAAACTTGCTTTCAAAGAGCTTGTGGGCACCTGGGGAATGAGATGTGCCCACAGGATCATCATACAGGATGTAGTCCATAAGGAAGGAGCGACAACAGGGTGCTAAAAAAATCGTAGAGAAGGAAATAATCTCTCCCAGCCTAAGACTTTATGGAGGAGGCAGCATACTTAAGGAGAGAAAGGAAATGGAATGCCAGTCTGTGTTTCATGCCTGGAAGTCGGGTAAGTTCATGGACAAGTAAATGAACTCAGTTGATCACTTGATCTCTATAACTATCTCATCCTTGGAGATTGCTAATGCACATTAGCGTATTAAAGATTTCCAGGATAAGGCATCCAGGGGAAGGAGATAAGGGAAAAGGAAAGAGGAAGAGAGAGAGAGACAGAATATGAAACAATGAGAAGGACTTTGGCCCACCTGAGGAACCCTGTGGTTTGGGTACAATATACAAATCTGGGAGTGGCTGGTGGGAAGGTCTGGGAGATGAATGGGACATGTGCTTAGATTGAGCAATGATTGGCGTCCAGGAATGATTTCACTTCCCAGGGGACATCTGGCAATATCTAAGGACATTTTGGTTATCCCAGCTAGGGGAATGGATGCTAATGGCATCCCCTTGTAGAGGGCAGAGTGGTGCTAAGTATCCTGTAATGCACAGGACAGCATGTGCCCCTGCCTCCTCTCCCCCTAGCAAAGAATTACCCAACCCCAAATGTCAACAGTGCTGAGGGTGAGAAGCTAGCCTAATGAGAGGATGAGTATGCTGAAACGGCCTAAGAGTAGGAGAAGGTTAGCTCAGTGGACAAAAGGCCGGGAGAGGTCAAAGCCAATGGGATCGACGCCAGACTCAGAAGGGCTTCCCACAGTACAGAATTATTTAACCATGCAATATTCTTTCTGCTCTTCATCAAGTTGAAATCAGAGCACAGTCCAACAGCTCTGAGGCTCATCTATGATTTAGATATGTGTTATACAATTGGCATGATTCATGCAATTCCTCAGCAGCTGACAACCGAGAAGTACACACAGGCAGAGGGCTGCTACTATCACCACCATGAGTGTTAGAATGTCAAAACAGTGAGAGAGTCTACCAGGAAGTTCAAATGCAGCTGAGCTGCTGCCCGGGTTTCCCACCTGCAGCACAGCAGCCCCCTTACCCAGGGAGGATACAGTCCAAGACCCCCAGCAGATGCCTGAAACTGCGATAGTACTGATCTCTATAGACCATGTTTTTCCTATATATACTTACCTATAATAAAGCTTAAGTTATAAATTAGGCACTGTAAGATATTAACAATAATAACTAATAATAAAATAGAACAATTATAATAATATGCTCTAGGAACAGTTATGGGAATGGTGTTGGGTGGCATTGTTAGGTAAAATACGGGTTACCCAAAAACAAGCACTGTGATACTGGGACAATCTGATAACCAATCCGGCTCCTGAGTGACTCAGGGGCAGGGAGCATCTACAGTGTGGAGAAGCTGGACAAAGGGATGAGTCAGGTCCCAGGCAGGACAGAGTGGGATGGGGTGATATTTCATCATGCTACTCAAAACAGTGTGCACTTTGAAACTGATGAGTTGTTTCCTTCTGGAATTTTCCCTTTAATATGTACAGACTGTGATTGGCTGTGGTCCTTGAAACAGCAGAATGAGGGATGGAGAGGGGCACGGCAGCATATTTGATCAGTGTTTCCAGAACAGGGTGCAGGGAGTGTCAGAGATCTCATTTACCCACCAAAAGGTACAATCCACATGTGAGAGCATTTTACAAGGCCACTGAGAAAGGAAATTTAAGGTTCAAAAACGGGCTGATTATGCTACTTCTCCCTGCACAGAAAAGACACATTATGTAATAAAAGAGAAAAATCAATACATAAAGTCTTGTGTTCAAATGCTCATACATAGTAATAAATAGAAATTGCAGTCAGTGACAAGACTTACATTTTGAGGATTATAGTTCAAAATGAGGTGCCTTTTGGTGCATAAGAGGTGACAACTTTTTATGAGGCTGCAAGGTCATAACTCAGGGATGTCTCCAGTTGACCACAGCGGTGAATATGAAATTAGCATATTTCACTCTGAACAAGAGTGGCCTTTCAGGTCCGCTTTATTATGTAAAACGATTATTCTAAGCAGCTGGCTCTTCAATTCTCCATTAATAACACAGGGAGTTCTCTCTGTGGGCCTCTTTTCCTTACCGTTTTTCAGGTTAGAAATATAACTCTTGTTTCTTTGGGGGTAAAAATGATTTAAAATATGTGTTCTATGCAGACATGTTATAAAAACCCAAAAAGTTACCCCATTATCATCCCAGTGAATATTTATTTATAAATGTATACATGCACATATCCACATTCATGCATCCATGCAACTTTAAATACTATGTGATAGATGATAGATAGATCGATCTTGCATATTTTTAGAATATATAATTTGTTATATATTCTGGAAGACAGGAAAATCTGTACCTAACAGGAAATTTATACCGATGTCAACTTGTTTTGAGAAAGAGGTAGCTCAGTCTACTGCTGGAGTCACTGTGGTCAAGTTTTCTGTCACTTGCTTCTAAAACCATGACTAACAAATAGAGAAACTCAACTGGTGCTAGAATAGAGGCATCAATCAAAGGAAGGCACTTGATCCCAAGGACACAGACATGGTGCCTTCCCAGGTATACCAGCCATTAGGCCATGCTCCCTGGAGCAGGAGTCTCAGGTCTTCCTTGAGCAGTGATATGAACAGGCCATCAGGGCCAGGTAAGGCTGTCTCAGTGTCAGAACCAAAGGAGTGATCTTCCCTCCACTTGGCTTAGTTTTTCCTGTAACAGTAAGTTTCTCAGCCGTGGAGCTGGAATACAAGGTCTCTTGAAAGAAACACAAAGTAAGGCCTTATCCTGAGAGGAGGTGAGCACTCCCCTGACCCAGGCCCACCCAATCGCTGCACCCTGATGAGGTTCAGGACACGTTGCCTCCAACAGGGCACTGCGGCAGATTGAATATTTCAGGCTGAAGGAATCTGAGAAATGACATTTGTGGGAAGGACTTCTGACCCTCCCTGAAGCAGGTCATACAGCCATCATGTGAGAGACGCACTTCCTGTGCCTGGAGGTGCCCTCCCTGTGCCCGGAGGAAAGGAGCTTCCTCATCTCCGAAAACAGAGGGTCTCCAAGAGGCCCTGGTAGGTTCCCTATTTACTGCACTTACTTCTTACCCTTCGTCCCATCACTGCTGTCCATGGCTTCCCACTCTTCATCAAGCCAAGTCCAACATACTCAGGTTTAACCATTTCTCAAGGTTTTCATCCCTTATGAAGGTTCCCGTGCATGTCAAACTTACACCGACTACCTATATGCTTTTCTCTCTTGAATCTATTGTTACAGGTATCATGATTGAAAACTTAGAAGGACATAAAAAATACACTTTTCTTTCCCTACAATACTGAGCTTGAGGACTCTCTGGAGTTGAGCAGTCTGTGCCCACATCACTGAAAAATCAAGGATTATTATTGGGCCTTTATAAAATGTCTAACTTCACAGCATTGCTATCCAGAGAAATAAAATAAAATCACTTAAATAATAATTTTAAAAGCCCAAAGGGACAGAAATATGAGCTCTCAGTTTATCCCATTCTGTGCAGGAAGAAACACTGTCTAAGTGGCCCATAATCCTTCTCAAAAACTTTGGAAAGATTTCCAGTTTAATACTACAAACTTTTTCAAAATTCCCTTTCAAGCTGCAAGATTAAGAGGAAACACTACAAATGCCTAAAGTTTATAAATTATACTAGTGCCTAAATGGCCTGGTGACAGACAGACTCGAAGCCTCAATGCACGGGAAACTTATAGGGAGTGGTGGGGACTGGGGAAAACAAAACAGGACATGCCCCAAGCAAGGAGGCAGCCACCACTCCACATCAATTACTATCTTGATAGGATGGGAATCTAGTTTTTCCGGAGATTCCACTGTTTCCAGAAGAGATGGGAATAAAGTTTTGTTCTCTGTGAAAAGTCCTAAATCTTTAAAGCAGTGGCAATTAACTTGAATTTTAAAAACTGCAGGCCAATAAAGCATGCCCACCATGCACAAGTGTGTGAACATTTTCTCATGATAGAGCCAGGTGATTGATTTATACCAGGTCCTATGTGAGATGAAGGGGAGAGCATTATGTTGGTAGAGGGCCACTAATTCCTGGATGGAGACAGGTAAGCAAAGAGATGAGGTCTAGAGGAGCAAGGACCAGATGGGTTTCATCCTTCCCTCAATATCTAGTGAAGTATCAGGCACATCATAGGCACTAAATGTATGTTTGTTGAGTGAATAGATAAATGAAGACGCCATTTATATTCACCTCATCCCCTGACGTAACATTCTTCTTAATGATTATAATCTTTTCTTTCAGCCTGATAGATTTGTTTTCACATAAAAATTAAACACAGCACAAGTATAAAAAAGTTAAAAATTCCATATCCCATTACCCAAAATATATATTGTTAGCAATAATTATAAATTGCTTTTAAAAGTAACGTTACAGCCCAGCCAATGTGGCTCTGTGGTTGAGCATCAACCTATGAACCAGGAGATTGTGGATTGATTCCTGGTCAGGGCACATGCCTGGGTTGTGGGCTTGATCCCCAATGAGGGGCGTGCAGGAGGCAGATAATCAGTAGTTCTCTTTCATCATTGATGTTTCTATCTCTTTCTCCCTCTCCCTTCTTCTCTGAAATCAATAAAAATATATTTTTAAAATATTAACTTTACAAAAATGGGATTAAGGTCTATATTATATTTATTATCAATAGCCCATATTTATTACTTATTTAAGAGGTAATATATAAAATACAATATTAAATATTAGTACATAATATATATTATATATCTATGAGAAGAAATAAAAGGAACTGTTGAACTTCAGGTAAATATAAGTATGTATATTCCACATAAATACATATTTACTCCAAGAGCTATCATATACAAGATGGGGTGAAAGTAGATTTATAGTTATGAGTACACAAAATACAGTTCATTCTTATATTATTATTTTTCAATTATTGTATTACTTTCCATATGAACAACTGTAAACCTACGTTTGCCCCACCCTGTAGATATCCAAGAGAGATTAATGACTACAATCCTCTTCTAAAGTTAAGAAAAAATATTAAGACATAATCTAAGAATTCAGACTCACTCTTTTAAATTTCACCTCTATTATCACTTTTCTATAATCTATACTCCAAATGGCAAGGGCACTATCATTCATTAAAGCAAATAATTATAACAATATGTGGCAATTGATTTCATCGGGATGCTTTGACATCAGGAGGACAATTTTACAAAGTAATTTTTCTTTGAATCATCTCTTTTTTAACCCTCTCTTAACCACCTTCCTCCAAAACATAAAGAGGGGAAAAAATAAAAAATACCTTGATTGTGATCTTCCCAGGTAACACCTCCTGTCAAAAGGATTGCCTCTCCCTAATCTTGTCATTTAGCTCATGAATTATGTGGAGATAAATGAATGCAGCAACCTTGTGGCTGCTAGATAATTTTATCAGCCTCATTTATGGCTTTCTGTAGATTGCATTAACTGCCATTTCTTGGGAGATAAAGGATAAAGTGTACCTTATGCAAAATGCCCCACTGAAGAACATGAGCCTCGGAAGCCACTCACAGTGTTAGCGGGCTGAAGGGAAAAGGTGAGGACGCTGAACAATCCATCAGCAGCAGGGTTTGTTTTGACAATGCCATGGGCTACGCAAGCCAGAAGCCTGTTTGGCCGGTGTGTATGGAGCTACAGCTAAACTCTGTCCTGGGGAAACTTCTCAGCAACTCCAAACAGAACTTGAGGCAGGGCCTGTGTACTTTTTAATTGTTATTGTGTTTTTAAATAAATGCACCCACTTAGAAAAAGCAGTGTTGATAACATTTCAACTCACTATTTAGGAGTTAAGTCCATTTACAAACTGTTTACTGTACTATGGATATTAAAACAAAAACAATTCATGTGCTTAAAAAAGTGTATGGTGTCCTTCAAGGGAACATGGAGGGGGAGGGGAGTCATTTCCCAATATAAAATACAAAATGGCAAAGGACTAAATTAAATGAATGAGAGTTGCCAACTGGAATGATTGTTACCTTAAAAGAAAGGCAGAGACTCGGTGGTACTCATATGCGTGCATATGTTGATCAAAACTCACTAAAGTCCTGGCTGTGTGGTTCAATTGATTGAAACACCGCCCCCTACACCCAAAGGTCACAGTTAGATTCCAGGTCAGGGCACATACCCAGTACAAGAGTCAACAGATTGACATTTCGCTCTCACATCGTTTCTCTCTCTCTCTCCTTCTCCTTCCTCTCTCTCTAAAATCAGTGAAAATGTATCTTTGGTTAAGAATTTAAAAAAAAAAAACCAAACACACACACAACAAAAACACAGAACTCATTGAAGTTACCCCTAAAGTGAGCTGCATATTGTGGAATGTAAATGCTACCTCAAAAATGTTGTGTTTGTGCTATTTTTTAAAGAAAAATGAGAACGGTAAAGCCTTGTGGCTTCCTGCTACTAGTTTTGTATTCTGCTTACTTAAGAGGTTATCCTTGGAGAGAGCTGGGTGATGAGGACATGGGAACTCTCTGGATTCATTTTGCAGTTTCTTGAGAGTCCACATTATCCCAAAATAAAAGTGATAAAGGTATTGTGGCTGAAATTGGGGGAAGAATTATGAAGACATCCAACCAAAACACTGTTTATCTAATATTGCCCCCTGCTAGAGATACAGCAGCCAGGAAGGCAGGAGCCTACATTCCAGGAAAGAAAGCAGACAAAGAGAAAGAATGGACCTGAGTCCCTAAAGTTGTGTTTGTTACAAAGAGAGTCAAAAAAGCTTAGAAATTTCCCCAGGACAGAGCTGAGAAGGAGAGCAAAAGGGACAGAGCAGGAGCTAACAGGGAAGGGCCTTTTGAAGAGGCGATGTTTAGCGGATCCCTAATTGAAGGGGGCTAGTAGGTTGGCACAGAGCGCAGGAAGGAGTCCAGGAGGAAGAGCAGGCAAGGTCTTGACAGCAGCTACGGAGCAAGGCTTGCCCCTGGAACTGACAGGCAGCCGCAACACTGGGTACAGAGAGCCCGGGAGGGACCCAGAGGAGGTGGGGCGGTAGGCCAGGAGTGCCTCCCAAGACAGATTTGACCCATGTCTTCAAAAAGGAATACCAGCTTTTTATTTTTAGTCTTCACTTACTGTATTCCTATAACCAGCAAGGAAAATCTCTTGAATCGGGAAATAATAATAACTCTGTATACTTGGAATATACTTATGGCGCAGATTTAATCCTCACCCTCAATGGGTTATGAGCTTGCTTTTCTGTCTTGAAAGTATTCCAACAGAAGCACAAACTGCTGTAGACAATATGTTAACTTAGAACTAGAAAAGGGAGCCATCTAAAACGTTTGAATAGTAAGATTTCCTTAAAAAATTATGAGAAACTAAAATCAATGGTGCATAAAATTAAACAATCAAGCTTTAAAACATAATTCTCCTCTATAATATCCTAAACGCATTTATATTTCCAGGGTCTTTTTGAAATACCTATTTTCAGTATCTCCTATTTAGCACTGAGAGAAAGATTTACTTTGAAATAGTTGTTCACTCATATGCAGACATGAGCTACTTCTCTTCAGCTAAATCAAAGAAATACCAACTTTTGATCGATTTCTGAATACTTTCCAGATTCACCATCAGTTTTCAACTTCAGGGAAATGGTGATGGCCGTTTATATTTTCTGTTATTTAGATTACCACACTCTACTCTCGATACATGTGAAAGAAACCTATTTTTCTCAGGTGAGTCAGCTACAGGAGCCAAGTAATCTGTTAATTCAGGTGTATCCGCCACCTTGTCAAAGTCTGGTATGATCTCTTAGGATCCTCTTCAAAGAGAATTGCAGAACATTTGTTAATACCCATTACTATCCTCTTAAACAAACCAAAAGCTGATAGGCAGGGAGAAGGCTAGAAATAGGAGAACCATGGCATGCCGTTTTCAATTTTCATACAAAGAGAATGAAAACCAGAGAGAGAGAACTGCCTATCAATGATGCGTGGTGTCAAAAGAAGCAATATGATTGAAATATTATGGAAAGTCACCGCCTTTACTGTCAATGCCAGATCAGAACTGCGTACCAAGAGTACCTGGTGCTGTTTAATTCAGAGCAACCATAAATCTGGAGCCGGCGAAAACATCTGACAACAGTTAAAAATGTTTTGTAAATGTGCATACATATTTATAAACATGGCAGCAGAAGCTGGCGAACGGAATGAGTGCGCTTCCCCTAAAGTCATCTGAAAGTCAAAAAACGCCATTAATTACTTTGTCACGACAACCTTGTTCAATTTCATCTCAGGTGACTTATCAGCTTTGATACAGAACGGAAATTTTAATACCAAATTGCCAGCTGCGACAGAGGCAGCATACCTTAAAACACAGAGCTCTTCCCTGGCCTCCACCAGCTTTAAGCTAATCTGCCCTGACAGAGGAGGACTCCTCAGAACTCGCGAGCAAGTCTCCCAAATATGAAGCAGTAACCCAAATGTCAATTACTTTTCCAGGAGTAGACAAATTGCTCGCACACTAATGCAATTGAAGCCCAATAATTAGATAACAGGACTACAGAGAGGGCCTGGTGACAGAGCTTCCGAGATAATAGAATCTAGTGTCCTACTTCTTAAATATTAACATCATTCTGTTTCAGCCAATCGGTTTATGGTAATTTAAAAAAGGGCAAAGCAAATTCCTTTTATTGCTAATAATATTGTGCTACTGCAGAGTTAGCTTTGAAGGTTAACAGTCTATGGGGTCAAAACTTAATCATGTGTTATTGTGCATTTATGCATTTTTCTTTCATCTCTTTCTTTTGGAATGCCCTCTTTGTGGGAAGCCAAGGGTTTATGAGGAATACACGTGTGTGTGAACACACACACACACACACAGTCACATGCACGATGCACTGACAATAGGCATCCATTGTCAAATGATACCACCCAACTCAATTAACAATCCATACTAATAAAAGAGAAAAATGGTAATTGGCGTACGACGATACCCTTTTCATTGGCTAATCAGGGCTATATGCAAATTAACTGCCAACTAAGATTGGCAGTTAACTGCCAACAAGATGGCGGTTAATTTGCATATGTAGGCACAATGCAGGGAGGCAAAAGGGAAAGCAGGAAGAAGCCCCCTGCCACTGACAGTGATCGGAAACCCAGGGGGGAGCTAAGAGCTGGGGGGCAGGGCAAAGGCGGCCCTGGGGCCGCCTTTGCCCTGCCCCCCAGCCATGATCAGAGAATCAGGTGCCTTTTCCGCCCTGGCCAGTGATAGCAGGAAGTAGGGGTGGAGCCAGCGATGGGAGCTGGGCACGGTCGAAGCTGGCAGTCCCAGGAGCTAGGGGTCCCTTGCCTGGGCCTAAAGTGAAGCCCACGATCGCAGGGCCGCTGCAGCTGTGGGTCCCCGCTGCCCGGGCCGGACGCCTCAGCCAGAGGCGTCCTGCAGGGGCAGGGGCGGAGCCCACGCGATCACGGCACCCCCCGCTGCCACTGCAGGTCCCCGCTGCCCGGGCCAGACGCCTAGGCCAGAGGCATCAGGCCTGGGCAAGGGGCTGATCCTGCGATTGGAGGGTGATGGGGGTCAACGCCTGAGGGCTTCCCAGTATGTGAGAGGGGGCAGGCTAGGCTGAGGGACACTCCCCGCCACACACACCCAGTGCACGGATTTCGTGCACCGGGCCCCTAGTATGACTATAAAACAATCAAACCCTTGCCCTAGCTGGTTTGGCTCGGTGGATAGAGCATCAACCTGCAGGCTGAAGGATCCTGAGTTCAAGCCCAGTCAAGGGCACATGCCAGGGTTGCAGGCTCAATCCCCAGTAGGGGGCATGCAGGAGGCAGCCAATCAATGATTCTCTGATGTTTCTATCTCTCCCTCTCCCTTTTGCTCTGAAATAATATATATGTGTATATATATATATATATATATCCCATGATAGCACATGCATTCTACAATTTCAACTTGATATAACACATGCATTCTACAATCTCAACTTGATCACCTTTCCTTCTCCCTGTAAAAGCCTCATTTTAAGGACATTGTATTTATGGCCAGAAAGTAATTTCAAAGGTCATATTCTACCCCTGCCCCATCACTTAGATTCAAATGCCTTCATAGAATATTAGTTCCAATTTCAATTAAACAGTGACTTGGTCTGTTTTAGGTGGTGGGATGAATTTTATTATTTTTTATTAAATTGATTTTTTTTCAAGGGCTTCATGGGTTCCTAAGCTTCTAGAACAGGGGTGGGCAAACTTTTTGACTCGAGGGCCACAATGGGTTCTTAAACTGGACCGGAGGGCCAGAACAAAAGCATGGATGGAGTGTTTGTGTGAACTAATATAAATTCAAAGTAAACATCATTACATCAAAGGGTACGGTCTTTTTTTTTAGTTTTATTCATTTCAAATGGGCCGGATCCGGCCCGCGGTCCATAGTTTGCCCAAGGCTGTTCTAGAACATTATAGAATAAGCCAGAATGAGCATGAATTCCCCAATTCAAAGCACTCTAACGTTTCAGTAATATATCTGAATGGGTGGTCAGATGAGCTGACATTGATCTGTTTACAACACAGATTCACAAAATGAATCTTAATCCAAGACCACATTCTGTTTCCCTATCTTCCTAACTGTATAATGAGAGAAATTAAAGGTTTTAAAACTTTCTTTGAGGAGAATTTGATGGAAAATTAGGTAAGTGGGTAGGGAGGCAATCCACAGGTTGAATACCACCAATATTAGTAGTAATAGGAATAACTGGGCTATCCCTATGTCTACTAAAATGTTTATAGACTATAATAGGAAAAAAACAACTAACTGGGTACAAAAATAAAATGACGAATATCCTTTTGGATAGTGGCATGAGAGCCATTCATGACAAACGTAGAAACTGTGGGGTAGATGCCATGTGGAGAGTAACAGGACTTCTCTGTGAGTGTGCATGCATGGTTGGGTACAGGCAGGGAGCAAGACAGGTGAGATAAACTAACTCAACAGAAATACCATTGGGCATCACCTCAAGAAAGCTCTGGAGGTACAGGCTGACTTATTTGTGAAACTGCCTTTTGTCTTATGTTCTTTAGCAAAGCCCCTCCCCCCCCCCACATGCAGTGTCCTCCTTCATAAAACAAGAAGGGACTGAACAAACTCAAAACTCCTTTACGACTGACAAGAAGATCACAGTTCAACATGGAGGACATGGAATGATTGAATCAGAAGGCAGCTCTCTCAGAGCAATCCAATATGCCCGGACAATTTTTGATGATTGGAATGAAATTACCCCAGGAATTGATACATGAGGTAAGAGGCCAGTGGAGACACAGCTCCTACAAAAGTTAGATTCTGAATAAATGTGTAAAGCAAAAATAGCCAATGGAATCCAACTGATCCTTTGTTGACAGGGGTCACCCTGGAAATGATGTGAGGATCCGACACAGCCATATTTTTTCCCCAACTCAGAACACCTTGTTTTGCTGTTGTTGTTTTATTAGCTTGAGCACAGGATGAAGTGATTGGCTTGCATTTAAGGTCATGGGGAGGCATATGCATTCTTGGTCACATGCAATCCTCTAAGATGCTCACAACGGGGAACTGAGCCTCCAGTGTTGACCTCCCATTGCATGCTCACTCTCAGGCATAGCCAGTTCTATGATAATGCCTGTTTTGAAAACCTGAGTGCATTCCAATGAATGGATAGAGCGGGGAACAATTTGACATAATGTGGATTTCGCGTTTACTCATGTTTGATTTCATCTGTGAAAAACACTAGGTTAGCACCGAAAACTCCAACCAGCTTGAATGAGCTGCACAGAAATGCATACACTCATGCAAGCACACACCTCAAACACCCGCTACCTCCATTCACAGTGTGGTTTTGAGTCACATCCATCCACATCTGGTGTCACAGTTTTCAGATCACTCCCCTTCCTATCCCTTCACAGTAACTCACAAGCTGCAACCCTTCTGAATCCCACCTCCATAAGAAACTTCCCGTCTTCTTCAAGGTCAAGTTGCCCCTTTTTTGCAGCATTTATGAATTTTAATCATTTAACACATGCAAAACTATCTTGGGTTTGTGTGTGTGTGTCATTTTGTGTCACTGATGAAGTTGCCCATGCCCAATTTCCCCCATACTCCTGGTTTTTATTGTATGATTTAGCACAGTGCACAGATTGTAGGAACACAGCTGTCCATTATAGCATAAATGAGAGTATATATGCTCTCACTAAGAGAAAGGGCAAGTGGAGTCACCAAATCATTTGCGCGCTCTCTCTCTCTCTCTCTCTCTCTCTCTCTCTCTCTCTCTCTCTCTCTCTCCCTCTCTCTCTCTCTTTATCTTTTATCTCTTTGCAGGTTTGGTACACTATAGGTTTGTAAAACTGCACTCAATGGGGGCATACAATGAAAACGGTTGAGCCAAGGGCGTGAGCAAAGGAATGCAGAAAAATCAACCAGACTCTTGGGAGGATTTTGACTGTGGTTGAGGCAGCAGCTCCAATATAAACAGGTTGGATTCATTTTTTCCAGAAGTATTAGGTAGCCTCATGTTCATTCACTGTCTTTCAGAATCAAGGTGTTCTTGGAGATAACAAATATAATTTGGCTTCCCATCTAATGGTATCCACATAGAAGCCTACTGCCAGGACCCCTTGAACATCTCCATTTGTACTTTCCAAATGGTGCCATCTCAGGCCTGGACACTTACAATGACCCAGGCTGTTGTCCAAGGTCAAAACTCCTGGATGGTTGGGTGTTGGTGAACATACAAGCTATGGTGTGGCTGTGCTCCAGAGTCTGTCCACAGTCCAGGACATAACTTATGGGTGTTTCTTTCGAGCCTTGGTAAGCCTTTAATAGGTAGCTGTGGCTAAGGGTGTTGGCAGACAGTGTATAAATTTGTTGTGTTAGCAAGCATCCCACACAGGCAAAAGAGGTGTGGTGAGCCCCAAGGCTCTATTGGCATACAGTTTCACTTCTTTGCTAGTGTTCATGGAGGAAACCCATCCATCCCACATCTCTCCCCCTGAAAGTTTGAAATGTGCAGTGCCAGGTATGTAGACAACTTCAATGATCTGCCTCAGGTGAGTATTATTTAGTTAATTCAAATCCATTATATTATTACAGAGATTAAAGACCTTTTTTGTCCAACATGCTAGAAAAGCAATAAATCTGAATTAGATCTACCATTTTAGTCACTCAGGATTAGACCTTTTGGTGATGCGATCCATTAACGTGCTTTAATCTATTGATTCATCCTAGAAAGACACAATTTAAACTCAGAAGTCACAAAATGAACTTTCCATTAAGTTTTGGAGACTATGGTCACAGCTCATTTGACTTTTATGAACTAGAAAATTTGATGTAGACCACAATGGCATTCTATTAGGGGAAATCATGCATTTAACCATGTAGCAAAATACTGTAGTCAATTATGTGAACACACACCTATTTTACACATGGCTGGTTCTCTGACTTTAAATTATTAAGGATGGGCATTTAGCTTGTTTTAAGGAGTATTTACTCCCAAGTAAAAGATGTGTGAGAAAACTTTGTTCGAGAAATTAAATGAATATTTTTCATTTATATTAATTTTTTTCAATAAGAAACTGGAATTGAGCATAGAAACTTTTGCTTTATTTAGTTCGTTGCCTTGGAAGATAAAACTCATGACCTGTTTGTGCTTTATAAATGAAAAAATATATATTCTATGAAGGAGAGAAGAAAAAACGCAATCAGAAGCAAATTTTGAGATTCATCTGCCAGCTTGGAAAAAATAATAATAATGTAAAAGAGGGTGACAACAAAGAAAAGTAAAAACATATTTAGATAAGGTTTAGTTTCCTTTTTCTAGTGTTCATCTTGATGATGTTCTCTATAAACATCATTTTGTTCAATATACGTTTGTTTATACAAGTATTATACTTAAGCCAGACTATATTAACACCAGGTTCATTATTATGCACTATTTCACCAAGGGTATATTTTAGTTCCAAATATAATTCAACAAAGGTCTATGTTGAATCCATCATCACCAACTTTTAACTGTGAAACTTTTCTCCCAAGTTCCTACTCACAAAACTCTGCCTCTTTAAAAGCCTGCAATGTTAGAAATTATATAGTCAAATCCCTCATTTTCAGAAGCTAAGTCCCATGATGGTTAAGTGACATGCTCAAGGTCACACAGTTACACAAAGACAATCCACCACAAAAGCTATCACTATCCTCTTCAAACGTCTCCCTCTATCCTATATAATAAAACCCTAATATGCAAATCAACCAAAAGGCCGAACAACCAGTCTCTATGAGGCACACTGACCACCAGGGGTAGATGCTCAACGCAGGAGCTCCCCCCTGGTGGTCAGTGTGCTACCACAGGGGAGCACCGCTCAGCCAAAATCCAGGCTTACGGCTGGCAAGTGAGTGCAGAGGTGGTGGTGGGAGTCTCTCCAGCCTCTGCTGTAGGTTGGCGGTAAAGAGGGAGGGGTCCTGGACTGCAAGAGGGCACAGGCTGGGCTGAGGGAACCCCCCTGCCCCAGAGCATGAAATTTCATGCACTGGGTGTCTAGTTTTTTATAAACAAGATCACCCTTGGGCTTCATTCATAAAGACACAAGCAAAACAAGTAACCTCCTGACCATGTTCTGTCTTCTCCCCTTGAGTCTATCTTGTCATCACATCTTGCTTATTCTTTCCTCTTTTTATCTTCTCAAAATAACTTTATTTCCCTTCTGCACAGTTCATACCCTTCTCTTGGCTCTCACCCCCGAAAGTGTGTCTAAAGCCCAGTAACCTTAAGTCCCACTATCATCCTACATCAACCAGACAGGTTGATTCTGCTCCTCTACTGCTGCTGTTATCTGGTTTTATCTTTGCAGAAAACAGAGGCCAGGTTGAGTTCAAGAAATAATGAAGAAGTTCACTGACAGGACTTGATTAGAAACTGTGCTGAGGTGGGGTCTCCAACATGAGTAAGCCAGGTGCATGGGTGATTTGCCAAGATGGAGGTGCCAGGGCAGATTAGAGTGGTGCCAGCAGCAGAGGTTGTTGATTTCAGTTTCAGACATAAGGAATGAATGGTGTCCGTGAGGTATTCATGCCAATAGGGCCACTAGGAATATGCATGAAGAACTATGAGTCTCAAGCTCAGAAGAAACATTCGGTGCTAGAAATATTTTGGAAAGCCATCAAGAAATACTTGGGAGTTGAAAACATGAATTGTGTGGAGCAAAAAGAAATGAAACCATGGA
Source organism: Myotis daubentonii (assembly GCF_963259705.1). Classification (NCBI taxonomy): domain Eukaryota; kingdom Metazoa; phylum Chordata; class Mammalia; order Chiroptera; family Vespertilionidae; genus Myotis; species Myotis daubentonii. The sequence goes on along the minus strand of NC_081843.1, from coordinate 18,119,918 downwards.
GAGTGTCCACATCTTTTGAATGTACATTCATTTACTTGACACTATTTCAGTAATTCCCAGTATAAAGCTCTATATATTTTGTTCTTAAGTCACTGGCCAGGTACGTATTTTTAATTAATGAACTTAATTTATAAATATATTATTTTTCTTTTCTTTTACTCCATTCCATACACACAATGTCCACAAAAGTGCATGGTATGTGCTTTAAACATGTTGGTTGGTGTAAAACATCATATTAGCTTTGGGAATCCCAGTCTAGGCAGTAAACAAAGATGACTTCAATGCAGAAAATGCAATAAAAGACAGAACAGGGTAGCAAATCAATGTTTCCATTTGTAAGGAGAGAGAGAGGGAAGGATGAAACAAACATTATTAGCATGATATATAAGCACTGCACAGCCCCATTTATATCACTTGTATTAAGGATAAATTGCCTGAATAAATTCTATTATTCTAAGAAATAGCACAAATAACAAGATGACAGCATTAAGAAAAAAGTGAAAATAATAATGTTGATATTGCTGGAATTGTATGTTATTTCTCTATTTCTAGTTGCATGAATCTAGTAAGGCAATAATTCAAATTTGGCAGTGGGTTCAGCTTTTAAAGTCACATTCATATATCCAAATTGAAATCTTCCAGACTGGGAAACTAATTATTTATTATTAATAATAGCCTAGGCTCATTGTCTACTGCATTCCATGTGCTAAATACTTCACATAAATTATTTTAAGTACTCCCCCCAAAATTGAAAGATAGCTATTATCATGCTGATATTTTAAATGATAGAACTGAAGCCACATTAGGTCACATACTACTGTGAAAATACCACACTAGTAATTTGGAAGAAACAAAAATGTAAACATGCATTTCTCTAATACAGTGGTAATAAAATATAAGTTCTGGAATCTTGAGTTCAAACTTCTGATCTATTAAGAGTTATGTTCCCTTAAGCGGTTTAATCAATTCTTTTGAGGCTCCATTTCCTCATTTGAAGAGGGAACAATGATGTCTACTACGCAGAACTGTTTGGAGCATTAAGTGAGAATGTACGCCAGGGCCAAGTAAGCGCTCAACAAATGGTAGCTGGGTAGTTATGAGAAAACAGACAGCAGAAAAGGAGGCAGAGATCAGGACCTTGGAGAGCGACCATGCATACTCAAGAATGCCCAAAGGATCAATAGAGGATGGGGCTTTAAGAATGAGGAAGAGATTTGCAGACCTCATAGAGAGGAAAAAAAGAAAAAGATTCAAATTTAACAAAGAAATGTATAGTTTTACTATAAGTGTTAAGATTAATCTCAGATGGTTGTTGGTTAAGGGCTGAATACAATTCAAAATGTTTAACACTCACTAAACATTTGCTGTGTGCCCAAGTCACCGCTAAATGCTTCACCTACCTTATCATGTTTCTTCTTCATTTCTTAAGGCAGGCCCTATGACATCCTTGCTTTTCAAATAATGATATTAAAGCTCCCTGGCTTAAGTGACTGGTTCTAGGTCACTCAACCAGTAAACGGTGATATCTGCTCTCCTGATCTCATGTGGCTCTCTTCCTGGACTCCATTTCCTTTTACCCTTCTCACTGAACTTTTTGATATGAGGCGTGTTAAAATTGTTAACTGCCAGGAAGAGATCATCTGATCGACCAGCCACATTCATGGCTTCGGCTTTCCTCAGTCTAACCAGCTATTGTCAGAAAGGGATCTTCAGTCCATCGGGAGAGTCACTAACGCCTTGCATGAGGTTTTCTAAGAGGTGAGAAGGTGGGCTGGATGGACTCCCTCACCAAGAGTATTCATTACCAGTGAAATAATTAAATCCATTAGAGAGAGACAAAGCTTAAGAAGGTACATAAAAAATGGCTTTCATTACACATTTCCTCATGGAACAAAGATGAACATTCCAAATATCTCATAGCCATCAGATGAATGGAACTTATCCTGGGTAGGAGTTCCAAGCACCAAGTGGGGACCTTTAATTGAATTTAGGTGGGATCTATTGTTTAAAGATTGTTTTTCTCTCGTGAAAGATTAGCTTTAGTATTGTATCTTTTTAGATGAAGCCTGATGAAAATGCTTTCTGTTAAGGATAATAAACAATGTTCACAGAAAGCTTTTAATGCATCAGACCCTATACTAAACACTTCATATGTGTAATCTAATTTAATAATCGCAGCAACCTTACAAGTTAGGCATTGTATCATTCCTGCTTTATATATGAAAAAAGAAGGGTCTAGAGCAGTGATGGCGAACATTTTGAGCTCGGCGTATCAGCATTTTGAAAAACCCTAACTTAACTCTGGTGCTGTGTCACATATAGAAATTTTTTGATATTTCAAACCATAGTAAAACAAAGATTTATATTTTTGATATTTATTTTATATATTTAAATTCCATTGAACAAAGAAAAATCAACCAAAAAAATGAGTTCACGTGTCAGAGGTGTCATAGGTTCGCCATCTCTGGTCTAGAGCATATAACCAGAGTTCCCTGGTTAGTACCTTGTAGAATTAAGACACGGATTTGGGTCTCTACCACTATGTGTCTAAAATATGGGGTACAAGACAGTTTCTACTATTAATTATAGTAGGTGTAGGAGATGTTTAACGACAGTCCTCATTTAAAATGCCAGTCACTCGTCTTATTGGTTGTTCCTCCAGAAGACAAAATGCCAAGTCCATCTGCAGCCCCCTCATTAGTCAGCTACCAACACCAATTTGACATGACGTGGGCAGGAGCACAGCCATCCCACAATTACTAGAGTAGAATGTCCTAGACACTGGTCTTCAGTTGTGTTCTGGGAAAATCTCACTGTATTAAATAGGACTGACATCCTCCAACTTAAATTGCAATGGGGAAGAAAACAGAGAGACTTAAGAATTACTGATATGGGGGAGGGAGCAGGAGGCAGATTCCGCAAATGCTGAATTCCTCCATGCTGAAAAGCATGCCTGGAAGGAATATAAATGTTATCATCCCATGCCCTTTCTCCTCAATCCACAGGATGCTACTTAATGCCATTGTGTCTCAAGAAGCATTTACAGAATTCTATGTGTGAGACTAATTCCTTTAGTAGGTACTATGTCAGCTTAGCAATGGTTATATGATCCAGTAGAACATTCTCAGAACCAAGAGCCATGATACCTGCCTTCTAGGCACAGCTCTGTCATGGATTTCCATGAGAATTTTTCCCAGGCATGAAAAAACTCTGGTATGAGTTTGTTAAATAAATGAAAACATTGTTAACCTATCTAAAGTACTGTAATACGCATCAGAAACTGGACCATTCAAAATGGTATAGATTATTCTTGTTTTCCTATCCTCAATCCAGAAACTGTGTATTTTTCTGAACAATGCTGGCTTTTATTCTATCCAATAAAATATGCGTTAAGTGGTACATCCATAACTTTAAAAAATATATGGCACTTGAAAAGTGGAGCATGGTTAATATCTTCTGCCATGCAATGCTGCTGTGATGCCGTGCACGCCTAAATTCTCAAAACATGACTCAAAGTCAAAATCTGACCTCATTTGCCAGTGAACATAAGTGTTACCCTTCCCCCTCCTCCTCTCGCAATAAATTCTACTGCAATAGAAAACTTGGAACAGTAGCTTCTCCTAATTATAGGCACCACAGCTGCAGGAAGGCAACATTAACAGCCAACTAATAGGATATTTTCAGGTAAAGCTCCACTTGAAAACCCTGCCCGATAGTCCTGCTCCCCAATGGAGGTGACTCCAGTGTAAGTCATGCTTGTATCAGATGAGAAAACACAGGCACATTTTTCAATCCCACCAAGCTGTCTGTTTAGAAGATGCTTCAGAACTGATTAATGACAGAAAGCAAAGAGGAACTGCTCCGACCGTGGCTGTCAAGGTCAAAAGCACGAGCAGACTGAACTGGGAGAGCCAGGGATGCTGTCGATCTGAATGTAGGCTGCCGGCTTCACGTTTTGGCTGAAGCCACCGATGTGTTGTCATTCCCTCTCGTTCCCAGTCAAACCACACACAAGATGGAGAGGCATATGGCACCTTCTCCCGACTTGGAGAAAATGCGGGCTCTAATTTAAGCTTGAAGCCTTTGAGAGTCCTTTGCCAGCAAGATAAAATACATAAGCCATGCTATTCTGAGCACCATATTTTGTGCAATATGCCTTGGAGCATGTGGCTCAATAAGTTTGAGGGTAGGGCCAACAGCAACTAAGACAAGCCACATCTTTCATAGAGAAAATGGACAGGTGTGTGTTCCCCAAAAACGTTAGGCAAACAATAATAACAACAAGGACGATGACACCATCAACCATTCACCCAGTTCTCATACGTTACAGGCCCAGTGCTGACAGATTTCTATGGGGTTTCTCCTTTAAACTTCATTATAACCCTATGGGGTAGGTCCTGTCATGATCCCAATTTTCTGAAAGAAGAAACAAAGGCTTAAAAAATTAAGTTATTCGCTCCAGATCTCCCATCAATTCATGAAGCCAGGATTCAAACAGAGGAAACAGGACTGAGTCTGCACACCTGACACTAGAGTACAGTGTGATAATATACACTGTGCATCACAGATCCTACACAGTGTAGTGTGTATACACTGGGCACTGAACACCACTCTGTTGTTAGGATTTGAGTATACTAACTTGTGAATTCAAGGCCACTAAATGAGACATCAAAGCAAGGTCGACTCACTCAAATGACTGCAATCATTGAATCATTTATTCAAACACATACTGAGCATCTACAGTACCTGAAGCACAGCAGTTTTCCCTGAGGACTTCACAAAACCATGTTCCAGGTCTGGGGTGTAAGGAAAAACCAGCTCCATGCACCAGATTTGTTGTAATGGCTCTTACTTGTTCCTTTTAGTTTAGCAAAAAAATAATAAAAGTACACACGCCCACACGCATATACATGTGTGTATCCTATATAATAAAAGCCTAATATGCTAAGTGTCCGGTTGTCTGTTCAACCAATCAAAGCATAATATGCTAATGATATCCTGAGTCTGCTCAACTGCTCACTATGATGTGCACTGACCACCAGGGGGCAGAGAGCCGACCAGTCGACCAGTTGCTATGACGTGCACTGACCAGCAGGGGGCAGACACTCCGACTGGCAGGATAGCTTGCTGCTGGGATTTGGCCGAGCCAGATGGGCTGGACACGCCTGGGAGCCCTCCCTCATCCCTCTCTGGCCCCAATCATGCACTGGTGAGGTCCCTTGGCCTGGCCTGCGCCCTCTTGCAATCCAGATTGAGGGATGCCCCCCAACCCCCGCCCTGCCACCAAGTGCAGAAATTTTGTGCACCGGGCCTCTATAGTGTGTGCGTGTGTGTGTGTGTGTGTGTGTGTGTGTGTGTGTGTATCCAGGGGTGGGCAAACTTTTTGACTTGAGGGCCACAATGGGTTCTTAAACTGGACTGGAGGGCCGGAACAAAAGCATGGATGGAGTGTTTGTATGGACTAATATAAATTCAAAGTAAACATCATTACATAAAAGGGTACAGTCTTTTTTTTTTTAGTTTTATTCATTTCAAACGGGCCGGATCCGGCCCGCAGGCCGTAGTTTGCCCACGGCTGGTATACATGCATACACATATATCAACCCACAAAATATTACTCTGTTCATTTCATAGGGGGAAAAAGGTCATAGTATATCAGCTCTTTGGTGGACTGTATGAACTGTAGGAGTGAGATTTTCTTAATCATAACAGAGAGACAAAATCCTGGGTAGCAGATGAACTAAGCCTCTAAAAAATGCAAACTGATTTATAATATAGCTGGTCTCAGAGTACAGGGTCCTGGTGTAAGATGCCCCAGCAGTGGAGAAGGTAGGCTGCCCCTCCCTGAGCTGTGAGTGCTGACACCCAGGCCTGTCTCCCGCTGGGCAAACCTGGCAGGTCAGGTGGGTAAATGGCCCGGAGTCCTGGAGGGAAGGTCAGACCCAGGCACCACCACATGGTACTCTGCTGGCCTGATCCCGCTCCCTCAGGCCCAAGCCTGCCCTTCTGTTGGCAGTATAGCAGACACTATTTGGAAGTGGTTGAGAGAATCAACTGTGCTAACTGCACTCTACCCTGTGGGCAATTCAAACATAAATAAACAAGGGAGGGAGGGAAGAGGGGAACCAAGCAGGCATGCTGAAGCAAGAATTCCTCCAAATGTGGACTTGCCGCAGGGCGTCAGAGCATTTGGGGGATGATGAATAAACTCTCCTGTCCCTACATCCCACACAGACTTGAGTGCCAGGACCCCGAGACTGGGGCCTAAAGATGTGCATCTTAGACATGCAAAAAGTGATTCGTTTACTCATGATAATATGAGCATAACTGGCTCGCCGATGCGCATCGTTCTCCTGAAAGGGCTAACTCGCAATCACTCTGAGCAACCGGAGTTCCCTGTGATGGTTGGGCCACTGCTCTGCATTAGCAACTCAGACGTTACTCTGCGTTGGCAAAAATAGGCACCTGGGAGGCGGCCCCTTAGATAGTTTCCCCTGCAGACAAGAGAGCCCATCTCCAGCCTCTTTGTGGGCACTGCAGATCCACCTCTGCTATCCATTTCATCCCCAGCCCTTGTTACATTTGGTTTTGTAACATTTGCTATGAAAGCATTCATTATAATGCCCATCTGACAGCTGCTGGTAAACAAAACAACTGCATGACAGATGGGAAATGGTGCCATTCGGTGGTGTTGAATGTCGCAGGTAGCTTTTCGAGGTCATCTAAAACCGCGCAGGACGCGGAAGGCTCATAGTATGTGTGCCAAGGTCCGCAGTAGGTTAGACAAATAAAGGTCTTCAATTATTTCAGAATCGACTGGCTTCGTTATGAATTGTGCTTGGGGTCTCAATTGGTTTGGGTTCACGAAATTTCCTCTCAGGCGCTTGTATTCTGGATCCCTTAGTAAAAGAAAATCAAATTGCTCTTTTAGCCCAATAATGTTTGGTAATATGAAATCCATACATTTGGCTAAAAAATGAACTGTATGTGCTTCAAGTCTCGGCATTAGGAAAGTTTGCGACATCCTGATTTTCATTTAAAGATAAGAATGATGCAGGCGCAGCATAATTCTATGTTCCTTATATATATTTTGTTTTCCTCCACTTCATGCAGTGTGGTCTCATTACTTCCAAGATTTCTTAGTTCACAGCCTTATAGTTTTTAATTTAGTTACTGAAGTTGCTAGCACTCTGGTAACTGAGAAATAAGGAGTTAGCAGAAAATATAATCAGGGAGAAAATATATTGATCTTTATTATGTTTGCCTCCTAGCCGAAGATTTCTGGGATCATATATCTCTTTTCTTTGTCTGAAATAGACAATAACATCAGGGAAGGAATTGCCAGCCAGGTTTATAAAGACTGTATTTTGTGTTTAACCATCTTTTTAATTTTTTTTCTTAGCTAAAATCAATAGTGGCAGATACATTTGTTCTCAAACCTTTAATTGTTTCTTGGTCTTTGGGAGTAAAAACTTTATTTCTCATGGCAGAAAATTAGACAAATAGAGAAAAGCATAAAATAAATCACCCACAGTCTGCCTTCTTGAGATAACCATTGTTAATGTTTTGGTGTATCTCATTCCGTGTGTGTGTGTGTGTGTGTGTGTGTGTGTGTGTGTGTGTGAAAATAAATATGTAATCTGAACTATTCTAATACACACACACACACACACACACATACATACACATATTACAGGAACACGCACAAAACCCTTATTATGAGTAACAGTCTATGAGGTACCAGATCCAGTCCGAAGCGAAGTTCTCTCATGCTGTGTGCCAAACATTTGTTAACATCCTCCTCCTCGTCCCCTCCCTATCCCCGCAGTCCACTACTATCTACTTCACATCATAACCAAGCACGGTATATCTTCCTCCCAAACATAAAGTAAATCACCTTATCTCTCAGTTCCCAGTGGCATCCTCTGTGTCCAGATCTCTAGCTCAGATTAGTATAAACATCGCCTAACTGGCCTACTTGGTTTCCACTTGGTCTCCTCCAACCTATTTCCCACAAGGCAGCCGGGGGATCTCCTAATGCATGTGGGACCCAGTCATCCCGTTGTTTAGATAGTCCTAACCACCACCCCTCGCCCCCGCTTTAAGGTGGCTGAGAAGATGCTGGGCCCTTCCTTTCCAGTCCTTCCAGTGGTTCTCAACCTTCTGGCCCTTTAAATACAGTTCCTCATCTGTGGCCCCCAGCCATAACATTATTTTCGTTGCTACTTCATAACTGTAATTTTGCTACTGTTATGAATCGTAATGTAAATATCTGATATGCAGGATGGTCTTAGGCGACCCCTGTGAAAGGGTCGTTTGACCCCCAAAGGGGTCGCGACCCACAGGTTGAGAACCACTGCTTTACTCCTTTAATCTCCAGACAGGGCCTCTCCAGTATCTCAGCTTGCTCACATCTGGGTTGTTGCATATGCTGTCACCTTACCCTAAACCAGTGATGGCGAACCTATGACACCATGTCAGAGGTGACACGCGAACTCATATTTTTGGTTGATTTTTCTTTGTTAAATGGCATTTAAATATATAAAATAAATATCAAAAATATAAATCTTTGTTTTACTATGGTTGCAAAAATCAAAAAATTTCTATATGTGACACGGCACCAGAGTTAAGTTAGGGTTTTTCAAAATGCTGACACGCTGAGCTCAAAAGGTTCGCCATCACTACCCTAAACCATAATTCCCCTCCTCTCCTTTCCTCCTCTCATGGCCCAAACTAACTCCTCTCTCCATTGAAACTCCTGCTCCCATCCTGTTACTGCCTCGGGAGTGCAGAATGCTTTCCATGACCTCCTGGAGGTAGCCGCATGGCATCCTATGTTTCCCCATCAGAGCACTCAGGGGGGAGTATGAGAATGGTTTTTAACTGTAAACCTGTTATAAAGGTGTGTCTCCAATGTACCACTGCCCCTCTCCACCTGGTCCATAATCAATGATGCTTAAAAATGTGCCAAATGGATATCAAACCCATATAGTATCACTTAATAGATGAAGAAGTAGAGCTACAAAAATATAATCAGTGACTATTCAGGACCTTCAATCATGACAGTTTAATAACTAGATTTTCCCAGCTCAGGGCCCATTGCACACCAGCGCTACTCCACCCTCCTCGGGACATTCTGCCCTAAGCCAATCTTGAGCACCTGGACCCTGAGCACCTCCCCCTCCCTTCACTCCTCACCAGCACCCTCAGAGCCACACCCACTATCAGTATTCCGGAGACCAGGTGGGCATCTTCTCCAGACACAGCCCTGCTATCCAGCTCCCACCTGTTTCCTGACCTCAGCCTCTCCCCACACTGATCCATAATCCACCCAAACAGCCTCTGACATGGTTCACATCAAGCCACGTGTCTCCATATATCTGTCTCCAACACCAAACTACCCAGTTGGCACAAAACTAATGCTATCCACATAGCTTTAAGACACTCTGGATAACGCCTTTGTTCTTGCCCCCATGCCTCTGCCGTAACAGCCCCTGCACGCACGCTTCCCTCTCCATTTCTCTTTGACACTTTATAGCTTCTACTCCATCTCAGCCCAAATTCCCTCGTGCAGAAAAAGCACCCCCTAACATCACACTCTAACCCCGAGCCATCCCTCGATGTAGTCCTTAATGAAGTAATCTGTAAGTGAGTGCATTTTAGACCTACCACTATGAACCGATGAATTCTAAAAAGCACTTCCCCACGTTGGATTTCTAAGGCATGGTTCTGTCCTGTCTACTAGATCTCAGCCAAAATGAGTGGATATAAACCCAGGAGCCTGTCTGAACAAACATGTTGCAAGTGCTCCGGGGGACCCTCCTCCTCCCATGGCAAGGAACAAATATCCAAGGAAGACAGAAAATGGATAACGCCAGAGCAACACAACGCTGACTTTAAGTCCTGGCTATGTAGGCCAGAAAAAAGATGTGGGTCTGTGGTCCACAGCTCTCAGCAGAACTCTCGCTGTGCCCCTTCTCCGAGAGGCACCTGTCCTCCATTCTTGAGGATGTCGAGGCAAGACCCAAACCTCCTCTGGCCCCCACTCTCATCTCGCCGACCATACCATGAAATATATTTTTAGAAAACTAAATGACATCTATGAAATCATGTTTTAAAGTAACACATAGCCACAGTCCACAGTCCTTCTACAAGGTTTATTTTCTTATAGAAGCAGAGACACAAACCATTTAAACCTATAAATGATGGGGGTGAGATACTGTATTCTATTTACATAATTATGAGGAAGTTTTAAAATGTTCAGTGTAAACTGGCACCGGGGACCATCACCTCCAAGGCCCTGTTTGCAAACATTGCCCAGTTTTGTTGAGAAGGAGGACGTGATGGAAAGAGGCAGGCCGAGGCTAAGAACACCAGGCTCGGGAGAGTGCTGCGTCGTGAATCCTCGAGTGGCCTTAACCTCTCTGAACTTCAGTGGTTTCTTTGTAAGATGGAGATAATCAGCTTATTGTCAGTATTGAACGCCTGGTGACAGGATAAGATCGCCCAGGTGGGCAGAAGGGAAGCCTCCCTGAAATGAATTTAAGAGAAAATGAAAGGAGAAAAAAATGATAGCAAATATAGACAAGCCTTATTTTGGAGTTTTGTGCAAAGGAGCTCAGAGAAGCAGGCGGCAGATGGAGGGAAGTGGAGTCACAGGAGACTTCCTTCATGGTGCATATATTATAGCATGTGCATGTGGTGATGGGTGTGGGCCTGTCTCAAGGTGTCAGATAGGGTCTATGAGACGGAGAGTCCTAAATGTGTGTCTTTATACCACACCTCATCCTTGTCCTGCAGACTCAAAGAACCAACTGTCTCCTTGACCTTTCTCCTAGGAAATCTAATGGGCATCATGCTGGATAGGTCTAAACATGAACTCCCAATTCCGCCCCCCCCCCCATCCCCTCCTTCAGCTCACTCTCTCTTCTTCCCTCTCTCCCTCCCTGACAATCTGCTCCTCTGGCAATCCATCTTGAAAATAGCACTTCCATTTTTGACATGCTCAGGCTGAAATTCTTGTAGTAACCATTGGCGCCTCTCTCTTTGGCACAGCCCACAGTCAATCCACTACCCAAGTAGACTGTCTTTGCTTTTGAAATACATCACACTCCCACCAGTCCTCACTCCTGCATTGCTGCCAAGCTGCTCAGCTCTCGCCCGGATGTCTGTCATGCTCCCTGTGCTGGACTCCCTGCTTTGACCTTGCCCCAATAGCCGCAGTGTTTCTTTCAAATGTGCATCATGTCCTGTTCAATATCCTCTGTGGCCTCCTGCCTCGCTCACAGCAAAATCTAGGTCCATCCCATGACCTGCAAAGCCCCACATGATCTAGCTCCTGCTAACTCTCTGATGTCATAGATGACTATTCCCCCACCCCTCCCACACACACACACACGCACACACTAGCCACACCAAACTCCTTGCTGTGAACATGGCAAACAAGATCCAGCCAAGTGCCTTTGCACTGGCTGCTTCTTCTGTGGAATCCTCCCAGGTACCCACATGGGACTCTTCCTCAGTACTTCCAGACCTCTCCTCAGATGGCACATCTCAGAGAGGCATTCCCAGACCACCATCTCCACAGACAAAGCATCCCTCACCCAATGCATCATGTCCTAGTCTCCTTACCTTGTCTTATTTTTCTTCATGTCAATAACATTATATGTCATTTCTTTCCATGTGTATGTCTGTGTCCCCCATCCCCACCCCTAGTAGAGCATAAGTTTCTTGAAAGAGTTTTGTTTATGTTTGTTTTTATGTTATGTCTTTAGTTTCTAAAAGACTGCCAACAATTTTGTAATTTAGTAACAATATTTGCGAGTGAATTTGTGTGTATATATATATATATATATATATATATATATATATTTCTTGGTTTCCTTTCTTCCTCCACCCTCACTAATAAATTAATATACACAAATTTCAATGAAATAGTATGTTACATGGCTAAATAAAACTACATTAAGAGGTTCATTCAAATCTTTTTACAATTCATTCTATTTTTCACAAGCTAAATATTTTCATTAAAAAAGAATTATATAAAAATAGGGCTTTCCTATATTCACATGTTTCAGTAGGAACATAAAAGAAAGAAGTTAAAGGCTATACTATTTAACTACAACCTTTCCTAAATGCCCGTAGGTGGTCAGAATATCCAATGTAACCAGCCTTTGTAACAATAAATATCAATTTTAAGTATTAGTTAAAATAATTGCTGTGATATATAGGTTTAAGTGAGTTTAATGATAAGGGGAGCGGCTAAGTAAACATTAGGTCAATTCAATACAGTAATATGCAACAATCAAATAATAAATGGAAGAAGGTAAACCTATGAAGAATGTTTGTGTGTTGAGAACAAGAAATGAATGCATGTGCCATTTGAATATGTAAATATTCATTCATAAAGATACATGCATACATTAAAAATAATCATAGCAGGTTGGTGGAATTATGAGTGGGTTTTTCACTTTAAAATGACTTTGCTATATTGTCTTATGTGGATTAAGAAGTCATACTTTATGAAAGTGAAAGAGACTCTAGCAGAGGAAAAGAACAAGGAACAATACTGAATTAAAAGCCAATAAATATTCCAGTCTCTAATCTTCTAATTTCTTACATAAAACAACATATCTTAAGCAAGTTATTCATCACCTCTGTGCCACAGTTATCTCTTCCAGAGAGGAAGGATGATAAAGTAATGGGATCTCCAAAGAATAAGAGTGACAAAGGCAATGCTCCATATTCATCAAATGTTCTCACATTCCTCCTGGGCATACAAGAAGACCGAATTGCCCAGCCTTCCTTCTTCCTTGCATCCTAGTGAGACCCTGTGATTGAGAGCTAGCCAATGCAGCGTGATCAAATGGTAGAGAGCACCCTGGCCAGGTGGCTCAATTGGTTGGAGCATCATCCCATACACCAAAAGGTACTGGTTCAATTCCTAGTCAGGGTGTTATGATACATATGGAAGCAACCGATGGATCTCTCCCTCTCTCTCTCTCTCTCTCTCTCTCTCTCTCTCTCTCTCTCTTCCCCTCTCTCTCTCAAGAACAATAAACATATTATTGGGTGAGGATTAAAAAAAAAATGGCAGAAAGCACTTCCAGGAAACATTCCATATAATTGTTAATGTTCTCTCCCCCTATTCATGGGGCTTGAACCAATATTCCAGAATGATGGAGCCACAGCTAGAAGGAGCCTAGACCCAGAGAAAAAATCCAGTCAATCCACTATTTTCTCATCAATCCACTATGAGAACAAGAAATAAGCCTTAATTATGTGATACCATTAACATGCTGTGACTTGACTGCATGCTGCTAATGTTGACTATTGGTTTAGTCCGGTCCAGCTGCTATAACAAAAGTACCATAGACTGGGGAGCTGATAAACAATGAAATTTACTTCTCACAGTTCTGGAGGCAGGGCAGTCCAAGGTCATGGTGCTGGCAGATTCAGTGTCTGATGAGAGCCTGCTTCCTCTCTGATGGCCATCTCTTCACTGTGAGCTCATGGTGGAAGGGGAGAAGGGCTATTCTCAGGCATCTTTTATAGGGACGCTGATCCCAGTCACGGGGGCTCCACGCCCATGACCTAAGCACCTCCCACAGGCCCCACCTCCTAATATCATCACTTTAAGAAAACTTTGAAGAAAATCCCAAATGGTCCCAAATGAAACCTCTCACACACACGTGGGGATTTTTCTTGCTTACAGAAACAACTAAATTCGGAGAGCATGATTAGGATTTTAAACAAGGTTTTTCAACCTGCTGTGCCTTTGGCTGGATGACCGGATGCAAATGCACGTTAACAGTGGTTAGGACCACCAGCTATGGCTCAGGGAGGAGGCCCGAAAATCCCCTCTCTGAAAAAAGTCACTATAAAGCCATACAAAATTGAACAACCCCTCCCCCGCACCCGCAATGTTTCAGTGCTCTAAAAATCAACCAAATGCTTCCAATAATCTGGAGGTGGGTCCTGGCAGCTCTGTTCCCACGTTCAGAGAGGTTCACTTGAATTGAAGTTGAGAGCAATGACTATATCCAGTGGCACCATGAGTAGAAGTGGTATTCTTGTTGGTGGTGGAAAACTGGGTAGAGCCCATTGGCATAACTGGCCTGAGGTTGTGGTTGGGCAAACAAACATATTCCAAATTCAGACTATGTACAGGATCAGTGGAGAGTGGAGAGGGCCCGAGCTAGCCACACATTCCTGACTGATTCTTAGGCAGTGTGCCGATGAAAAGGTGATGGCAAAAGGCCCAGCCAATGAAAATACTTAGGAAGACTTGAAAATGGTCTGAACACTGGATACACTTCCCTACGCACAGAGAGACTCATGGGCAGAGAACAGGAGCCTTCTCACTGCTCCAGGTGTTCAAATACAGCCTTAGTTCCATTGGTGGTGGGCCTTTAGGCTACACAGACAGTGGAGAAAGCCCTTAGAAACCAAGATGAGAAACAAAGGGATAAAGTAGAAAAATAACAACAACAGTAAGAACTGAACAAAGGCATGAGTGGCCACCTACCACGGGGGAAGCAGATTTCATAGCTTTAGCCTAGACAAGTTTATAAACAAAGAATCAAACAAAGCCAGCAACAGCAGTAACCACCTGGGGAAGGTGAGAATCCAAAGTTTCTGTAATGTTTTTTCTTCGTATCTACTTTTCCACAAAAAATTATGAAACATGCAAAAAATAAGAAATTGTGACCAATATTCAAAGAAAAAAAAGCAGTCAGTAGATATCATCTCTGTGGATTACCAGATGCTATGGCTACAGGGCTGAAGGATGGTCAAAGAACGAAAGGCAAAAATGTTAAGAATCAAAGTATGTAAATGATGAATCCAAAAACAGCAAATTTAAATAAGGAATAAAATTAAAAGTGTTATAGGAATACTATGGACAATGTCTATCTTAAAAAATTATATAACCTAGATAAAATGGAACAATTCCTAGAAAGACACGAACTCCAAAAATCAAGAAAAACAGAAAACCTGAATAGACCGGTACCAAAAAAGAAATTGAGTTAGTGAGCAAAATCTTCCCACAAAGGAACACCCAGGCCCAGATGGCTCCACTGGTGAACTTCAGCAAAATTTTAAAGAAGAATTAACATCAACACTTCTACATCTCTTACAAAAGAGTAGAAAAGCAAGTAATATAGCCCAACTCACTTAGTAAGCCCAGCATTACCCTCCAACAGAAAATGCCAGTCTAAATCTACTTTACCTCACTCACAAGTGAAAGCCGACAGGTCATTGCTAAAGCTATAACTTACGATTAAATTTAGCAGTTCTGTAAGTAAACATATTTTAATCTGATAAAAGTCTTAAAGGCCTACAGAAAAAGGGGACAAGATGACCCTTAGGATCCTCCTTATTCAAAGATTCCAGATTCAATAAAAACATTGTGTTTATTTTTGTTATTATTTGTTTAAACCCTCACCTGAGGATATTTTTCCCATTGGTTTTTCTAGAAAGAGTGGAAGAAAGTGAGGAGAGAGAGAGGGAGAGAGAGGAGGGAGGGAGGGAGAGGGAGGGAGAGAGAGAGAGAGAGAGAGAGAGAGAGAGAGAGAGAGAGAAAGAGAGAGAGAGTTATTTGGATTGGTTGCCTCCCACACATGCTCTGACCAGGGCCAGGAAATTGAACCTGCAACTGAGGTATGTGAACTTGACTGGGAATCAAACCCACAACCCTTTAGTCCATGGGCTGACACTATAACCACTGAACAAACCAGCCAGGGCAGAACATTGTGTTTAATATTAGGGCACCTGAAATAAATACATTCCCTCTGTTACATTGCTTTCAAAATATACTTTTATGCTCTAGCCCAGGGGTGGGCAAACTTTTTGACTCAAGGGCCACAATGGGTTCTTAAACTGGACCGGAGGGCCGGAACAAAAGCATGGGTGGAATGTTTATGTGAACTAATATAAATTCAAAGTAAACATCATTACATAACATCATTACATTATTCATTTCAAACGGGCCGGATCCGGCCCGCGGGCCGTAGTTTGCCCACGGCTGCTCTAGCCAGTTTGGCTCAGTGGATAGAGAGTGGGCCTGCAGGCTGAAGGGTCCCAGGTTCAATTCTGATCACGGGCACATGCCCGCATTGTAGGCTTGATCCCCAATGGGGGACGTGCAGGAGGCAGCCAATCAATGATTATCTTTTACCACTGATGTTTCTATCTCTCTCTTCCTCTCCCTTCCTCTCTGAAATAAATAAAAATATATTTTAAAAGAGAAAAGAAAAAAATATATATGTATACTTTTATTTTCAGCAAGCCATCAATGATGGAAATTCTAAACATATTTGAAAAATACTTAATAAATACTTAATTTCCCGAATCTATAGATATGGGTTGCAAAAGTTAAACAGGAGCCCTGGCTGGTTTGGCTCAGTGGATAGAGTGTCGGCCTGCAGAAGGAAGGGTCCGGTCAAGGGCACATGCCTGGGTTGCAGGCTTGATCCCCTGTGGGAGGTGTGCAGGAGGCAGCCAAACAATGATTCTCTCTTATCATTGATGTTTCTATTTCTCTCTTCCTCTCCCTTCCTCTCTGAAATCAATTATATATATTTTTTAAAGTTAAACAGGAAAAAGTGACCTCTGTAAGTATGAGCAAGGTCATAGGCTAGTGTCCATAGTCATCCATGACCATAACCAAATATTCATCATGATCTTCTTTCCATTGGCTAGGAAGCACTCATCATAGTTCAGGGAAAAATTAGATCCTAAAACATGACTGTCTCAAAACAAAGTCAACTTAAAGTTCTAAATTTTAAAATCCTAAGTATCCAAAATGTTAAATGGCTCCATCTTCAGGGTAAATGGGAAAAGGCTCTATCCTCCCAGCCCTGAAAATGCAGGAGCTATTCCAAGTCCTTCCTGAATTAGAAGGATATAGCTTAACTGAATTACTCAGAGACAGGTGGCTGATCTGGAGCTGAGATTTAGAACTGGGCTCTCTGCCTCCAGAAATAGGCCCCTCCCACTAAACCTGCTCCTTAGACTCACGTAGGAAGCTTGTAAGAAACCACCAACACTTGGGACCCAAGCCCTAACCTGTGGAATCAGAATTACTGGGGATGGAGTCCACACAGGGGTTTCCTTTTCTGAATGGCCCCCTGTGATTTGGATACGCACTCAGGGTGGACAGCCTCTGCATTGGGGCCATCATCTCTCCTGCTTCGGAACTGAACATGTCTGATGGTCACCAAGTTCCTCTTCTTGTCACCAAGAGACTGCTTTGGAAGCCTGCTGCTCCATGTGCCCTCTGGGTACACAGCCGTAGCCTCGGGCACTGGTTAAAAATGCAGACTCTCCGGCCTCATCCCAGACCTACTGAACCAGAACCTGTGTATTTCACTCAGCCCCGCCTCCCCCAGGTGTATGTTAAATGAGCGCTATCATAGTGTGCCCTAGAGAGGACGCACTGGCTCCCGGGGCTGTGAATGGGTGCTGCAATCAAAATGTGCACAGCAGTAACCACCCCTTCACCATCCAGCCACCCAACCCCCACCAAAAAGGGGCTCACCCCCACCAGGCAGTGTGTGGTCAAACACCTTTGGGATAGACTGGATTATACAAAGTCAAATTACTTTCTCTACTCCAGGCTCTAGCAAAACCTATAATGTTAAAGTGGTAATGTGCGCCATAAATCTCCAAGAGGAGAAATTTCCCAAATATTTATGGCTCTGGTGCCCTGTAACTCAGAAGTCCTATTAACATCTTTTGCAGACAACGTGTTCCCAGGGACATATTATGGAAAATATATACTCAGAAGAGATGCTCTTTTTTCTTCCCTCCATGGACACCCTGCACACCTTTTCACAGTTAGGTGCTGGCTATTTGCTTATTACCCTGAATACTGTAGTCGTCATAAAAGTATAGTCATTTTTATAAAGGCTTCACTTTGTATATCAGGCACCGTGCTAAGTACTTACAATGTATTAACTCATTTTATCTTCATAACTACCCTGCTAGATAGGGATGACTTGTGTTACCACTTTATAGTGAAGGAAACTGAAGAAAAAATTAATTGGGTCACTTGTTCAAGGTCAGACAGCTGGTAAATGCTGGGTGCAAGATTTTAACCCTGGCCATCGGCTCCAGGGCCTTCCCTTTAATCACTTGATTATTGGAAAAGGGATCGATCCTGAGATGGGACCATAGATTTTCTGAGCTTAACCCATCAGGATGACTTTTAACCGGTAGGATGTAAAAAGAGCCAGAATCTTAGCTCACACACTCAAGTGCTCTCAGCCACCATGAGACCTCGGGCTGACCCTGCAAACCCTGTCTGAAAGGGAGTGAACGTCGGAGCATGTGTGTAGTGCCAACATCCAATGGCTGCCGGTCCAAACTTCATATTAACATGTGCACACCTTGCTCTTGGATGGGGCTCACCAGTGGGGACCACTGGATCTTGATCTTCCATCCCCTCCATCGCTCAGTCTGAAACACACACCAGCAAGCCCAGGGACTCCTGGCACCGCATCCATAAGATGGTGCCAACTCACAGATGCTTAAACCATCACCCGGAAATACCCCAGAGACTGGCCAAGCTCTTCCCAACTACAGGCTGACGGCCTCAAGTGGGTAAGAAAAGGTGGAGGGCCTCGGGAGCCCACTGCAGAGGCAGGAACCCGCACCCACCGCTCTTAAAGCTGCCCTGGGTTTGGGGCTCACAGTGAATCACTCAGAGGAAGGTTAATGGCTCTTAAGGGGCAGAGCTTTCCGCAGGCACCTAATTAGTAAGAACAGGCTCTGTAATAAAGGCCAGTGAGGGTCCATTCTACACAACTGAAATAATTCTGCCTCATTCTTCACAGCAGGAGCCCAGGACCTGGGGAGCCCAGAAGTGAGCATCCAGGAAGAACACTCACTGGGAGCAGGGGACGAGGGGGTTCACCTTTGCAGCTGTTTGGCTGTTGAATTCCCCCTCGAGTGCTGGAGTGTGGCCGTAGGTAACGATAACACTAACTAAGATCCTGTCTATGGGCTGCTGCCCACCTTAAAGACATTTGGTCTTTAAATACTCACAATTCTTCCTTTGACAAATATTTGAGAGTTTACTTTGTAACAGCCACTAATCTGTTGGCAGCTATAGTGGGTGGAATAATGCCTCCCCCGCAACACACACACACGCACACAAATGTCCATGTTCTAATTCATTAATTCACTGATACATTAACTCACGAATACATTAATGCACATATTCACAGGGGCCTCTGCAGCTGTGGCTGAGGACCTTGCGATGGGGAGATTATCCAGGTGGATACAATGCCCCGAACATCACATGGGTCCCTGAAGTGGACCGACCTTTCCTGGCTGAAGTCAGAGGGAAAAGGGACTAGTGAAAAAAAGGCGCGAGAGAAGCTCTGTCCCTAGCTTAGAAGGTGGAGGAAGCTCCTGGAGCAAGGTGTGTGTGTGTGTGTGTGTGTGTGTGTGTGTGTGTGTGTGTGTAGGGGGGGTTGAGGGGGGTAGGGGCTCCAGAAGCTGGAAGAAACAAAGAGAGGACAGGACCCTGCCCTGGAGCCTCCAGATCGGAAACAGGCCTGCATGTGCTTGCGTTTGCTCAGTGAGGCCCACCTTGGACTCTGGTCTACAGAATTGGAGGCAAACAAATTTCTGTGGTTTTAGCCACCACATCTGCATCGATGTTTCACATTGGCAATGAAAAACAAACACAGCATGGAAAAGAACACTGCTCTCGTGGGGTTTAAGTTCTTGTGAAGCGCCCTATAAATGTCACTCTCCTGGTTTGGAAGAGCAGCATACAGGTACAGAAGAGCTAAACAGCTTGGCTCCATGTATTCAGTTAATAACCCAGAGAGACAGGACTTCAACTGAACTAGAACCTGAACTAGGACTCAGCAAGTCCAGCTCTAGAACTGCATAGCACCCATCATCCCGTGCTGTGTGACCCCAACGCTGGGTGCCCCTCCCCCGTGCTACCCCAGGGGCTTTCTGTTTTCTGTTAGGTCAGGTATGATGTGAAATTACGGATCTGCCCTCCAGAAACCACAGTTCACTCACATCAGTGGGGCTCAGATGGGTTTTAACCTCAGAACTCACCTTCCTCAGTTTCCCTGACTCATTCCTGCTCATCCTTCCTTCCCCTGAAAGGACTGGGAGAAGATGCAGACACTACCTCTCCCTGTGGTCCAGGCATCGCTCTCCCAGCACCTGCCACAGGGTCCTCTCAGCTTCTGTGGCCCAAGCACTGGCCGTGGGGCCTTGTTTTAGGGCCAGCTTATCCGCAAAGCAGGGCAATGCCTTTACCACTAACCAGGGTGGCCAGATTACCCACTCCCTGTGGTTGTCAGTCACTTTTATCTTTCCCCATAAGGCATCTATCTCTTCTGCTATTCCAAAGGATGGGTCTTTTCTCCCAAATTTTCACCAGCTGCTTAGACCCTAGCCCAGGCTGGGACCTGCAATCCAGATGTGCTTTCCCCTGTTCCCGAGTCACAAGCATTAGACAGTATGTTTTATGGCCAGGTTTTTCCAGAACCACTTCACAGTTAACTGTTGGTCAAACAGCCGAGTAACAGAGTACGCCGCTAAGAGCCACTGATGTTTTTTTCTAAGTTTCACCTACTGAGCTACTGCCTGGCCAAACCGTGCTTCCAGATTTGGCCCAAGTTATCATGGAGGTAGGTTTCTAAATAAGGCTCACACCTATTTATGGGAGCAAAGAACTGGAACAGAGGGAGTGCTTTAAGCATATGGTGGCACAAGGGGACTATGAGCCTTGCAGTGGATGTCACAGATTATGTTAATGTGGAAAATGCTCCCTCTACTTGTCACTACAATGGTTATAGAAGAGAGTGCACAGCATAACATGCCTACTGCGCATGCAGACAGAGAGAATGGTGAGCACGAGATCCCAAATGCCTCTACACATAGTTAACAGTGCCACAAGCGCTAGTATAACGATATTCTTTTTATTTTATTTTTAATCTGTACTTTGACATCAATCATGCAATCATCACATGTTCATTTCAAACCGACTATGCCTAGGAATGCATCCAGGCTCGGAGGAGAAGAGAGCCCACCGTTCCTTGGTGACTTTATCAAGCCTTCAGCCAGTGGCTACACATGGCAGATGTATTGCAAGCTGAGCACAGGGACAGGCACTGGAGAAACACAAAGGAGCGTGGCCCACACGCCTGGGCTCTCGTGGAGCTCACAGTGTAATGGAAGTCGGAGGAAGGAAAATAAGCAAGCTAATGGCAAAGTCTCTCGCATCATCTTGTAACCCACCCGCTAGGCTTGTAACAGTACTTCTGTAAATGGTGACCTGTTAACTAATATGTGACTGCAGATAAACAGCCCTTTTGCTTAAGGATTCTAGGAACTACCTTCAAAAGAAGCAGACTGCAATCTTGAGACATTCCGGCACCGGGAGATTTGCTGACCTTCAACCAGTTATCTGAACAGACTGTGCTGGCTCACACATAGTCCCCCTCAACGGAGAACTCTCAACCCCTCTCTTTTGATTCCCCTATTTCTTTTTATTTTTTCTACTATTCCTTCTCCCTCCTTATAAAAACCCCTGCCTGTGTCCAGTTGTTAAGATGGTCTTCTGAAGCTGCCGGCTCCTGAATAAACCTACTTTCCTCCCGCCAGCCCCTGGCTCTGGATTATTGGCTTTTGAATGGCAGGCAGCTGAACCTGGCTTCAGTATTAATCTCCATGATGACATCCTTCCTGATGCCCTGGCCTCTCACATTGGCTTCAGCAGCTTGCACTCTGTCTCAGCCACCCACTGACATAACCCCTCCAAACTCGTTCATTTGTAAGACTTCCAACTCTAAAATCATCTCTCTCCACACCTCATCTTTCAAAAAAATAATAGTAAAATGTGCTGGTTCTTGGTGGTCTATTCAGACATATCAGTCTTCTACATTTGTCAGGTTAAACTCCTGCACACAAATTCCATTTATCATGCTAACTCTTCTATAGCTAAGACTCAGCCCCAGTTCCCACATTTCCCCAGGACCCTGGACCCACGACCAAAGGTCACCTGGCTTTACTAATCTGCCTCCCATTACCCCTGCTACCCGTTTCCTTCCTATGAGGTTAATACAATGATGGACATGGTTTATATGAGATCCATCATGACATCAGTAGATCTTCACATCAGTAGTTCAAGCACATTTCCCCAACTCCAAGGCCATGATTCCACATGCTGCAGGGCTCACCACCTTTACTGTTATCCTGACCTTCTTCCCACTGACTCCCTTTCTTCAGATGCCTGGACATCTTTCCTCTACTAAATTCTTCAAGGACATCTGGTCCCAGAGAGAATCCATGGGGGAGGGGGTTGAAATAAAGAAGCAAAAGGGCCAGTGAGAATGCAGAATTGAGCAAGGTGACAGAGGAATCTCCAGGTTAAACACCTCTCCCTCCGATATTTAATAAACTCTGCAAAGAAAGGACTCCCTTTCCCCCCGGGAGTGACAGAGAGTGAGAAAAACAACACAGAGGTGCAGGTATCAGAAAGACATAAAGACCTTAGCCGATATCTTAGTTCCAGAAAGATAAAAATATCATTATCTATTATCTGACAGGTCCTCTGGGCAGTTTTTACACATAATCTGTAATGATCAAAACGCATTTTCAAGGTTGTATTGTTATACACTTGTTATAGATAATGAAACTGGGCTCAAGTTAAGTGATTTGCACAGAACCAATATGTTTGGGAGCCAGACTTTTGAACTCAAGCCAGTTTGAGCCTAAGTGAAAGACACGGCCTCTTCCCTTAGCTGTTAATATTGTAGCTGGATGGAGGAAAATAAACAGAAACTGAAAAGAACTGTTATGGGAATTCAGAAAATAACTCCGATTGGCCCTGAAACCTTCTGCATCACGCAATGAACCTTTTTTTCCCCCCTGCTCATGTGAGCAGATTAAACTAATAGATTATGAGCATTATTCTTAAGCAACTTATATCAGGGCTGATGGGAGTCTGTCCTTGAAAGATAAGCTGCATATCAGCACTGAGGGAAAATGAATTAAAATGCAAATCTGAGTGTGCCCCCATTGTTAGGCTATCTTTAATAGATATGTCTTCCTGAATACATCACAGGCAAAAACTGTCAGTTTGCATCCCAAATAAAGCAAAACCAACCTCTAATGGCATTTCAGGGAGGGTAAAGTTTATAATTGGATTTTGCCAAGGGTGGAATTCTTAGTTGACCTTCACCTGGACTTGTAATCTTTGTCTCATGGGAGAGGGGGAAAAAGGACAATGACTTCCCCTCCCTGACCCCTGTCTGGAGCAGTGGTTTGACTGAGCACCAAAGCCTCAGCTGCAAGGGAAGGGCACCCTACATCTTCTGCTGCCCGATCCCAAAGGGAGCAGAAGATGTAGCCCCCAGGGCTGTGCCCATGGTTGCTGAGACCCACCTTGAGCAGGCTGCTAAAGACTGGGCACTGCACTTCAAAGTGACTAGAGGGCAAGTGGAACTCTTTGAGCGTGCTCTGTCTTTTGGTTTCCTGAATTTCCCATCTCACTAAGATCAAGAGTCAGTGCTGCACTTGAGAGAGAAGATCCGCATCCAAACTTTGTCGGATCCCAAAGAGCAATGCAGCACTTAAACACTGAACAGCCTGGAACATCCAAAAACTGTCATAAAGCTGTAATAACTTTGGAAATGACAATAATGGCAACAATAGCTAACATTTGCACTTAAAAGGCCAAATAAGAAGTGAAGGTGAGTGCTACAGACTTTAGAATAAGAGGGAAGTAGAAACCAGGCTGGTAGTAAAAGTCTACAGAGAACGTACAGTCTGTAGCTGTCCCTGGAAAGGTAAGGAAGGTCATTGAAGAACAGTTTTAAGCAAACACACAGCAACAATGAGAGCATGTACTAGAGACACTGAATATGACGAACATGTGTTTTGGCTCCTCCTACCCCCCTTTGGCCTGTTTTCAGTAATCCCACTAGTCCAACAAAGAGCTGCCTTCCCATCACGGGACCCGGCCTCCCAAAACACAGGGTTGGGCATAGGATCACGCAGAGTAGCCTGTTTCCACCCAGAGTGGTCACTGGCCCAAGATGGGGCATGTGAGACAGACAGAAAGACACCTCCCTTATCCAGGGACTGATCGGGTACCAAGAGTGGGGTCTCGTCTTTTCCTGAAGACAAAGACACTGGTGAAGTTAGAGTCTGCACTTTTGGGGTCATCCGGGTCACCACATGAAGACAACCTATCCGAGAATAAAATCAAAATAGGAAAAGGAATCAGAGATAAGAAACAGAAAAAAAGGAAAAGACAGAGAGAAAAAGAGAGACCTGATGACATTATTTGAGCCCCTGAATCTGGCCACCTGATGCTTGGTGAGCCAATGGAACTTCCAGTTAGGCGAGACCACCTACATTCCCTATATTATTTTTCTGAGTTTGGTCCCTGTCCTTCAGATCCTAAAGAATCCTGAGCTGCACTGAGTCCATTCCAGTAGGAGGGGAAGGGCCAGGAGATGGAGGAAGCTTGAGCAGTAGGTGGGTGCCATGTGTCAAGGTCAGATACCTCATTGCATGGCCAACTAAAATGTTTGCTACTTTGAGAACTGGAAGCCAATGGAAGAAAAGCAACTCAATTATTTATTTATAGTGCCAATGTGAAGATAAAAGACTACATCCTGTGTCAGAACTGCAGCCCTTTGTAGGAATAATTTTCACTTCACCATGTGGTGTGTCTGGGGGTGGGGTGCATGCACACATCTCATTGAAGAAATATTACCGCCCTCCCCCCCCTTCCTCATCAAATCCAGTCATCAGGGGCAATGTCCCAGCAATTCCAGGATGCGAGTTTGATAGTTTCCTTTTTCTCATGCATCTTCCCACTTTACCATTGGCCTCTCCTTTTCCCTGCACCTTAAAAATCTCATTCACCTTCCACAGCTGAGTGATCAGACGGCTCAGAGTTCTTGTAAATAACCCTTAGCAATTGCCGAGTACTGACGGTGCCGAACAAGAAAGGAAGAGAGTGTTTCTCTGTAGCCATAAAACATTTCATTTCCCCATGTGTGTTGTGAGTTTATCCATTCATGTGCATATTTATCAGACATGCTACTATGGCTTTTCAGGGAGATTGCAAATCAAGCCCAGAAAAGTTTAACTCCTTGAAATGATCCACCAGAGGGCAGACTTGTTATCTTTACTGGGTTTGGAACAAAAATGAGCTTCAGAAGTCACACTTCTGCACATATGGCTGCTTGCTAAGTACTGTTGCCTCCTTGGTTTTTACTGCCTTTGTGTAATGAGCCCTATGACTCATCTCACATGGCAAATAGGACCGCATGGCTGTTTCTCTTTGGCAGCTGTAAATGTTATTATTTTCAGAAGATGATTACTTTCTACCAATAAATAGCTAAAAATAAAAAACAAGAACAATGACCTATCCTTTAATGAGCACTTACTATATATCATGACCTTCATTCAGCCCTTTAAATTCATCATCTTCATAATAACCTTATCAGGTGGGTACATATGTTATTTCCATTTAAAAACTAAAGAAACTGAGGCTAAGCAGTTCATTAATTTACCTAAAATCACATGATTAGCCCGTGAATGATAGTTCCCTGATTGTAGCCCAAATAATCAAAAGCCAAGTTCTTAATGTACAGCAAAAATAATATATGTGACATTATTAATATACAAATTAATCCTTTGCATATTTAGACCTATTTAGCTATTGCATACTTTTCCCAGAAACCTTTATAATACCTTTAAATAAAAAGATTCAACTTTGTAGGACTCTGATTTTTAGATGGTATTTAGCATTATATGGAGGTCAGCATGGCAAACACGTCGCCAGTTTTCTTGTGATGAGCTCCATTGAGTGTATTTAGATTCAAACATTTAAGAAAATACAAAAAAAAAAAATTGTTGAAAATGTCACTTCTACCTGGTATATAAATGTTAGAAATGCAACATGCCCAGAATAGAAATAGATAAGCAAAGAACAATCCCATTACCTAAAGAGATCATGTGTAGAACTCTGGCTTAATTTATAATTATGTAAAATATTACCAAGCTTATAGTACAAAAGGAGTAATTGGCATTGACTATAGTTCAGAAATGTAGAAGCACAAGTTTCTGATGATTTTGAATGCTTAAGCATAATATCACAACAAACAATCCCCTTTGGAGCTTACCGTCTTTGGATGATGATTAATATCACAAAATCTGTAGTTTAAAGCACAACAAAGCAGCAACGTTTGATAGACAGGAATTGTGCTTCTCACTTCCTCCCAAAACGGGGGCTTCTTTCATACTTGCTTCTCTTCTTTCTCTGTATTGCATTTAATTAAGATTTAGGTAAAAATATTCCTACAGGCTGCCATCAACTCATACACACTGCCAATTTAGGTTCAAATGTCAGGTGGACATGACGTTTTTACATGTCAGTGTTTCCTTACATTATTTAAAAATGTGTTCTACTGAAACATTCAAAGAAACTAATAATAAGCAACAAAGGCATTGTGATCGTGAGGCTAAGATACCAAGGCAATTTTCAAGCTCAGAGAACATCCAATGTTTACATGAAAACCCCAAAGTCAATGAAAAGAAATTAATATACCAACCCATCTTAAAAAATATCCCTCTAAGATGCATCTGATTTTACAACCTGGAACCTTTCAGCCACTAAGGTATCCTATATAATAAATAGGTAATATGCAAATTGACCCTCACTCCATCACACAGTCACAAGATGGCTGCGCCCACAGCAGAGGCAGAGTTCCTGTAACAAAGATGGCTGCATCCACAGTGGAGGTGGGATTCCTGTAACGAGCTGTAATGAGCGATCAGCAGGGACCTGAGGCTGCATGGCATCTGGCCAGGTGGGGGACCTGAGGCCGCATCCCCACCCCAGTGCTGGGCTGGGAGACCTCAGGCTGCACCCCCCGACATTGGGCCGGGGCACATTTGGCCATGTCTTCCGCCCCAGCACCGGGCTGGGTGACCTGAGGGTGTGCCTGGGGACCTGAGGCTGCACCCCTCACCTGGCATCGGGCCGGGGGCCCTGAGGCTGCGCCCCCCCCACCACCCAGCGGGGCTTGACAGGGACCTGAGGCTGCACTCCCCACCTGGTGGGGCTTGAGAGGGGTAGGGCTGGCCAGGTCTGGATCTTGCCCAATGGGGGTGGGGCCAGCTGGGTTTGGGTCTCGAGCGATTTTGAGGTGCATGCGGGTGGGCAGGAACTTGACTCTGGGTCCCAGGGCATGCCCCAGACTCTGACAGGAGGAAGATTTTCATATGCATTTTACTAATTTTCTTTCATCTCTGACACTTCTATTATAGAGAAAGGGCAAATAGCAACATTAAAATATTTTCTCTAATTAATTCCCTTTCAATGTGCATGAATTTCGTGCACCAGGCCACTAGTTTAGTATAATCAAGGGTTGCAACAACAATGAACTTGCCCTTTGCTTATGCTAATGCAGGATAATGTGCTACCAAAAAACTGTTTATTTTACATTTTCCCCCAAAATATAACTGTTTTGGCAAATATTTCATGGTAAACGGTCTTACCACTCCCCCAAAGCAATTTTCAAGAGAGTCTAGTGATCTTCTGGCCAAGACAGTCCCCTTGGCCTGTGCCCACCCTCTTGCCACTTGCAGAAATTCTCCTTTTAGGCAGCAGGCCCTTCATTCTAGGGACCCACTTACACAGCGCCTTTCTGTTAAGTCCTGTGTCCAAAGGATAATTCATAAATAATCTTTCCAGAGCTTCACTCTATTCTGAGTTATTATTGATGCTCCAATGCACATTGTATCCTGTTCTCCTCCCTTTGTGGTTTCCAAACAGCCCACAATGTACAAACCCTATGAACCTGAGTTGGGTGGTGCCTTTCTAGGATTGTGGCAGGAGATCAAATATTCATGGACTGTGGAGTTGATATTGAGAGGGTTTGTGCAAAGTATCTCAGGAAGGGACCAGCAAATGCAGAGTCCCCTGATGGGCACAAGCTTAGCTTAAGAGAGCTGACAAGGGTTGAAGATGATGAGATCAGAGAGGCATCAGGAACCAGGTTATGGAGAGCCTCCTAGACTAGGATAAGGACTTCACCCTTATTCTAACCATGTTGTTCTAACCATGTTGTAAAGCTATTTGATGCGTTTGGAGCATCGCTCTGTCTGGATGTGGGGGATTCAAGATGTAGGAGCTCAGTTATGATGATCTACTAGGAAGGAGCCAAGGATGGGGGTGTTTGACCTGGGATGGTGACACCAGGAAGGCAGAGAGGTGGGTAGACTTGGGATATAATTCAAGGAAGAGCTTACAGGATGTGTTAAGGAGGGACTAAGTGTGGTAAATGCATGGAATTCTGGAATCAAAGTCGATGCCTCCATTTTTGGCATGACTGAGGTGTGAGCATTGTGAACGTCAGTGAGGAGAACAATCTCAAGGTCATTGTATTGACCTGTGGTTGGGGATGGGTTTAAGCAAGTCTCAGGTGGTTATTAAGCACAAGGCCACTGCTCCCCAAAGTCATTACAGCACCTCAAGACAGATGAGAAAAGAGACCAGCACAAAGTTGAAGAGAGATTGATTCAACGCTTCATATCCTCTCCTTGGCACTTTGAAGGAGCATTTTTCCCTTATACAGCCACATCATGTCAGCCTTCTATTTGCCTCTTTTATTTGTGGTGGCAACAGGTGGAACCAAATCACTTCCTTGCCACATTGGTAAGCAAATATAGGATCCAGCCTTAACAAGGGAGCTCTCCAGAGTTGCTAAAAATGGAGGTAAAGAGCACAGTCCCTTGTACTTGGGTCTTGCTATCACACGACATTTCCTCATCTGTATGCGATCCTGGAAAGCTAATGGACAGAGTGGAGAAGCAGAAGAGGAGGCGACCCCTTCATTTATTCCATGAGTGTTTAGTGGGCACTTGCTGTATGGCCAACACTCTGCGGGGTATTGGAACAGAGGGGTCTCTGCCTTCCTAGCTTCTAAACCAGTGGTGGACACAAACATTCCTCCAAGAATCCCCACAGTAGAACTAAAATTACAACCATGGCAAGAACTGAAAAAAAAAAAGAGATGCTTGTCCCCATGAAAGCTTGTGACAGAAAAATGTCATCCATGAAGAAAGGGCTAGACAACCAACTTCACTTGTGGTAGCTTCCTAAATAAATTCTCTTAGAGTTTATGTTCTCAGACCCCTTTTTCTCATAGCTATATAATTAGAGAGAATAAAGTATTAAAATGGGGGGAAAGTAACTTTTACTAATATAGACATACAGCACAATGTTTTCCAGTAAAAGCTCAAGACAGGGACTTTTGTCAGATTTTTCTTTGTCATCCACAATGAAAATCATAGGAACTACTCAATAAATATTTGTTTAATGAAACGAACAATTTGGAAGGAGGTTTTTAAAAAACATACCACTCCATTTTCTAGAACATTAAAGCTGAAATGACGATAAGTTTCACTGAAAGGTAATCATGTATAAGTATTCCAATAAAATTTAAATTTGGGTTTAGATAAAAATCAAATGAGACTCGTTATGACTGAAACTCAAAGGACACTTCCCCTACATGTAGAGACTGTTATGGGCTGCCATTATTTCTGTCGCTATTGACTAACAAGCTGAACCTCATTGAGTTTCTGAAACAGAACTTAACAGCCTTATTCACAACTGTCTCATTGCTTTGAAGTCCATTACCAGTGAGTCATAGTCTCCAGTTCAATCCACCCTCTCTCAGCAAAATACTGACTCAGCAGGACCCACTCTCACCCAGCCAGTGACAAGGAGAGTATTCCTCAGACCAGCAATTTGTCTGGTGCCTAGTGACCAGGGTGGACATTACTGTTGATGGTCCAGAATCCATTCCATCTTCCTTCTCAGTTTTATTTTAGGAAGCCTCCCCTCTCCTAGTTTCCATGTAGTGTGGATATAGTTGACTACAAAGTTAACCTCCAGCTTCAAGGGTGGTCACAGGACCAGTTTGGGACAATCAGTATAACCTATCTTTCTGTCCACATGATTAGTTTAAGGATTTGTTTAAGGATTGATGTGCTGCTTAAGTCCATCCACTATGATCATGCAGGCTACTGGAACAAGTGGCTTTCTTTTCACTGGGGGTCACAAAGGTGATAGGCATAAGTCTGAAGCTGCTGGTGTTCATCTTTATCACCTCACAGCAAAATCCACAAGGCAATAAAAACACAGGAAAAGCCAATCATGTGAGCCTATAAATTGCTCTTTGGCTTAAATTAGGTGAAGTCTGTATCTGGAATTTTCAAATAAGAGTCCACAATGAGAAAGGACAAATGGTAAACATATTTAGTCCTGGACAACTAGGGTTGCCAAAGTCAGTAAGTAGGAATACAGAATGCCTAGTTAAATATGAATTTCAGATAAACAACAAATACTACTATTATAAGTTTCTTCCATATGATATATAGGGCACCTATATATATATAAAACCCTAATATGCAAATAGACCAAACGGTGGAACAACTGAACAACCGGTTGCTGTGATGTGTGCTGACCACCAAGGGGTGCGTGTGGAACATGGCGGGCATTGGCAGCAGGTGGGCAGCAGGTGGCAGAGTACAGAACATGGTGGGCATCGTCCACAGCAGGATGGTGGAGCAGGTGAGCAGGGGCACCAGACCAAGGCGGGTCACCAGTCGCTGTCATTGGGGTGAACCTCTGGTAGTTACTGAAAATTCTTTGCTCCCACGCAACGTGGTCCTATCTGGTGCTCACACCTGCTGCTGGTGCCAGCCCTGCTTGAACCCGCTGCTGGGTCCGGAGCCACCACTCGCACCCACTGCCAGCACCTCGCACCAGCCCCAATTGTTCAGCCCTGTCAGCAGGTGAGAGCGGATGCTGCCAGCCCCAATCGCCCCTCAGGGATTCTCCACTTCCCACTGCTCCTGAGGGATGATCAGGCTGGCAGCGGCAGCTTGCACCCACTGATGACACCAGCAGCAGGTGCAAGCGGGGCCAACACCTTCAGTGCATGGGAGCGTTGGTGGTGGGAGCAGGGCTGCTGGCAGACAGGGAACCAGGGGCCACGGCGGGAGGGGCTGGGCTCAGATGATGGGCCGAGAATTTCTTTCAAGGTGCATGAATTCATGCACTGAGCCCCTAGTATTGGTAATAAAAAAGTTATTCATTATCTATTTAAAATTCAAATATAAAAGAATATCCTATAATTTATCTGGCAAATCTATGGCCAGGGCAGTAGGAAACTTGATTTCTGGACCTAATTTGGACACCCACCTACTGTGTATCCTGAAACTGTATCATCACCTGTAAGATTTACATATTTTATGGACACTTCATAGGGGACACAAATAAATTTAATCATCATAAAAATAACTTCAAACAAATCTATTGTATGGACTGCCCATTTCAGCAACAATGCTCAGTGGCAGGTAATAGAGGATCCCCCACATGGAGTTATAAATAAGTCCATCTATAAGATCATATACTCAGATGTAAGGAGGTCGGGTAACTCAGGTTACATAGGTTTTGAGCAGCAATGGGGCTGTTCTCTCTAGCTCCCCCACCACCCTGAGCCCAACCCTCGCTTGTTTGGCTGGCTTTTCTCACAGTTACTAGATGAACATGACAGCTTCCCACACAACCATGTCAAGAGTCAAAAATAAGCATTCTCTTTGCAAGTCTCTGTGAAGATCAAGGAGACACCTCAGGCAACCTCTAGCAGAAATCCTCATACCCCATGGCCAAGAAGGAGGTCGCATGTCCCCCTTATCACTTGACTGGCAAGGAAATGTTCTACAGTTGGTCACAGCTAACCAGGAGTCGCTTTCTGAAGCTCACAGAGGCTCCTGTGGAACCCATAGATTTACCACCCTTTAACAAAACCAGTGACCTATTAGCTGGGCAGGGGGAGTGGCAGTAGGCAGCTTATCTACAGTGTCTGACACTCCTGCATTAGTTCATGTGTTCTGAGAAGTAACAGCAACTTCTTTGGGGGCATAACTAACAGAATGTGGATTTTAAAAGATAATTTAGCTAGACCAGTGATGGCGAACCTTTTGAGCTAGTCATGTCAGCATTTTGAAAAACCCTAACTTAACTCTGGTGCTGTGTCACATATAGAAATTTTTTGATATTTGCAACCATAGTAAAACAAAGACTTATATTTTTGATATTTATTTTACATATTTAAATGCCATTTAATGAAGAAAATTCAACCAAAAAAGTGAGTTCACGTGTCACCTCTGACACGCGTATCATAGGTTCCCCATCACTGAACTAGACTAATTGAACTGAGCACCCCAGGTAAAGGAAGGGCTGGCTGAAATGTACCTGGGTTACTACTTCCGTGACCTCAGACAAATCCATTCATTTTGATCGGCCCCAGTCTGTTCCTCTGTAAAATAGGAAACAGAGTCCCTATCTTAAGGGAAGTGGGGAAGAGAAAATGACACCATGCATTTATCAGAGTGCCTGGCAGGAGGAATTTCAAATGCCAGTGGCTAATATCATCTTAAAATGCTCAGCAAGAGAAAGAATTTAAAAGTCTCTCAAGCCCTAACTGGTTTGGCTCAGTGCATAGAGCGTCAGCCTGCGGACTGAAGGGTCCCAGGTTCGATTCCGGTCAAAGGCATGTACCTTGGTTGTGGGCACATCCCCAGTAGGGGGTGTGCAGGAGACAGCTGATCGATGGTTCTCTCTCATTGATGTTTGTAACTCTCTATCCCTCTCCCTTCCTCTCTAAAAAATCAATAAAATATATTTTTTAAAAAAGTCTCTCAAAATGAAAAATAAGGTGGATTCTGTTAAATGGGTGAGTTCCAAAGAAAGGTTGGCAGGTTGGCAGTGTTGGTTCCCACATGGCCGATGCCACTCTCAGCCACTTTCCATGTTCCAGTCAGACCTAGGAGGGAGGGAGGGGGAGCACTGCAAGGATCTGAGTCTGGGCCACTGTCCACGGGCCCACAGACCCAGCAGTTCCTGTCCGCCATGGTTTGCTCTGAGACCTCTATGTCATTACAGATAGACCAACGAGCAGCTGGCAGATGGCAATGCCTTCTAGTCACTACCGACTTGGGGCCTTTCTCAACCAGTAAGCTGTAGGTTAAAAGCTCCTTCATTCATTACTAAGTCCGTAAAGTGCTTACATGAACTAGGGGAAAATCTACCTTCTGGATCATAAAACACGCAATGTCTCCCCAGCTCCGCAGATGGTCCTCCATGTCTAAATTTGCAGGCCAGGCTGCCATGATACATTCCTCAATCATCCCAACTCTAAAATATTTGACCCTGAATCACACTGCTGTCTTTTTTAAAAATATATATTTTATTGATTTTACAAAGAGGAAGGGTGAGGGACAGAGAGTTAGAAACATCAATTAGACTGCAGTGGTTCTCAACCTGTGGGTCTTGACCCCTTTGGCGGTCGAAGGACCCTTTCACAGGGGTCGCCTAAGGCCATCGGAAAACACATATATAATTACATATTGTTTTTGTGATTAATCACTATGCTTTACTTAGGTTCAATTCATAACAATGAAAACACATCCTGCATATCAGATATTTACATTACGATTCATAACAGTAGCAAAATTACAGTTATGAAGTTACAACGAAAATAATTTTATGGTTGGGGGTCACCACAACATGAGGAACTGTATTAAAGGGTCGTGGCGTTAGGAAGGTTGAGAACCACTAGATTAGAGCGAAACATTGATCAGCTGCCTCCTGCACACCCCCTCCTGGAGATCAAGCTCACAACCAAGATATGTGCCCTTGACCAGAATTGAACGCGGAACCTTTCAGTCCATGAGCCAGCGCTCTATCCACTGAGCCAAACCCCTTAGGGTGTCTTTTGTTTTGTTTTGTTTTTTATATGCAGTCTCCTGGACACCTGAGAGGGGCACACAACAAATCTTATTGTTTAAACAAGCAGCCATTGGGCAAGACTCACCCCCACTTTGTGTTCTTTAAATATATTTCTTTATTGATTTCAGAGGGGACAGGAGAGGGAGAGAGAGATAGAAATATCAATGATGAGAGAGAATCACTGATCAGCTGCCTCCTGCACGCTCCTTACTGGGGATTGAGCCCGCAAACTGGGCATTGAACCCGGGACCCTTCAGTCCGCAGGCTGACACTCTATCCACTGAGCCAAGCCGTCTAGGGCTCACTCCCTATTATTAAAAAGGAATGGGCAACAATTTACAACTGGGTAGGATCAATGGTCACATAAGAATGAGAAAGAAGTCTCCCGACCCCTCTATACATTCCAAATTCCTAAAAGATTATTTGACTAATATTTGCTCAACCCCATGTCACATTTCCCCTCCAGCATTTACATTCATCCTCTCAGTCTCTCCCTCCTGATTCCAACATTAACAGAAGGTTCCCTCCTTGGTGCAGCAGACAGCATGATACCTGAGAACTAGCAGACTTAGACATGTTTATCATCTTCATCATCACTTGGCTCCCACTCCCCTTTTTCCTACTTTCCATCAAAAACCTCACAGGAAAAAACAAAAAACTACTCATAGGATAACAGATTCACTATGACTTATTCAGATATAATGCCCTACCTGCTCTTTAGTTACTTGACCTTTAATTATCATAATACCAAGCACTTAAATGACCTTGCTTGCACCATCATTCTTATAATACCCTGATGAGGCATCATCAGCCCCATTTTAAAGATGAGCAAGTGGAAGCTAGGAGATAGGTACCTCACACAATGTCACAGGGTCAGTGAGGGTCAGCATGAGACTCCATAGGGACTGTCTAACTCAACATCCCTGTTGTCAATCACCAGACCGTGCCCACAGGGGTGTCCAGGAGGTTGGACTTATCCTGATTTTGAACCCATAGTCTATTTACAAGCCAGATATAACTATGCCCTCCTTAATAAAGATATTCAAATCCCCTAAGAATAGGAAATAGACCTAATAGAAAATGTCTGACTCACAATGAGGGAGGCACTGAATTAGTGCTTAAGGCTGTTCATGTAGTTCCTCTCTGTTTCCTTGTCAGCCCATGAGCCTTCACTATTCCACTCTTGTTGCCAGGAAAGTACTCTTCTGCCCTATTCGCTAAGAGGGTGAACCTATGTGGATGCGCGCTCAGCAACAGGACTCCCCAGGGTCTGTTTCCAGCAGGGAAATGTTGCCCACCCTCCGAGTTATGGGTCTGTGGGCCCGTGTGGATAATGCTATGCACACATCATACATGATCAGAAGGTGGGAGAAGCCACAGCCCGCACACATTGCTTAGTAATCTTCAATCACGAGCCTGTAGCAATGTTTCTGGAGTAATTAGATTCATGCCCTTCCACAGGGAACAGTTTCTTCCACTAACTTCTAGGACTGTAGATACAAGCATAAACACTCCAGTGGGGCCTCTAAATTCTGACCCAAACTTGAGCTGCTCTGACTTCATCCCATGCCAGGAGCTGCTTTCTGAATTATGGCAGCTTTCTCGCTTCCATCTTGAAGCTAACAGGCCTCTGGGAGTCTCAACAGCCAGTTAATACTTTTCTATGCATATTTGGGTGGAAAAAAATAGCAGCTGGGGGGGGGGAGGGAGGGAGGGAGAGAGGGAGAGGGAGAGAGAGAGAGGGAGGGAGGGAGAGAGAGAGAGAGGGAGGGAGGGAGGGAGAGAGAGAGAGAGAGAGAGAGAGTGAGAGAGAGAGAGAGAGACCCAAGCTGTCCTCAGCTTCTTGCCCTTCTAAATTAATGATCAAAGCCACTATTAATTATGTTATTCTATTGGGTTGACTCTGACCATATTACACCAACACATACTTCACATTTTAATATGACATATAATTTTATTAGTGTATTCCATCAGCTTTGATGGAAACCTAAGCCTTCAGGTATGTGTTTTTTCCCCCCCTGGCCAATAAAGGAAAACATAAAAGATATTACAAATGTTAATAAAGCTTGGGAAGTGTGAAAATCATTTAGAAACCCAAGAAATGGCTATTCATATGTGCAGCCATAGTTCATTAGCATCTGGCAATTCGACCATCGAAATTAGAGTTTATTTTCTCCCTTTAGACAAGCACCTTCTTATACCAGACCCTTCATGGATGCATTTAGTGAAGCCTCCACAGACCCATAAAATGTAGAGGTGCCTGTCATTTTCCCCTCACTCCTCAAGATTGTCAAGGAGAGAAATGAGACCCAGAAAATTTATTCTCCACTCTCTTATATCCACTCTGTTTTCCCTGGCTCGCAGAAGTGCCTGTATCCATATAATACTGCCCCTTCTTCTAACAAACAAATGGGCATCTTTTAGGAATGTGACCTTTGGTCTGTGACCTACTAAGTTCACAAAGTCAGAGAACTGCATAAAAGACTAGTAGTGAAATGACAATGTGAATCCTGGAAAGAAATGGATTATGGGTTAAGCCTCGCCATAAACTCAGAATTCCTCTGATGGATGCTCACTTCCTCTACTGCATGCAGATGTATTAGAAGTACAGAAGGTGTGCAGATGCATTGGGTGCGTATTTATTGAGTGCTGATGAACAAGAAAGCCAGTCCTAGTCCTAGTCCTGCCCTCCAGGTCCGCCATTCCGGTGGGACAGTGTAGGTTTTGCAGGGGACTCTTCCTACTAATGTACCCGAAGGACCCGTCCCAGAGAAAAGCGGAGGCATCCAACGTTGGGGAACAAGTCCAGGGCGTTAGCAGGGATGGGTGTGGGGGTGGAAATCAGAATTATGGGAAAATGCAAATAATTCAGCCGTGTGGCAGAACCACAGAAACTTCAGGTGTAGAAAATAGACTCAGTCATCCATTCTAGAAATATCTGAGGGCTTATTCTGTGCCAGGCAGGGATCCAGTCACAGAGATAGAGTCTCCTAAACAAGACTGACAAAGCCCTGCTTTCACGGATCTTACAATCCCGGGGTGGAGAGGCGCAAAAAGGCAATAAATACCATCACAAAAATAATTTCCGTGAGTGTGTTGCGTCCTTGATGAAATGAATCAGACAAATGAGAACAGAGAAAAGAAGCAAAATGTCTCTTAAAAGGTATCCTGAAAAGAGCCAGTCACCACTTTGGTCTTTACAGAGAGCAGAGATCAGAGGGGGTCAGTACAGGTACTAATTCTCTATTATTATTATTATTTATTATTATTATTATTATTATTATTATTATTATCTGTTGTTGCTGTTGTTATTGGAAAAATGGAAGGAATTTCCAGGTCCCCTCCAGGTTTTGCACTGGTGTCTATGCATGCCTTTAATGCAAGCTTGTCAAACTCAAAGGCTAACATGGGCACAGGGCAGCCAGCCCCCAGCAACAAAGGGTCTGGCCCTAATGCCCCATGAGATTCTGACGTAGCTCCTTACCCTTATCTGCACCAGCTACAGTTTAATAAATGTTTTTTTCAGTGCACATCATTATGACTTATTTGTGTAGCAACTTACATTTGGCAAACTGCTTTCACCAAGACTCTCCTTGCACCAAGCTATTAGGGCATGAATGCTCTCCAGGTACTGTCTACCTTCCCAGCATTGCCAACGAGCCAGTATAGAACTGAGTATCTCTCTACAGCTTGAAAGTAATCAAAGAACAACCTGCTTCTCTTAGGGGTGTGACTGCATAGGAGAGAGAGAGAGAGAGAGAGAGAGAGAGAGAGAGAGAGAGAGAGAGAGAGAGAGAGAGAGAGAAAGTGAGAGCGAGCGAGTGAGAGAGGAACTAGAAGAGTATCAGTACTTTCAATTTTGCCTAACACACAACGTAGAAACAGCTATTCAAACACTTAAGAAAAAGAACTAATGCATATTTAGTATCCACCTCATTGGAGGGATGCTGGCAGGCACTGTATTACATAATCTCATAGAATCAGGACCAGCTGCATAATTTGTGGAGCTGGATACAAAATGAAAATACAGACCCCATGATTCAAAAATTATTAAGGATTTCAAGATGGTGACAGCAGAGCACTAAGCCAAGCACGGACCCTTCTAAGTATGAGAAAGACCTGTGCCACAGCACTGCATCCTCCCAGCAAAACTTACAATGTCCCCTTCCTACATGTGACACAGGTTAAGTAACTTGCCCAAGGACACAAAGCTGGCAAAGGGCACAGGAGAAATGTAAGCCCAGAGTCCCTGTGGTCCATCCACCGACTGTGCAAGTAGTCACGTGCCCTCACACGCATTCACACCCATACACGCACATACACAGAACTTAATTGATTTCACTCCAAAAATGATGGAGGCCCCCAAAGCGCTTCACAAAATGAGAAACCTTAATGACTTCATGCCCTTTAGAACTGCTAAGTATTTGTTTGCATTTCATTAAAATTGCAAAGTAAAACTTGATTTAAAATTCCGAGGCTCCATTTCAATGAACTACACTTGGGGCTTCAGCAAAATAGTTGAACAAATGAGGTGTGTGTGAGCCCCCTTCCTTTCTTCCACTCTGTGAGCCTTGGAATGTTTTAATGAAAAAATTTCATGGCACATGAATCGTTATGTGGGGGGAAATACTAAAACCTGATTGCATTATTGAATTCTAAAACTGCTCCAGATTAGATGAAATTACTTCAGATCCCCAGGGACCACATCCCAGTTCAACCCTTGTGGCTTTAATTGATAGGCAATCTCCCTCTATTAGATAAGCCGAAGCATGGCGAATGAACTTTTCTCTGGATAGCTCCAGCTTCCCCGAGCCATGAGTCCAATTCCAATAGGGTCTTTCTAGCTCTATAGTATCAGCATATTTCAGAACATGGCCACTGGGTGAGAATGTATTCTAAAAGGCATCCTTGACCCACTTTGGTGCCAGGCGCTTGGCACAGGAATAAAAACAAGGGCACTCCGATGGGTCCCAATTGGATTGGGCATTCTTGTTTTAAGGGAATGAGATTTGACCCTGAGACTTAAAGAATAATGAGCCATCCTTGCAAGTAAGTAGCTGGGAGATGAGTAATTAAGGGGGTGGGAAGAGGACAAAACTCTAAGGCTGCAACAAGCTTGAAGAGCTTAGGGAATAGCAAGGGGGTATACAATGAGCCAGGGAGTATAACAGGCAGATCTGCAATTTCAAAATTAGGCTTTGGCTACTGCTAATGGAAGGGCCTGGGGGTGGCAGGAGTGACCAGGAAGATGAATTTAGGAACTCCCTGCAGAGGCCATGAGAAATGACACCTGGACAGGGCCAGCAGCAACGGAAATGACCAGAGGTGGATGCATTTGAGATCTTTCTTCTGAAGGCGGAAACAACATATTACAGAG
The DNA here is from genome assembly GCF_963259705.1 of Myotis daubentonii. Taxonomy (NCBI): domain Eukaryota; kingdom Metazoa; phylum Chordata; class Mammalia; order Chiroptera; family Vespertilionidae; genus Myotis; species Myotis daubentonii. The sequence continues at coordinate 18,080,682 of NC_081843.1, read as the reverse complement.
GGAAGAAAAAAAGAAGGAATTGGTAACGATGCCTAGGGTTTTAGTTCAGTGAGGGGATAGTGATGCCATTTACAAAGATAGGAAAGATTTCAGGGCGGCGCTGGTGGGGACCCCTGCTGAGTTTAACACATGTTGGAGGAAGCACTCTCTTTTTTCCTGTTTTCCCAAACTTGATTCCATCTTGAGGACCATTTTATTCAAATCTCTCTCTCCCATGTCCTCTGGTTTTAACCATGGGTGTTGGGGACCTTTAAATTCTACAGAATCATGTGTATACGGATGAATACGTGTGGTGTTGAACTATAATTCTGGAGCAATGTGTAGCTCACACGTTTTGCAGAACTGTGTTCTAGGAGTCAAGAATTCAAACCCAGCCTGGGAGTTTGGGGTCAGATCACCCTATGGAAGGGGCTGTGTGCGCTCATACCTCAGGGGCAGATAAAGGGAAACTGTTGTAGGAGTGCAGAATGGTGAGCGAGAAAAGCATTTTTAAAAATTTAAGGGCCAGTCAGTGGAAGCAGAGAGACTGTATAGCCAGCAAAAGATAAAGAAATTCTATGAAAGTGGGGTCTAAAGAGGCCCTTCTAGGGAGCAATTGAAGGCGGATGGAAGGAGCCCTTTAAGGAGGTGCTTCTACAACTTTGGAGGAGAGGCTAGGTCTCTGCATATCTACAGGTTCCTAGGTGAGGCTGGTGCTGCTGGAGTAACAAAGGGTTAATGGACTGCTGGTGGGAGGGGAGGTGGGGAACCCCAGGGCAGCTGCTAAGGAAGACACACTGAGAAAAATGCATGAATAGCCAGATCGATGCCTCAGTTCAGAATCATCTATCACAGTGCTGTGTTCAAGTAACCCTTACTTTACTTAATGCCCGACATTTCTTAAACCTGTTCGTTACTGATAGCTGGGTTGCCCACGTTTCTCTAATAACAACAACTCGCCTAAAGCTCAGCTAAAATCCAGAGGATGCTGGTACCCTTCCTATGAGATACAGACTCAGGAAGGTTCAGTAAATTCACAATTAAGGACAACAATGACCCTATCACTTTTAAAAAAAAAAAATTAATTGATTTTATTTTAAGAGAGAGGAAAGGAAAGGGAGAGAGAGAGAATAACCAATGTGAGAGGGAAACATTAATTGGCTGCCTCCTGCTGGGATCAAACCCACAACCCAGGCATGTTCCTTGACAAGGAATCAAACCGGTAATCTTTTGGTGCACGGGACCACGCCCAACCCACTGGGCCACACGGGCCAGGGCTCACATTTTTAAATAACAGATTCATCGAGATGTAACTCACATACCCAAAAGTTCACCCTTTTACTTTTGATCCCTTATTCCAAGCGCTTAATCCATGCCAAGCATTGTTCTATAAATATTTATATTGTATAGATGAGAAAAGAGTCACCTATTACCTCTAAAAGCAGCAAATACCAGTATCAGCTGCCACCAGGAAGTCATCTACAGCAGGGGTTCCCACCTGAGGGTGGTTTTGTCTCCACAGGAGACATTTAGAGTGTCTGCAGGCATTTAGATTGCCACCACCACAGGGGGTCTTTGCTGGCATCTAGTGCTGCCAACTCTCCTCCATGGCACAGGGCAGTCAGCCCCCAGCAACAAGGTCTGGCCCTAATGTCAACAGTCTTGAGGTTGGAAAACTCTGATCCAGAATTTCAGAATCGAAGTTTGACTTATTTTCAGTAACTGCCATTTAGACGGACCAAATTAAAAGACTCAGATAACATTTTTTCAGTATGTTTTAAATAGAAGCACTGATTCGTATCTGCCCCGAACACCAGGAAGTCCCAACTGCCCTAACCTGAGACTCTCCTGGCTGCTCTTGTCCCCACCCCATCACACTGTATGGGACCAAGGGGTTTGTTTCCACAGGAGCTCAATGAATGTTTGTTGTGTTGTCATTATGTGGGTGAAATGGAGGGTCAGAAAGGCATTTCTTCTTGCTGTGGCCAGTGTTTCTCAATGACTGGGGCATGAGCCCGTGCACCAAAGGGTTTTGGGTTCAAATCCCTGTCAAAGCACATACCTGGGTTTCAGATTCACTCCCTGTCCCCGGTTGGGGCTGGTGCAGGAGCCAACCAGCCAATGTATCTCTCTCACATGGATGTTTCTCTCTCTTCTCCTCCTCCTTCCCTTCTACTCCCTCTGAAAAGAAATAAAAAAATGTCCTCAGGTGAGGATTAACAACAAATTTTTTTTTAAAAAAAAGAAAGATGTTTAGTCCTAGACAGTTTTTCTCAGTGGATAGAGCATCAGCCCTGGGACTGAAGGGTCCTGGGTTCGATTCTGGGCATGTACCTCAGTTGCAGGCTCAATCCCCGGCCCTGGTTGGGGCACATGCAGGAGGCAACCGATCGATGTGTCTCTCTCACATTGATGTTTCTCTCTCTGTCTCACCCTCTCCCTTCCACTCTCTCTAAAAATCAATGGAAAAATACCTCAAGTGAGGATTAATAAAAAATAAAATTAAAATATATTTTTTTCAAAAGAAAGGTGTTTCTTGGCTTTTTTTTTTTAAGTGAAAACAGTTTTATTTACAAAAGACAAAAATTAAAGTAATTTACAGTAGTTTTCTGCTCAAATTATTTCAATGGGATAACTGTGCTTCTCCTCCAGGTTTATCTCACAACCAAACCAAGCAGAGGCTGCCCCACCCATAGCCTCCCTATCTTGCACAAAGGGGAGAGGGGAATGCCAACCAGAATTTGGCTTCTTTTTTTAAATTTTTTATTTTATTTAGTTATTTTTTTAATTGAGTTTATTGGGGTGACATTGGTTCACAAAATGTCAAGTGTACAATTCAACAAAACATCGTCTACATGCTGCATCATGTGTCCATCGCCCAAAGTAAAGTCTCTTTCCATCCCCATTTCTCCCCTTTGCCTGCTTTCACCTTCCCCCAACCCCTTGCTCTCTGGCTATCACCATACTGTTGTCAAGTTGTCTATGTGTTATTTTTCCTTAATCCCTTCACCTTTTTTCACCCAGCCCTCTAATACTCCTCCCTTCTGAAAGCTTTCAGTCTTTCTATGTACCTATGCTTCTGTTTCTATTTTGTTTGTGCATTAGATTCCACATATAAGTGAGGTCATATGGTACTTGTCTTTCCCAGACTGGCTTATTTCACTTAGCATAATGCTCTCCGGGTCCATCCATGCTGTTTCAACCGGTATGATGTCATGGCTGAGTAGTACTCCACTGTGTAAATGTGCCACAGCTTTCCTATCCACGCATCTGGCTTGTCTTACGCACCAGGGGTAACTGAAACTGCAGCAAGTAGGACTAGGGATAAGGGGGGGCTGCTGTACTGATGTGGAGAATCACCAAGCCTGGCTGACTTCTGTTCTTCTTTACCAAGTGTGATTAGTCTATTTGTAAAGCCGTTACTGGCTTGAGGTTTTAAACAGCTGACATATGTCACCAACCTTGAAGGCACTAAGGGTTGGGCACAAGAGACTCCCATTTTAAGGTTAGAAGAAAACACTTGTTCTCTGAGACGGGGCATGGATTATTTCAGCTTGAAAACAAGAACTGAGGATAAGAAGAAATATGTTAAAGAAAACTCAGGGCCTTATCCCGCTGGTACACAACCAAGATGCCTCCTGCTTCTTCCGGTTCCTGCAAAGGGAATGTATTTATCAGAATACAAAGCATGCAGCCTCCATTCCAATGAGGCAATCAGCTCAACAGGGACCACAGGCTACAGCAGGACAAACCACGTATTCTGCCAACCACTCGCATGGGAGGAATGCTTCACTGTTTGTTCCAATAAATATGGGAAGTCAAATGTCAAGCATCAAAAACATCTATCTGAGCTGTTAGGAATTATGGCGCTGTTGTTCAGGGAACAGTATATAATGGAATTTCCATCAAGGCCACACGGGCACCTCCCTGCCCCCTCCCCACAAGACAGCAGGCAGCATTGTGCTCCTCAGGGTAATGCTGGTGTGGGAAGGAGTGCTGGCGTGAGCCTTGACATGTGTCACCGCGCTTGGCTACGGACGCATTACAAGAAATTACATGGGATGCTATCAGAAAATTGAAAATCCGACGAGTGTTTCACTTAGTTACTGTAATTCTTCAATGCTATTCCAATCTTGTGCAAATTAGAAGCCACTTACAACTCTGAAGCCTGACAGAATGAGGTTTTCATTATGCTTTTAATAGGTTTATTGGGAGATTTCCTATTAAAAGGTACTTGAGGAGAATGATGGGTTAGATCTCTGTATTAAAAGAGGTCTTCAAGAGGTGGCCAAAATGGTACCTCAAATTTGCCACAATGAAAAGCCTGGCCCTCTCTGGGTAGGGACAAGATGCTTAATAAATTATCTTTAACAGAAGATTGCAAATTGAACTAATAATTACCTAGTTATGACTCCTGCATATCATGGTATGGCATGCTAATAGTCGTTATGCAGGATGGGGCAAAAGTAGGTTTACAATTATTTGTATGAAAAATAATGTAATAATCTTACCTAATAATAGACAAACATGTAAATTAACCATCCCTCCACTACACTCACCAGCCAATCAAGAGAGTATGAAAATTAACCCAACAAAGATGGCAGTTAATTTGCATACATAGGCACGACGACTGAAGGCTCTGGCCAGAGCGAAGGCCTGGGTCCTGGCTGCTGGAGGAAAACTGGTGCCAGAAGCCACGGGAGGGAAAGGCCTATTGCATGAATCTCTTCGTGCAACGGGCCTCTAGTAAATAAATAATGATATAAGAATAAACTGTGTTTGTGTACTCACAGCTGTAAACCTACTTTGGCCCTACCCTCTATGTAAAGTCTAGCCTACTGACCCCAGTAGAGGAATACTTGATTAAAACTAGAACAAACCAACAGTGATTTGTGCATGGGTCGTCTCCTATTTTGTGAGAGTTTGTGAGTAAACTCTGAGATCCTCCCCATCACTACCAGCATTATCACCACCACCATCATGAAATCCTTCAAATTATTTAGTAATTGTCAACATCAGTCTAGCCAGCATGGCTAAGTGGTCAAGCATTGTCCTATGAACCAAGAGGACATGGTTCGATTCCCAGTCAGGGTACATGCCCAGGTTACAGGCTCAATACCATATCAGGAGTGCAGGAAGCAGCCAATCAATGATTCTCTCTTGTCATTGATATTTCTCTCTCTCTTCCCCTTCATCTCTAAAATTATAACAAATATATTAAAATAATTGTCAACAGCAAGTAGAATGCATGCATGATTTGGGACAATTATTACATCAAAGAAAGAATGGAATCACAGATGCCTAAGTTAAGTGTCCTTCCGCTACAATAAAAAGGCCACTTCTCAATATCAAAAGGGAAAAAAGTGGTGTAGAGATATTTTCTTCCACAAATAAGAACAGCCTTTACTTTGTTAGCATCGGGATCACTTTCTGCAAGGAAACCACAATAATGTATAGTGATTTGATGAAATAATACTTCAGACCATCAATCTAACTTATGAACATAATAGCATGTTAAGATAAAGCACTTCTCTTCTGATGCACAAACCCATCTATAATGGCTAAGAAAATGTTTTCATTAAAACACTCGTATACAGAAAAGTCAGCTCACAACTCTGTTTCCATGGCAACCTGCAATTCAACTTTTCAATGCACTCAATGCCAGCTCCTTTCTCTTACATGCAATTCCTGAAGAGCATTTGTAAAAAAAATAAAAAATAGCAGGGAAATCTCTAGATAAAGTGTTGCTTAGACACAGAAATAAGCAAGACAGGGTGGGACTTACAGGTTCTAACTTCAGCTCTGTTATCCTACATATTTATTAATGTAATTAATTTACTTACTTAAGAACTATTTACTGAATACCCACCAGGAGCCAAGCTGTAAAAGTAGCATTACTATGCTCAGGGCCTGGCAGACAGTAACTGTGATGCAAAGTAAAAAGTGAAAGTGTTACTCAAAAATATGGGAGGGAAGGATTCCATCCCATCAGAAAGCATCAGGGAAAATTTGAAAAAGCGCTGAAAAATGAGCTAGGTCTTGAATGACACATATAATCTAACAACAAACAGAAATGGTCATGGGTGGATATAAGCAGTTAACAGCAAGTGGGAAGAAGTGGGAAGCTGGAGCAATTTGAATAAGGGCAATAATTCATTCCAGATGATGCCAAGGATTAGCGAAGGAAAATGGATTCATCATTCACTCAATCATCTACTCACTCATTCATTCATTCAACAAATGAGTGCTTACTCTGTTCCTGACTCTTGTCAGTATGCTGAGGTAGTCTGGTAAACAAGGCAAAGTTATCTCCCTCCTGACACAGGTCCTAGGACATGAAATAATTTCAGTGTTTGCCTAAAGAGTTGGATGCTTTGTAGCAACAACAAGGAGTCATAAAGCTTTTCTGCAGAAAAGCTGGGTTTTAGAGAAATTGATCAGCGATAGAGAAGTAACAGCAAGACCAGGAGCAGGAAGACAAGTTTGGGCTGCCTTAACAATGTGCCACAAGCTGCCTTAAACAACAGAAATGTGTTGTCCCACAGAATTCCCGAGGCTATAATTCATAAATCAATATATTGGCAGTGTTAGTTCCCTCTGACAACTGTGAGGGAGAATCTATATGGGTCTCTTTCCTAGTTCCTGATGGTTTGTTTGAAATCTCTGGGTTTCCTTGGCTTGTGGCAACATAAATCCAAACCTGGTTTTCTTCCTGTATGCATGTCTGTGTCCAGATTCCCCATTTTTATAAGGACACCCAGTTAGATGGGATTACTGCTCATCCTAATGACTCCATTTTCATTTTGTGATCTCCGTAAAGACCCTAGCTGTAAATAAGATCACCTCCCGAGGTCCTGAGGGTTAGGATTCCAACATTGCTGTTGGGGGAGACAGAATTCAACCCATACAGAAAGTCTTTGGACTCCAGGTGACCACGTTATGGACTTTAAAGTACTTCCCTCCCATCTTTTTGCCAAGTGAATCAGCACACAGTAATTATATCATGAAGAAAAGTAAAATTAATTTTAAAAGAGGGTGTGGCAATAGTACAATAGGAAAAAATAAAGAAGACTCAAACAAATATAGTGGAATTTGGAAGGAAGGGGAGCTATTTGGGTATGAAATGAACAGGGTTTTGGAGATGATTGGTTGAGGGGGAAAGGCAAGGAGTCACCAAAAAATGATGTAGAAAGTCACAACTGAAACCTACAAAACCTAGAACACAGAGGATGAACAAAGAGAAGAGAAAGAGGTGAGTTTGGCTTCCAGTATGCGTCACTGGCAGCCCAGAGGGAGCTGATGAAGAGACAAGTAGAAATCAAAGACAAACGCCAAGCATCATCAGGATTGAGCCCAGAAATTTCAAAGCAAGAAACATAAACTCTCAATGTTCCAGTTTTTCTCCTGAAAAATAGTAACACTTTTTTTAATCTCAAAAGGCCCTTGGGAGAATCAGAGTTTGCATATGAAGAGCACTGAGCACAGGGTCTGACAGGTAGGTGCTCCCCAACTGTTGTCCATGGTGATTGGCCAAGATCCGAACATGGAAAAGGGAGAGAAGGCAGGGAGTTCGGGAGTGTGTTCCAGGGAACTGCCTGCATCAGCCCACGTCTGTGAGAAGAGAAGCAGGTAGAGACAGAACTGAGAAGACATCAGAAGTGATGCAGAGACCCAGTCTCAAAATAAACAAGGGAGGGCAGAGCCTCAAGTGGCTGGGTGGTCAGGGTCACCCGATGCTGCAGAGAGAAAGGGGTGGGAGCTGAGAACAGACACTGATGACCGAAGGGTCCTGGGGACCTATGAGTCGGCTATTTCAGTAGAGTATTGAGGGTGGCAGTCAAATTAAAGAGATTGACTTGTGACCAGAGATGAGAAATCAAGCCATGATCTGCTCTTTTCCTGAAGTGAGGAAGAACCGTCACTTGAAAAGGGGAAAGACTCTGAGGATGTTGGTTTATAGAATGAGGTGCCCCCAGGCTCAGAGGGAAGGTCCCCCGGAAGGACAGAGGTTGACCATGTCTGTGAGAAACTGGATAATTCAGAGGGAAAGTTGTAGACAGATGGGTGTAAAGGAGCTAAGATCAAAATGAGAACAGGGACCATCTGCTTAATTATCGCACCCTCCCTCCATAGGAAGAACTAACTGCCCTGTCGAATGGACAGCGCACATTTTTGGAGTGTGAATGAAGGTGCCCATCATGGGCTGCTCTGAAGGAGAAAGTAGCGGTCTTTCTGATGAAGGGATGCAGAACCTTACACATTATCAGGCAGGAGTAGCTTAACACAGCCTGGGACAGACCTGATTCTCTCCTGCGGCAACGTGCAGGGTGATATGGTGGCGCGCCTGCCAAGCACCCAGGGCAATCGAGGGGAAATGCACAAGCAGAAGACCATTTCGGAAGACAAATGAGCACCACACTCTACCTGTTCTCCATGGAAAGCCTGGGAGGAGCCTTTCTTCCTCTGCCCTCAGTCACACCTTCTTTGAGGAGCCTTACAGACACCCAGAGGAGAGGACAGTGATCCAATCCTATCCTGTTAGCCACTTAGTCCCTCCTGCTTTGCTTTCTTCCACCTTAGAAGGAAGATCTGTTGGTGTGACATTTTATGGGGTAAAAAATGGAGAATGGGACAGGGGGGAGAGAAATAAACATAGAGACATGGAGAAATTAAGAAGAAGATAATGAGAAAGAGAGTAAGGAAGAAAGAAAAAGGATTGGTGGAGAAGAGGTGGAGTGGCCAAGTTAATTGTCATAACGGAAGACTAGAGGAGAGAGGAGGAAGTAGTTACATGGGCGATAGCAAGTTTCCAGGTGGCTTTTGGGTGGCTCCACTGTGTCTCTTTGCATCAAATTCCATGAGAAGCCTGAGACGAGAGCTCTTGAGACTTAGAAGATACAATATCTTCACCACAATAGCATGACCCTATCTGGTTGACCAGGGTGGCACTGCCATGCTGTACAGGACCTTAACCTTGAAGCAGCCTTAACCACTCCATGCCATCCTATGCCTGCTGGAGCATCTCCGATGAGGAACACAGGTGTGAGTTGGAGCTCCCTGGGGCTGCAGGGCACTAGATCCTATGTTTCTAATCACCGATAATTAATTCTTCCTGAGATGATCGCATCACTCAGGAAACAAGAGTTGTCTCATGTTTCATTGCCCTGAGAACTTCTCATTCCAGCTGGGACCTTGGGACTCAGCTGTATAAGTCAGTAAATTAATACAAGCAAGTCACTTAGAACAAGGCCTGGGACACAGAGAGCTCTACAGAACTGCTAGCAGTGACAGCAACAATAAAAATAGTGATAATAACAATATATAATCATAATATGTAATAATTGTGACAAACAGATCCACGGTGGTCCCCCACGATCCCGATCCCTGGTGTTCACACCTTTGGCTTATCCCTCCCCCTGAGTGTGGGCAAGACTTGTAACTTGCTTCTGACCAATGAATGCAGCAAAGGGGATGGAATGCACTCCTGTAATGATGCTACCTGATACACCACCTTATGGAAAGATTCGCCATGGTCCTTCTCTTGCCCCTTGCTGGTTTTGAAGAACAAAGCACCTCGAACCCTACAGCTACAGGGAACTGAATGCTACCACACAGGAAGTCCAGTCTCCAGGCGAGAACCCAGCCCCAGCTGACAGGGCGATGTCAGCCTTTTGAAACCCTAAACAGAGGATCCAGCGAAGCCATGCACAGGCTTCTGACCCACAAACTCATAAGAAGGAGAAAGAATAAATATATACAAAACCAATAATTGTATCAGGACGAGCTACATAGTTTGCAAGATCCAGTGTACAATGAAAAGGGGGACCCCTTGCCCAAAACTTATTTAGAATGCCAAGATGGCAACGGAAGAACATTAACCCAAGTACACGGCCCTACTGAGCATAGAGCCTTGACTGCCCCAGTCACACAGCCATGAAATTGGTTCTGAATGGCATGTGGTTAAGTTAAAATCAGTATTAACAACAGAACTAGAATTTAAATGTGGGTCCGACTTCAAGGATCTCAAAAATACAGCACAGGGTGGTAAGGATGACCGGTGAGGACACAAGCCAGACTGCCTGGGATGAAGCTCTATTCCATACCGATAAGCTGGACGACCTAGGGAAAGTGTTTAACATACTGAACCCCTGCTCACTTTGTATAAAGTGGAGATAATAGTTTGTACCTCAAAATGCTGTGAAGCCCTGCCAGAGTGGCTCAGTTGGTTGAGCATCATCCTGTGCATCAAAAGGTTGCAGGTTCAATTCCCAGTCAGGGACATACCCCAGGTTGCAGGTTTGATCCCTGTTCGGGGCACAACCAATCGATGATCTTCTCTCTCTCTCTCTCTCTCTCTCTCTCTCTCTCTCTCTCTCTCTCTCTCTCTCTTTCTCTCTTTAAGTATGTCCTCAAATAAAGATTTTTTAAAAAAAAATGCTGTGAAGGATAAGTAATGTATGTTAAGTACTTAGAATCGTATCTGGCACATTGTAGAAATTCAATAAATGGCAGATTTTTTAATTAACTTAACGCCAACTCTATATTCCCTATCTAATTATTTTCCAACTGACATAAATTTGTATGCATCTGTTGTAGCTTCAGCAGATCTGGAAAATAATCACCTATTGATGTGATTCATGAAAGTACCTGGGTAGAGGAAATATGATAGATTAGATTCTTCAGAATGTCTCGGATCAGAAGCAAAACAAAAAAGCAAGATGGGAGTTTCCAACGGTGGATGGGGTGCTAATTAACAACTCAATTAAAAAAGGCAAATTAAACTTTATGGTTCGTTATCCTCCACTGCTTGGTAAATTGTTTTGCTAGGAGAATGATTAAAAATGATCATTTCAGAAAACTGAAATAGCTTCCAAGGAACATGACTATTTCTCAGTATTATACAAAAGGTTTCACCGCAAAATAAACTTACTTGATGAAAAGGAACAGTGCTTTTCTGTGTGTGGAAAACCAGGAGTACAAATGTTAACTTGTGATGCATTAGGCATTTTGGGGGGCTGTGGAAGAATTTTGAAGAGAATTGCTTCCTTATGAATAAAACACATCATCATTTCCTTTTGTGCACTTTGTTTTTGCCGGCCCAAAAAGGTTTTTCTAGAACACTACTTGAAAATGTGTAATTTACATCAAATTACTTTAGACCTGAGCTCTGCAGAAGTGCACAGAACCCAGGCACTCCTAAACCTGGCAGTTACTAGGGAATCTAAAAGATGGTCAGAAAACAGACATCATAACATTTGAAGCCTTAGCCCTCATCCTTGCAATTCTCTGCGTGTATGTGTTTTTTTCTCGTAATTACAGTGGTTTTCAATTTTTTTTTCTATCCCAGGACACATATGACATGTGGCCCAGTCCCACCAGTAATTGTCCAGCAAACTGGGGGAAGGTGTGTATCAAAAGCATGCCCAGGTTTGGCCATCAGGAGGCGCCAGCATGACGGTGGCACTACTAGAGGAGGAGCAGGGCATACACCTTTGGTTGCTGGGGAAGCAAAGAACATAGAACCTCTACATCTCAGTCCCAAGGCCCTGCTTTCTTCACGCTTCTAATAGATTTACCTTCATTATCTTAACCACCTGGTTAACACAGCACCTAAAGTAATTGTCCAAAAGGTCAAAAAATGTCATCACCAATAGTCCTCTTGCTACCCTCAGCCACACTTCTTAGTTTTTGTTGTTTCAATCTACCCTCTTTTCATGCTTTACAATAAACCACCGTTCGATTACCTGACAGTAATCGAATGTTTCCTTCAAATATCCTGAATGACCCACGTTTAAATGCAACCATTTCTTGCCTGGCCTGCCTGACTCAGTGGTTGAGCATTGACCTAAAAATCAGGAGGTCATAGTTCAATTCCCAATCAGGGCACATGCTCAGGTTGTGAGCTCAATCCCCAGTGGGGAGCATGTAGGAGGCAGCCGATCAGTGATTCTTTCTCATCATTGATGTTTCTCCCTCTCCCTTCCTCTCTGAAATCAATACAAATATATTTAAAAGAAAAAACTTTTAAATGCAACCGTTTCTTTTCATTTATACTTTTATATTCTGAGTATATACAGGTTACTATTTTAATGCAAATATTCAGCAAATTTCATCTTCATACCTGATCCTGTTGATTCTTTAGCCCTCCCGTTTGCCTCATGATGATGGTATTAGAGAGGACACTGATAACCTCTGAGATACCCCTTCCCCATCCCTCTTCCTTCCTCATTAAAACAAGCAGCATGTACAAAAGCACCACCAATGAGAACCCTGCACTAATCTCTGGCCCCTCGTTGCCTCATCGTCCTATCAAAATGAGATGTAGAGAATCCCAATATGGAGCTGATGCTTTCCAACAGAGAATGAGAATTTGAACTCAGAGCCCTCTATGCAATGAAGACTTGTTAGTCAGTGCGTGGGAATGTAGTCTAGATTAGCCACTTCTGAGCCCTCAGCCAGTCAGAAAGCCCAGAACAGGCTGCTAGGATAGGGTGCTGTGGAATGAACCCCTCCACACTCTTGAAGAGGCTCTGTGTTCAAACACAGGATGATGGGGCCACAGCGAGTGGCAGCAATTCCCAGATAGTCTGCCCACTCCATCTCTGCTGGCCCCAGACCCAGCCTTCTGAGGAGGGCAGAGCTGATGCCATGCCTTTTGTCCCCATCACCTCTGCAGGCCAGCACTTGTTATGCCTCCCTCGTTAGTAACGAACTACAACACGCCCCCAACAAGGCAATCGTTGGTGCAAGATTATTTGTTGAGCAACTATATGCCAGATACTGGAATAGACTCTGGAGGTGTGACAGTAAGCTAAAACGAGGCAGGCCCGACTTGTTTGGTGCTTGCAGACATGAATCAAATAATCATAAAAGTAAATGTCAAACCGCAACTATTATTAGGGACTACAGACAAGGGGTGTCTGATCCTGTAAGACATTATCCTGTATAATAAAGAGCTAATATGCTAATTGGACCAGATGGTGAAACGACCTTCCGGAACAACCTTCCAGAACGACCTTCCAGAACGACCTTCTGAAATGACCAGTGGGCGGGGAGAGCAGGGCCACAAGGCAGCCGGGGCTGTGAGGGCCGAGCCCCTTGCATTAATTTCGTGCATCAGGCCTCTAGTAAACTATAAAAGAGAACTGCCCCTAATTTGAGCTAGTATCTAAGAAGGTAAGTTGGAACTAGACTAGGTAAGCAAGGATATCTGCATGTGTGAGTGTATGTGTGAGTGCATGTGTGTGAATGCATGTGTGTCAGTGTTAATGTGCATATATGTAAATCATGGAGTGGAGCATATGAGTCATGAAAGACCACATGGCTGAAGCCCCTGATGGGTTTGAGGAACTCTACTAAAGAAATCTGTTTGGATTCTGGACAGTGGGAGCAAGGCGAGGATGCAGAGATATGATCCTACAAAGGACTCAGGCCTTTGCCAAGAGCAAAAGGACAACACCAACGGTTTGGAGATAGGGAGTGAAATAATATTTGGGTTTTAAAGAGATTTCTCCTTAAACACTGATGGAAACACTGATGACGAGGGTGAGAATAGATGCATCGATCTCTCTGGAGGGTTATTCTAGGAGTCAATGCAGCATTGATTGACACTATCTTAGATCAGGTGGTGGGGAATATGAATGGTCAGTTTATTGTTTACTTTTTCAGTCAGAAACACATACTGAATACCTGCTGTGTGCCTGGTAGGCACTGCAGATGCTAAGAGACATAAAGGTGAATGAGATGGGCTCTGCCCCTGAAGCTCACATTCTACAAGGAGAAACCAACATGGAAGCCAATCATGGCCATTCCTGCAAGGGAAGAAGGTGGCACATCCACTCTGCGGGCAGGTGAGCCGTCAGGTGAGTCTTGTCAGCATAGGAGATGGATGTTGCAACTATTGAGGGAACAGCGTGCCTTGCCAGAGAGGCAAGCTCCATGAAAAATGAGCCCAGCATCGTAAAAGTTTTCTCTTCCAATCCAATACCTCTCGAGAAGACATTTCTAAAGGACTTGGAAGCTAATAACTTGTATCCTCTGAGGCACTCTCTCAAAAAAATGAAATAAAAATCACACGGCTAAATGCACCACAGGGACCTCTGGGAAACCAATGTTCTCCCATTGTCCTTATATTTATTTTGTACATGTCATGTGTTGATATGCTTATGTTTCTATCCACATTTATCTAGGCTCTTTGAACAAACCGTAATTTATTTTTTAAAATATTTTAATTGATTTTTGAGAGAGAGGAAGTGGGGGGAGAGAAACATTGATGTGAGAGAGAAACATCAATCAGCTGCCTCCTGAACACCCCTCCTGGGGATCAAGCCTGCAACCGGGACTGGGAATGGAACCTGTGACCTCTTGTGCATGGGACAATGCCCAACCAGCTGAGCCAGGGCTGTAATTCATTTTTATACAGCTGAAGAGAAAGAGCTAACAGTCACGTGGCCTTCCTCTGTTAACTATTCGTCCACCCTTATTTGACATGACACCTTATACAATGTACATGTGCAGTTTAACCCATGCTGCTGAGTACCACATTAGTCAGAAGAGAGTAAGCTACGCTGCGGTAACAAATAACCCTAACAACTCAGTGGATTACCATAGCTAATGATAATTTCCTGATCAGATCAAACAAGCTTATTAATTCCAGCTGCTTGAAATGGAGAAGCTGTACATTCCACCAAGCAAAGTTAGTCACACACCACCATCTAACCGCACGGATTCTGGAAACCTAGAGGCGCAAATGGCATGTTTGTGGAGCATTGATGTTTCTGCCCCAAGTATCCCCCATAATCATTAAATCTTACAAACCCCCTCTGGGTGGTGGGGGGGGGGGCAGTTTTCCAGGGTAATAAGACTTTTTCTTCTCCCTCGATGGGTGGTTAAAAACTGGAAAAGAGCATCTGCTCTTTGGTGGACTAAGCATGTTAAGCTTTTATTCGGCAAAATAAAATAATGATAATTAACAATATACGCTCCTAAAAACTAATTACAGAGCAAGCTCAAATCGTCATGCAGCTAGATCAGTGTTAAGTAAAGCTTCTTAAGTGTCATTATCCACTAGACGTGCTTGGAAAGTGTTTACTGAACTTCTCCCACACCCTGTCTTTTAACCTCTCACACAGCCACCCACAGGGAGCGAAGGGTGGCAGGAGAAGGTGCTAATGATGCCATGCAGGTGAGGCTCTCCACACTTAGGAAGGATGATTGCATAACTATGATGAGAATGAACTTTTCTCACTTTCCCTGGAAAGCTAATAGGGAAGAAATGGACTTTTAAACCCCAGCATGATCAAATCAAATGAGCCAGTAAAATAACTTGATAGCCACAGAGAGTAGCTGGTGATTGGCATGGCGCATCTAGCAGGGATCAGTTCTGCACTCTCTGCCCACCCACTTCTGCCTGCCTTGGAGCCAACTGGGGTGTGGACTAGAACTGCTGATCTGGAAGGGCTCCCCTGGGCAAAGTCCCCTTTTCCAGGATCCGACCCCAAACAGTCCACTTCGGAAGCCACACCAGTATCTACCTCTTCATTCAGTGAGACACTCATTCTGGCGCTCCCTACCTGAGCTGCAGCAAGAAAGAGGCCTTCGTGAGACTCCGTGACTGCGCTTCCCTCTCCCCAGAATCACAGATTTGCACTGCCCTTTGATCGATTCCTGAAGGAAAACAGCCTCGTATATTTTATTTACACATTTGCAGCTGCTTTCAGAGAACACACCTGGCATCAGGTGTAGCATCTTAGCTAGATGCAGAAGGCTTCCTAGAGCGGTGCAACCCAACAGAAGCAGATTCAAGCTACCTATCGCTTCCAGTTTGCTATAGCCCCATTTAAAAAACAAGCAAAAAAACCAAAAAAACAAAAACAAAAAAAAACGAACAGGTGAAATTTTATTAATAACATGTTGTATTTAACTGAATATACCCAAAGATGTTCATCCCATTGGTTAATCAATATACAAAGGATTGAGGTGTTTTACATTGTTACTTAACACTCAGTCTTCAAAAGCCTGTTTTTACTCTTGGACCACATCTCAATTCAATCTAGCTGTATCTCAAGTGGCTATGGCTACTGCAGTGGACAGCACAGCTCTGGAGTGCCCTGACGCACAATAAACTGAGGAAACCCTGGACTTGAGGGGTTTTCAAATATATTTCTACCACCCCCGAGAATATCAATCAATGTGTGCTTCCCTTATTCAATTCCCTGCAGTAGAAGAAAATGTTCAGGTCAAAAACTTCTTTTGTTTCATCCAAAATATGGGGAAAATGTTTAAGTTTTACACATGCAAACGAGAGTAGCTATTACCAAAGTAGCAAGTTAATTTCACTCAACTGAGAATTTGTTATTCACATCTCACCTCTCCCTGGGTGTGGAACATTTGTTTAATGGTGTGACCTTTCTTAGGTCTTGATTTCCAAACCTATGATGTGAACAAAGCCATCACTGCGCTTACTAGGATGCAGAATGGTTTAAAACTGACTGAGAACAGAGTTATTTTAAAAGGTCCCACCTGAATCTTCTTTAGAGGTTTTCCAGCACCTAACCTGGGACTCACTCCTCAAGGTCATCTTCATTTTCGCGTTTGGAATTCAAAGCCACGGGTTTCTAAGTCCCACACACGCGGCGGTTCACTTCTTTTGTGTCCCAGCATTGCCTACCACGGGGCTTGGCCTATAATGCTCAAAGATGCCTTGAATTGAAAGGCTGGAATTAAAGGCCTTTTAACAACAGAGAGTAATGTTTTTTAATCAAGGGCAACTGGGGCAGGTGCTTGAATTAGGTGAAGCAGGAGCAGAGCAATGCAGAAAAAGAACAGAACTTTTTTTTTTAAAGGAGAAAGAAAGAGATATAGAATATGTGTGTTCTGCCCCTGTCAGTGAAATTGTTGAAGCCCGATGAGGGCTGCCTCCCTCAAACTCTGTTACTTGAGCTGGTCCAATTGACTTCCTTTCAGTTTCTCAAACAGATCAGCCTAGTTCCCATCTCAGGGCCTCTGCATCTGCTGTTCCCTCTGCCTGGAATGCTCTTCTCATGGCTGTTGGCAAGGCCTGCTCCTTCCTTCTCCCCAAGTTTCAGCAGAAACATCAACTTTTCAGAGAACTTTCTCAGAGGGCTCCCACCTATTGTTTTTATCTCATGACCATGTTGATTTCTTCCCCAGAGCCTACCACAGTGGGCAACCGGCTTCTGGGGTGTTTACTTCTCTGTGGTCTGTCTCCCCGTGAGAACGTAAGTTCCATGAGGGCAGGGACACTCTGCAGTCTCTCTTCTGTCCCCAGGCCCTGGCCCAGCACCTGTCTCCTGGACTTACTACCATGTTGATGCTACATGAATGTGATACCTTAAAACTCTGAAGATCTCAACCTGTTCCATTCAAAACCAATGGGGGCAGCCAGACCCCTGATTGGATGAATCAGGTGCAGGGAGGTAGAACAGTAGCAACTCTGCCTGGGCTACACACAGCATCTCGGATTATGGGCCTGAAGTCACATGAAGGTAGTCCGGAACCTCACCGCCTCAATTACTAGCTCTCTGACCTTTGGCACATTAACTGCTCATGTCTCTTTTCTCCTCCTAAACAGAGATTCATGAAAATATCTACTTTAAGGAGTTGTAAAGGTTAACTTAAAATTGGAAAAAAAGCACTGGGCTGGGCACATAGAACAACATTCTGTACATGCCACTGCCAGCTATGATGGTTGTTGGGAAATTAATCTCCCAGCCCCATCAGGAAGGGAAGGGAGGGACTCCAGGCGGCCAGGGACTCGGGTCACCTTGGCTCAATTTTCTTGGCACTCTCAACGCCATTCAGAAACTTTGAAGTCTTCCTCATTTATTGGTGAGCTTTCCTTTTTTTCCCCCCTTTAACTCTCCATTACATTTCGAATGGGGCATTTAATCCTTTGGATTTGATTTCCTGGCTGCAATGGAAATGGAAAATACAAGTAAACACCATATTGGAAATCTGACTGTTCAATGAATCGCAGAATTCTCTTCTCATTTGTCACAGGGAAGAAAAAAGGAATAAAGTTAAAGTTGTTTATAAGACAATCAAACCGAGCTCCTTGAGAAGCAATTATTTTGGAGAAATTTCCCCCATTCTTCATAGCGTTGTCATTTGAATACTGAAAGGTATTTAACTGGAAATCATTTTTTAACAGCAGTCTCATAATCCTTTATAAAATCTCTCCCAGCAGTATCAGTAGGAAGGCTTGTACATCTCACAATATAATGGGGAAGAAAATCGCCTAGGAGCCCTTTGCCACTGTTCTGTGTGAACATCCTACGGGGAGCTGGCCAAGGGTGGTAATTGCATTACTCCATTGCCTGCAGATCCTGATCAACCGGAACCATCAATCCAGCTCAGGGATGCACTTCCGCTGACCATGACCGTCTCCTACAGCCTTTCCACCTTAGATTCAGAACCACGAGGAGGCTGAAACTGTGTCAGGTGCATGCTGCCCACAAACTTAATCCTTGACCCAAGAGAGGTACACCCCAGGCCTATGCCACTCACATTTTTTAAAGACTCCAGGGTTCTCATTGATATAGAGCCCCTTGTAAAATATCCAAGTGCAAGTGTAGGTGCTGCTGATTATTAAGGCCTAGCTAACCACGTGCCGGAAGCAGACCAACAATGTGCTCTCTCCTTGTTCTGGCAAACACAAGGTCCTCACTGCCCATTTCACAGCTCTTTCCATTTCAATGGGAGAGGTAAGAGGCCCCCTTAATGAAACTATCTCTTCTTCCCCTGCTCTCCCTCTGTCTAGTGAATTATATTTGTATTTTCAGATAACTAATAAAAAATAATGATTAGAGGGAGTTGATGGTAATCAAGGGAAAGATATGACCATGAGAAGCAGTGAGAGACAAGATGCTGGGTTGGGTGGCCCTTGGACAGGGTTGGATGAGAGGGGAAGTCCATCTCAGCATGAGGCTGTCTTAGTCAGCCGGGGCTGCTACAAAATACCCCAGACTCGGGGCTTAGACCACAGACACTTCTTTCTCACAGTTCTGGAAGTTGGAAGTCCACGATCAAGGGGCCAGCAGATTTGGCTCCTGGCGAGGACCAGCTTCCTGGCTTGTGGGCATCTTCTTGCTGTGCACTAAGGCGGCCTTTCCTCAGGATGTGGGCGTGGGAGGACAGCACTCTTCTTTCTCTTCTCTTTCTTTTAAGATCTTGTCATGAGGGTCCTGTTCTCATGACCTTATCTAAATCTAATCACCTCCCAAAAGTCCCACCTCCAAATACCATCACATTGGGGAGCAGGGTCTCCACTTATACATTTAGTAATGACTCAAACATTCAGCGCATACCACTGTCTAGAAGCTATTTATTTCTTTGTCTTGTACTTTTTAATATGGTAAAATATGCATAACAGAAAATTTACCTTTTAACCATTTTGAAATGTACAATCCGGTAGATTTAGTACTTCCCTATGATGAGCAAATACCACCGCTATCCTTTTTCAGAAATTTCTCATCCTCCTAAATGAAATTCTATATCCATTAAACAGTAATTCCCCTCCCCCCCAACCCCTCATCCCTGGCAACCACCATTCTGTCTCTATGACTTTGACTACCCAAGGAATAACACATGGACTCATATTTGTCCTTTTGTGTCCGGGTTCTTTCACTTACCATCATTTTTTTCAAGGTTATTCTATGTTGTAGCACATGTCAAAACTCTGTTCCTCTTTATGGCTAAATACTATTCCATTGTATGTACTAGTATATACCATATTGTTTACCCGATCATCTATCAATGGGTATTTTGCTTTTTTCCACCTTTTGGCAATTATGAATAGAGCTGCACTAAATACTGTTGTACAAGTATGTTTTCAAGTTTCTGCCTTCACTTTCTAGGGTAGATGCACAGAAATGAAATTGCTGGACCATAGCATAAGTCTATGTTTAGCTTTTTGAGGAATCTCCTAAATATTTATAGTATTTAGGAGATTCCAAATTAAATCCCTAACTTATTGCAAAGATTTTCCCCATAGCCACGTGGGCTCCTAACACTAGTATTCTATAGAGAGTAGCTGTAGTTTATATGTAGGGTGGGGCAAGAATAGGTTTATAGTTGTTCATATGAAAAATGATAAATAAATAAGAATAGACTGTTTCATATTCTCACAATTGTAAACCTACATTTGCCCCACCCTGTATTTCAAATTTAAGAAAAAATGTTGCTGGAAAATTGTTCTATTCTCCTTATTGTGGTATTTCAGTATTTTTTACTAATTCTCATCTCCTTCTCCTGAAGTTTATTGGCAGTAGCTTTGGTGCTTTAACCAGAGGGGATATTTTTATACTCACACACACACTGCCACACACACACACACACAGCCACACAGATCACATTCTGCAACCCTGCAGAATGAGCGACAAAGGTCCCCTGGCTTTCTCTTTCCATTAACTGAAAAGATAGAGTTACTCTTCCCCTTCAATGAGGGAAGGACCCGGGAGCCCCTGGGGTGCTGAGTCAGCATGTCAGCCACCCCACTGTCAGTCAATCCTTAATGGGAAGGGGCTGCTGCAAGGAACGCCAGCTCAGCAGAATGTAAGCCTGGGCTCCTCAAATAGCCCAGGAAGGAAGGTGGTTTCAAGGCAAAGTATGTCTTAAGAGATAAACTCAAATGTGAAAATGGTGAAAACAGCAAATCAAAGGGTTAGAGGATTCATCAAATTCATTTGTTCATTCAAGACTCCCTGATGTATAGAAAACTCCTTTTAAAATGTGCATGCATGTGTGTGCGTACGAGTGTGTGTGTCCATGTATATTTGATCACCTTTGAGACACTAGGCTCTTTTATAAGTAAGTAGTGGAGATATAAAAATTATTAAGGAATCTTCCCCACTGGTAAGAAGCTCACAGATTAGCAGAGGAAGCAATCAAATGAGTAAAAGGCATTAACAAATAAAAGCCTTTGCTGAACACTGTCCCCTGCATTTAACAGGCATTGTCTCATTTCAGCCCACAGTCATCCCAAAGAGACAGGTACTGTTAATTACCCCCTTTTTTTCACAGAGAAAGAAATAATCTCAGAGATATTGATTAACTTGTTCAAATTCACGCAGTTAGTAAAAAGAGGTAGAGTAGCCCCAGGCACCCTTGACTCAAAAAGTTCCCTCCACATTAACCACGCACTGTGCTAATTGCCAAAGGAAAGAATGCATCCGGGGGAGCTAAACCTCATAAGGACCAGCAGAGTGTTCCTTTTTATGAGCAGGAACACATTACAGAGAAATAGAGGGGGTGCACCAAGGTGGAAGCACCGTGTGCCAGGGTCATGGGGGCCTTTCTAGGAGGCTGAGGTTCGGGGTGCTGGGTGGGGAATGGCCTGGGATGAAGGGAAGGAAGTTGGACCTGGGATTTCAGACAGCACCATCCAGCATGGACTCTCTCAAAAGGCGGCTCATCATGTCAACTCACCTGTCTGCATTGGACTCACCAGGGAAGCTCATTAGAGATGCCAAACCCTAAGCCCCACCACAGATACGCTGAGTCTTAGAGCAGAGCCTAGAGCCCCGATTTTGACAAGCTTCCCTGATTACCTCTTGCACACTGAAGTTGGCTGCACCCTTCTTGGGCTATGCATGTACAACCACAAGGCACGTACTTCAGTGGGCTGGCCAGGTGGTGCAGGGGAGACTGCAAGGCAACCTCAGTGCACCCTCCTGACACAGCCCACAGGTGGATGCGAAGATAGCTAATATGTAGGGGTTGCACATTGTTATATTAGGACACACAAGGTTAGGTAACAAATTCAAATTTAAGATTACAAACTGCATTTTATAAGATGAAGTCTAAGAGATCTAATAAATCATAAAAAAATCCTTTTCAGGAGGAACAAGCTGTCTCATCTAACAGCCCCCATCATCGCTGTCCTCTCCCCACTCTCCACCATCACCTGCCTCAAACCCAGGTGTATGCACCCTCTCACACCAGAAATGTGCTCATGAGGAAGTGAGGGGACACAGTGGATATGGTTAGCAGGGAACTACATTGCCTGCCCAGAAGAATGACAGGGCTGAGGTGCAGAAAGATCATTCCGCCATTGAAGTCAGAGCCAAGAGCAATGTGGCTGCAAGATAATAAAAGAGGCTGAGAAGAAAAGGCAGAATAACAAATAGTCATACTAATGTTCTATAAACAGTCAATATTTATTGAGCCAAGATAAATTGCCTATATCGTCCTCACAAAACCATAGTACTGGTACTATAATTTTACCCATTACCCGCATGTGGAAACTGAGGCTCAAATTATGTGACCTCCCCAAGATGCCATGAGAAGCAAGATGGCTGGAGAAGAGTCAAGGGAGGTGCGATTCACTCTGGTTCCCCCATCAGGCAAGGGCAAGGTGAGGCATTAGCTTATAAGGAACCTGGACCCCTGCACACTGCTGATGGGACAGAAAATGGCACGGCGGCTGTGGAAAACAGCTGCTGGTTCCTCAATAAGTTACATGTAGAATTACAACACGACCCAGCAAGTGTACTCCCAGTTTCATACCCAAAAGGACTGAAAACAAGGACTACACAGGAATGGTGGCTGTGCAGCACCATAAATGCACAATTGCACATTTTCAAATGGTGAATGGAAATTTTGTGTCATGTGAATTTTACCTCAATAAAAATGCAAAAGAAAGAGAGAGATCAGAAGTCTGTTTTCTTTCAAAGAAAACCCAGTACCGCCTGCTCAGCTCATTCAAAGGGAGTCAGGTCCTGGCTGGTTTTTCTCAGTGGGTAGAGCATCAACCTGTGGGCTGAAGGGTCCTGGGTTCAATTCCGGTCAAGGGCACATGCCTGGGTTGTGGACACGTTCCCAGTAGGGGCATGCAGGAGGCAGCAGATCAATGATTCTCTCTCATCATTGATCTCTCTCTCCCTCCCCCTCCCTCTCTGAAATTAATAAAAAATATTTTTTTAAAAAGGGAGTCTGTCCTAACTGTCAAGCAGAAGAGCATGGGGACTGGCCTCTCTAGACCAAGCCAGCACGTTAGAAGTCACAGGTCGCCACAGAGCCAACAGTGAAAGGGTAGGAGATACTAGGTCAGAGAGGCAGCCGCTCATGTGGACAAACTCTGCAAGGCATTGCTGCTCTCATTTGAATGTCATAGAAACGGCATTATAGACAGATGAGAACAGACTGTATAGATAAGGAAACTGATGTGCAGAGACCTTGGGTGATGTGATCAAGGTCACACAGTGAGAAACACAGCCAAATAAGCACCCAAACTTGTTGAAATCTGGGTCATGGACACCCATAACCTCCGGGACTCCCAGAGGTCCCCACAAACCACACAGAAGGAGTTACTGTGGGGTGTCAGCTAGCTGAGGGGTGGTGCACAAAAGCGGATCTAGACGCAGCACCCATACCTCTCATCTCCTCTCCTCACTGTATCCACATACTCAGTGCTCTCAGCTGTTATCTCTGTTCCATTTCTCCCAAGACCCCTGTGTTGGACACAAGGTGTTCATTTCTACCCTCCGGGGGAGATGGAGACTGGTGGCACCTGGGTCCACTGCCCAGACTTCCGGGCCCTCCCTCCACGCAATCTTTCCTGGCGTTTTCTCCCTCATCGCTGCTTATGCTGACACACAATCCATTTTAATCCTTAATGTCCTAACCTGACTCTGAGAGGCAGTGATTAGGGGGATAGATTTTGGAGTGAGGCAGCTTCAAGATTGAAATAAAACCATCACTTAACCAGCTGCAGGGCCTCCAGACAGCAACATCAGCCTTTTCTGCCTGTCTTATAGCAAATTGGGGACAACTGGAACACTTACATCAGGGGGCCATTGTAAGGATTAAATGAGATAATGCATGGGGCACGTTTGGACCAATGTTTAGTAGGGGGCAAGCACATATTCAGTAAGTGTTAGTGATGATGTGAGGAAGTACTATAGTGTAGTGAGGAAAAGGTTGGGAAAAACGTGTTTCACCACCTGGGTTCAAATAATGACTTCCCCACTGCCAGCTGCGTGAACTTGGGGGCATGTTACTGATCTTCTCAGGGTCTTGGTTTTTCTCATCTGTAAAGTGGGAATGGCTCTATCAGAATGGATGGGTGTGAACATTCAATGAAATTGTCCATACACAAGCTAAGCCCAGCATACAACAGACATATGTGTGCTCAATCTCATTAGTAATCATCATGAGATTTACAGCAAAACGGGATGGCTCTTGTTGGTAGCTCTCAATGGAATAATCATTGCTTCTATGTGAGAAAACAAAATTTGCAAGACAATTAACTCTTTAATAAGCAAAATTATTTAGAGCTAAGGCAAAATGGATAGAAATGCATATGCAGACAGAAAGGTTCCTGGTTGCCATGGTGGGGCTGAGGGAGGGGCTGACTGAAGGTGCAGCGCAGAGGAAGTGTGGGGCGCTGGCAATGAGAACACATTGCTTTGCTGGTGGGTACGTAACCAGGTATTTGACAGAATCTACAGAACTGTGCACAACCACAAAGGGTGAATCTTTATGTACATTTAAAAAATCACCCAGGATATGGGAGGAAATCAAGAAGAATGCAGACTGCGACACATTTCATGCTATTACAAACGGATCACACTACCACTGAAAGGTGTGGGGGGGAAGGAGTTGACCTGTGTAGCTTTGACAGAATACTTAGACACAAAGATCTGGCACACAAACACTGCAGTTTGTACATTTGTTATCCCAGGAGTACAGGTCAACAATTCTGAAACTACTTTATTTGGATGCTAGAGCAGAACAAGTAAGTGAATATATTATAGGTATAAGTCAGGTTTCTCACTGTCAGAGAAAAAGTGCCAAATAAGTACAGGGGAAAGGTTACAATGAACCCTAAGCATAAGACTGGAGTAAGAATCATCAGTACTAAGCCATGTTTCTAAAACAGATATGCAGATCCTGATCCAGAAGTAAGCACAAATGTACACGCACACACACACACAGGCATGGGGCACATTTGGACCAATGCATCTATATTTTTTTTGGTCCAACCTGTGAGGGCCAAAAATATATACATATCTTTGCACATATTTACATATATTTACTGAAAGGGCCCAGAAACCATGACATCCCCATAACAATGAGAACATGTACACCTGAGGTCTTGGTTCCTAAATATCCTTTTCCAACAAAAGGAACCAGAGTTCCTTGGTGAAGGGGCTGAGTCAGGTATAGGTCGGGGACAACACAAGAGGAGCCTGGATCACCTGATGGTGCCAGAAACTTGGGAAGTGCTAAAAAAATAGTGGGTATGTCTAAGGGGCACGAGAACCAAACAGAAGGAACTTTCTAGAGAAGTGGTTCTCAACCTTCCTAATGCCGTGACCCTTTAATACAGTTCCTCATGTTGTGGTGACCCCCAACCATAAAATTATTTTCGTTGCTACTTCATAACTGTAATTTTGCTACTGGTATGAATCATAATGTAAATATCTCATATTCAGGATGTATTTTCATTGTTACAAATTGAACATACTTAAAGCATAGTGATTAATCACAAAAAATATGTAATTATATATGTGTTTTCCGATGGTCTTAGGCGACCTCTGTGAAAGGGTCGTTAGACCCCCAAAGGGGTCGTGACCCACAGGTTGAGAACCGCTGCTCTAGAGCCAACTGAGGAATAATTTGAGCAACAACAACAATGATAAAATTAGATTATAGCCCAAAGAAAAATAAATAAACATTCTTGAGTTCACACTGATATAAACAACTAAATAAGTGAACAAATAGAGAAGGGATGTGGGAAATAGAAGACCACCATTAGGACACTAAAGTAATAAATCAGTGTGCTATTAAGTATAAAGGGAAAAGACAGCAACCATACAGTGAAGAAACTTGGCCAACACCTCCTCAAGCAAGTGGCCAAGGGCAATATCACCAGGAAAGGATGCACAGATACCATGTGCCCCCAACAGGATGCACTGAGAAGGACATCGCTTCTGTGGCATTCTGTCCAACATACAGAACTTCAGTCTAATCGGGGTAAACAGCAGACATCCCTAAATGGAGGGATAGTCTAAAAAAACAAAACAAGAAAATACAACAACAACAAAATGAGAGTACTCCTTGAAAGTATCAACTCTTATGAATGCCCCAAATTGTATCCAAAACATTTTTAAAATTACTGACAGCCACTAATTCAAAATTTCAGGTACCTACCCTATAGTCTTATCATAAATACTTCACCTATCACCAACTAAGTTACTGCCCTCACTCTATGTTTTTGTTCCTTTGTATTTAATTTGTTGGAGTGACAATGGCTAACAAAGCTATAAAGGTTTCAGGTACACAATTCCACAATACATCATCTGTACACTGTATTGTGTTCACCACCCAAGTCAAATTAGTCATGGTGATGAGAAGAAAATTAGAAAACTAAGAAAAGCAGAATACATAGAAATTTTTAGAGAAAACTTGCCTATGCATTTTCCCCAGAACATATTAAATATTTTAAATCTAACCCCTCTTTGAGTGCAATCACGTATTGCATGGTAGCCACTGTTATTACTTTAGGTCATTTGAAATGCACAACCAACATGTGAACTAACGGAACACTGTTTTTTGAGTTTTAAAGGTAATTGTCATATATGTATTTCTTATTTTGCTTTTAGTGTCATTTGAAAGATGTCCACCAATCCCCAAGAACATACACTTTCATACTCATTTCTGCCTTAATTCTCTACAGCCCTTCAACTCTTACTCTTCTCAGAGAAGTTCCCTTTCATTTGGGTCTAACTTACCCAGGAAGCAACTCAGCATCTTAGCCCTGATTTGTGCCCAGGGACTCCCAAAGGCTTTGGTGAGAACACAGACTTTCCTGAAGATTTGGAGTGGCAGAGGGGTTTTAGCTCTTCGATACTCTGCTGGGGAGTGAATGTTTGATACTCTAGTTCTTGAAAATGCATCTCACACCTGCCAGTGGAGGTGATTCAACGTCTTTACTCCGCAGGCCCCAGCATCGCTCTCCCTCTGTCTCCACATCTCCTTTCATCCCTTCTTGGCTCAGCCACTTCTTCAAATTCCTGGTAATATCTTACTCACAGAGGTTCTGTTTTCTTCTCTGTCCCAAAGGATATGCATACACGTCCATAACAGGAAGCCTGACTCAAACTTGATCTAACGCAAATGCACTGCAGTGGCTCCTGAACCCGGAAACCCTGAGGTAGGTGCTTCCGTGTTCACAGGACCCAGTGGATCTCGCTGGTTCCTCCCTGACTCCCTTTGCTCCGCTCTTCCCTCGCCCGCACTGGCCTCACCTCCAGGCAGGTGGCAGGGTGGCTGCAGCAGCTGAGGGTGTCACATCCTTATATGACAACCTCCACTGCCAGGCACAGGAGCACCTTACTGACACTGTCTCAGGAATAAAACTTTAATCAGCAGCTTCTAGAACAGCGGTTCTCAACCTGTGGGTCATGACCCCTTTGGGGGTCAAATGACCCTTTCACAGGGGTCACCTAAGAGCATCAGAAAACACATATATAATTATATATTGTTTTTGTGATGAATCACTATGCTTTAATTATGTTCAATTTGTAACAGTGAAATTGGGGGTCACCACAACGTGAGGAACTGTATTAAAGGGTTGCAGCATTAGGAAGGTTGAGAACCACAGCTCTAGAAAGAGACATGTAGGTCTCATCAGTGCATATTGTGTTGTTTTCCTATCCTTTTTTAATAAGATCTTTCTATTGATGTTTAGAGAGCGATGAAAGGAAGAGGAAGAGAGAGAAACATTGATGTGAGAGTGAAACATCCTACCTCCTGCATGCCCCCTACCAGGGATTAAGCCCTCAACCCGGGCATGTGCCCTGCCCAAGAATCAAACTGGCAACCCTTCAGTGCACGAGACGATGCCCAACCAACTGAGCCACAGCAGCCAGGGCTATTTCCCTACTCCTAAACCCTCCTGTGAGGGCCAGGATGGTGACAGAGCTCAGGATGGCCAAGGTCTGAGTTTCTGGGGATTGCCACGTGGGGTTTAGAACAGGGATTGAAGCGTATGGTCTTTAAGCCAAACCCTGCCACTGCCTATGCGTGGAAATAAACTTTGTAAATAAACATATTTTGGAATACATCCAAACCCATTTTTTTTATGTATTGCCTATGACTGCTTTTGCACTATGGCAGAGTAAGTAGTTATGAGAGAGAATGTGTGTTCACCAGAGCCAAAATCCTGGCTCTTTACAGAAAAAGTTTGCTGACCACGGGCTTAGATTAGTGACATGCCACACCTGGGATTCCCTCAGCACGCCCCCTCCCTGGCTGCTGGGTGATGGCCGCGGAATGAGATGGATGCACAGACACAACTACGATGCCTACTCCCATGCAATCCCTGCACTAACCAACATTCACAAATCAATGAAAGGGCTATTCAGTTATACTATTCCACCTATTGTATGCAGCTTAAATTCAGTTTCTTTTATAAAATTACCATGATGATAGTTATTTCTGCCTTAGTGTCTTTCTCTGAAAAAAAATTAAAAGTTTGCAAATCTATAAGAAGCTCTCTAATTTTATCAAATTTTATTGGGATAGTAAATCTTAAAATTTGGAGATTCTATCCCATAGTACATCAATGATTTCTCATGAGAATCCTAGATGTCAGTCATCTTAAACTATAATAGCTCCTGAAATAAATGTCAAAGGGGTTCGGTGCCAATAGACAAGGTGGGTGTGTTCTCATTATTTCCTGATAAACACAGTATCAGAAAACTTGAACTTAAGACAGTGTTAGTGACCTGTAAGTTACACCCCTCTCCAAGAAGGCTTTTGTGCCATTGATTCTATGTGGTTATGTCTCATTCATAAAACTGAATTTAAACAACTGTAAGTACAACTGCAGCAATTGCTATCATTCTTATAAGCAATTCAGTCAAAAAAAGCTACTTGCACACCAAAAAGGCGGTACTTGTGTTCTTGTTGCCTTCAATTACAAAGGCAGTCCTACAATTTCATATTGCATGAGATTACCCCTAAGGGCATGAGCTGGAAGTCATATTCATCTAAGAATCTAAGTGTAACATGACTGGTGAGAGAAGAACTCGCTTGCCAATATTAGATCCTCCTTTAACAATCAACTTTTATTCTTTGTGGTGATGAGAGAAGATGAAGGGAGCAAAAAATAATGAGCGTCTATCTATCTATAGATTGACAACCAGGAAGAATGGTACATAAAGACTTTCTCACCGGGTGGCAGGAGTTTGAATACAGTCATGCTTAGGCCTATGTGAAATCTCTTTGACAAAAACCTGCTCTGTTTAGAACAGCTGGATAGCAACCCCAGAGCTTGAGATCTTAATAATAAAATATCATTATTATTCTGGTGGTGACACAGGTTTCTCTGGGGTGGGAGCAACAGAGAATGGCCTGGCTGTGGAATAATAGGTGCAAAGAGTAGCGAGGATCATGGCCCGTCTGACTCCTTTGAATCGATTCAAGACTACAAACATCTCTGGAGTATATATTACATGGTAGGCACTAGGCCCCTCCCGCACTCTAAATGTGGGTGAAACCCAAGGTTCAGCTTCAATTTCTGCTTTTCTCCTTCCTCATACCCTTATTGTGTCATTCGTATTGCTTTTCACTGTAAGTAACAGCAAACGTGACTTCAGGGCTTAGAATATCAATACATCCGGGGGCAGACAGTGTCTGCCCTTGCTTCAGTGGCTGCACAATAGCAAGGCTGTGTCTCCATGGTGCTCTTGGCCTTTCCATCGAGACCACAAGAAGGATACCGCGGTGCCAGTCAACCAGTCTACACAGGAGCCAGGATGTAGGGCCAGCTGCTTCTGCCTTTTTCATGAACACAGAAGCTTTCTCAAAAGCCCGGCCACCAGCAGATTTCCTTTGGTCTCTAGTAGAGTGAACCATTGGTCCTGAATCCTTATACCCTTGTGGTAGTATTAAAAGTCACATCCCGCCCTAGCTGTTTTGGCTCAGTGAATAGAGCGTTGACCTGGAGACTCAAGGGTCCCGGGTTCGATACCAGTCAAGGGCACATGCCCAGGTTGTGGGCTCTATCCCCAGTAGGGGGTGTGCAGGAGGCAGCCAATCAATGATTCTCTTTTGTCATTGATGTTTCTATCTCTCTCTCCCTCTCCCTTCCTCTCTGAAATCAATAAAAAAATATATTTTAAAAAAAAGTCACATCCCTCCCATGGCTCCAGGGTGAGCACAGTGATGCCACTGGATCGTGGGTTTGGCCCTGCAACTTGCTCTGGGGTCAA
Source organism: Myotis daubentonii (assembly GCF_963259705.1). NCBI lineage: Eukaryota > Metazoa > Chordata > Mammalia > Chiroptera > Vespertilionidae > Myotis > Myotis daubentonii. Next base: position 18,050,461 of record NC_081843.1, on the reverse strand, counting down.
TGGGATATTAGGGAATGTGGTGTGAGCCAAAGTTTAAAGTGTCTTTTGCAATTGCCCTGGCCCTCGCCCTCTTGTCATTATGTAATTCACCATGAGAAGAGCATAGTCCAGGAAGTCTCTACTCCAAGGAAGATGAAAGACACTGGGGAAGATTTAGATTCAACCTGTCGCTGGAGGTCTGCAATCAGGTCGGGACCAGACAAAATTGCACTCACATTGCTGCAGACCCACAGATCCAAGAGTAAGAAAAAGATGCTTATACAAATCATTGTGTTTTAGGATGGCTTGTCACACAGCACTGAGGTGGCAATAGCTGACTGATACATTTTCATGGGTCCAAGGAGAGGAGAAAAGCAAACAATAACCAATAACAACTAAAAGAGCTGACAGACAAACACTTTCCAATTCAAATTCTCACTCTACACAGATGTCCAAACCAGCATATCCCTCTCTGGTCTCTCAGAAACTAGCCATATCCTCCAAATGCCCATCAGCATTTTGCTTTGAGGTGTGCTGTCTTTATCTCAAACTCTGGGCATGTAAAACTGACTTCACTCCCTCTCTCACCTCAAAACTGACTCCCCATCTGACTTCTTAATATACCTTTATTATTCCAGTGACAAATACTCAACATCTCAAGGTTAACTCTGATTTCTCTTGAATCCACATATGGAATTATCACTATAAGTAACATTTATTATACTCGTTTATTGAGCACTTGCAAGATTTCAGGCAATGTTTTCAATGCTTTCCATGCATTATCTTGTGTAATCCTACAGTAGAAGCTCTGAATGGATGCATTTAAGTTAGTATCATCTTCATGATAATGAAGAATTCAAAGATTAATTTCCAACATCTAGCTACTGGCTGAACTGGAATAGAACAGGTATTGGGTTCAAAACCACTCCTTCACTGGGACAAGCATTCGAAGTAGATTGTTTCGTTGACTCCACACATTAACTACCTTTGTATCAAATCAGTTAATGGAAGATGAGAAAAAATAGTTTACTGAATCTTTACTAATCATGCCTTTAGCAAATGTCTCCCAATTTCAAAATCCTCCCCTGGGCCAGATGTTTTATGTGAATTATTTCAATCAATCCATATATTTATCCCTGTTACCAAATTACTTACTGGAAGGCCAGACAGAGTAGGTTATGCTGATTCTTTAATAATCACATCTCCAGCATGCATCACTAGCCTGTACCCAAGCAATTAAAAAGGTCTTCCTTTCTTATATAATCATTCCAAATTAGTTGCGTATTTCTCTCAAGTTAAACTCCTCAAAATATTGCCTTTATCATCATAGTTTTCTCCTGCCGCCACCAATGACTGATATTAGAAATGCCCTATTTTTAGGAAAGACACCACTCAAAGCCTCAGTCATGGGCTTTGCCCTATCACTGCCATGGAACATCCCTATGAGAAGATTCAATTACACACTTAATGTCTATTAAAAAGTACACTGACAAGGAAAGGGAGTGAAAAAGAACTATCTTAGAAATTCCTTAATTGAAAATTTTGTTATTGTTTCACAGCCCACATTGCCTATCAAATTGAGTTAAAATTTCTTATTTGAGACCCTCAAAGAGAAACATCTATTCCTGTAGCGACACTGGACCACTGAGCTTAAAATGTAGAGAGGGTAGCTGTCCCTAGTCTGATATAAGGTCTGGAAGCACAACAATGATGTAAGGGGGTGTGTTATAACGGCTCAGTGTGTGTGCCATACTCATCATTGAGAATTCGGAATATCATTCATGTGTGGCCATTTCTCTTTGTGAAATGCCTTCATGCTCTCTCTGCCCATCTTTTAGGGTAAATTCCACTTTCTAAGTCTAGGATGAGATCTGACCTCCACATCTCACTCCTATGTAACCCACAAGAAGCTCTTCTCTCCTCTGAAACCCTATGAACAGGCTGGGCATATTATGACTGGCTTGAAACATTAAAACTCTTTCCACATGTGCTTTTTCCCTTTTTTAAAATCAGGATTTTGCAACCTCAGAATTTCTTTTAAGCAGTCATTTGTGAACTGATGTGGACTTAATGGCCGATTAAAACAACTAACAACTGAGCTGTTTCAAAGAAACAAAACCCTCTACATTTCCCTAGTGTTCAATAGAGAATTATTGACATTTGGGGACAGATAATTTTGGGTTGTGGAGGTTGTCCTGCTCATTGTACTATGTTTAGCAGCATCTCTGGCCTCCACCCACTAGATGTCAGCAGCACCACTCTCCTTGTGACAACTAAGGATGTCTTGGGGGCCAAAACCATCCCCCATAGAGAACCATTGCTCTAGAGCAGGGGTGGAGAACCTTTTCTCTGCCAACGGCCATTGGGATATTTATAACATCATTCACAAGCCATACAAAATTATCAACTTCAAAATTAGCCTGCTATATTTGGTCAAACAATTAACTCACCCCTAATGCATTGGCAGGGCCAGACCAAATGATTTTGCGGGCCTGTGGGCCCGCGGGCCAAACATTCCCACCCCTGCTCTAGATGATACCGTTCTCGGAAGGAGATGTTTCCCATTCTTCTGTTCTCCTTCCACGCAGGCAGCAGAGTGTCCTTCACGCAGAAGGTGCTCGGTGTTACGGTGGATTAATTTCACATTCTCAAGGATCCATCTTAATTGGAGGGTTTTGTTTTTTGAAACAGCTCAGCGGGCAGTTGTTTTAATCTGCCATTAAGTCCACATCAGTTCACAAATGACTGCTTAAAAATGCACACTACTTAGGTATCAATTGTGTTTGTGCAGGATATGGAATTCTGCTTCTCCTAATAGGATCATCTTCTGAAAAGGCAATCTTTTTTATTTTATTATTTTAGTGCCTACCTAGGGGCTCCATGTTATTCTCTAGAAATCATCAATTTCCAGAGAGGTTATTTATGAAGCCGTGGAGGATTGTGATGATGCTGCAAAGAAGTCATGATGACCTACAGAGAATAAACCAGGGTACCCGAGAGCCATTAAGAATAATGGACCAAAAAATAGTCAGGAAAACAGCGAAAAACAAAACCAGAGTGAAAATCCTACAGAGATCATTCTTTTCTACAGAGAGAGCAGATGCACTTACGGGTAAAATATTGATGTTTTTAAAATATTTTTCTTTATAATAAATCACACAAGGTTATTTATTCCATGTGTGATACTAACATTAGTTTGATAAAGTGAAAACTGTATTATTAGGAACGCAAGATGTGCCAAAGAATGATTTCCAAATATAAAGGGTAAAATTGCAAGGCTAGAATGGGCGAAACGTTCTCTATTTGATTCAGTTCAACAGGAGTTCTGCTCTTTTCTTTTCTTTTTTTTTTTTTTTTACAATTTATATAATATCCTGTTTGATGTAAAATTGAAGACAAGAATGTAAGTTATCCCTAAGCCAACTTTTTAAACTAAAATGTTGTACAAAGATTCCTGTGGCATTTCAGCTGCCCTTAAATTTTAATAATACTGATAAAATATTCTACTATCCCCAGCCAAGTAATTTTTTATCTTTAATTGGTAAGCCCTCATTTATTATTTCTAAAGCATAAAAATTCTAATATCTAGGATTTATACCTTGCCCAGGCAATCGTGACTGCAAATGTATTTTTAAGAGCACTCAGAAATGAAGAAAGCAAATGAACACTAGAGAAATTTAAGTCCGGACTACAATGGGGAAAGAATTTTTTACAACAAATGTATCATCGACTATGTTATGCTGTCTCAATGAAAAAAATATGCCCTGGCAACCTCTGGGGTGATAAGAAAGGCTTTTCACAGAATGAAATGATGAAATTAAGTCAAGAGAGAAGGCCAGGTCTTCAGGAATTAGCACAGATCATTTTAAAATTGACAGAGGAGCCAATCTGAAATACGGCGTGAAGATTCAATGCAATATAAATATTACATATTGATCCACAGATGGTCAATAAGCGCTTTCTTCTGCAGGCCGTTTTATACACAAAATAAGCTTTACTCAAATATTGAAGAGGAGGGGGACAATGAGTTTGCAGAAAACAAAAAAACACTCTTTAATAAATGTCCCCACTGATCCTGACTTTGGTCTTGTAGATGACATGACAAGACCATCGAAATTGCACACACCCCTGTCAAATGGAAAATTAGGCTTCATTTCTAACCTACTGTATTAGGGTGACTAATGGCCACTCAAGAGACCATGCCCTAATCCCTGTAGCCTGTAAGTGGTACCTTATAAGGAAGGGGGTCTCTGCAGATGGGATTAAGTTGAGGATCTTGAGATGGGGAGATTACCCTAGATTACCTGGGCGGGTCCTAAATCCAATGACAAGTGTCTTTAAAAGAGAGGCAAAGGAAAGTTTGACCCTTTCAGAAGAAGAGGTGATGTGAAGAAGGAGGCATAAAGTGGAGTGAGGCAGCCATGGCCAGTGAATGCCTGCAACCCCCGAATTTGGAAGAGGCAAAGGGCAGAGGCTGCTCTAGAGTCACAGAGGGAGCAAGGCCCTCCCAACATCTTGGTTTGGACCCAGTGATGCTGATTTTGGGTTCTGTCATCTAGACTGGTGAGAGAATCCATTTCTGTTGTGTTAAGTCACCAACTTTGTGATCACTTGATAGAGCAGCAACAGGAAACTAATAAACCCATCACATTTGAGTGTCTGCTTTCATTCCATCCCCAAATCCACTTTTTTAAAAATAATGACACATAACACAACATCTCCTGACATTTGGTAACACTTACTATGTGACCATAACTCTGTCAATCATGCATGCTGCATTCTTTAATCCTCACACCATTGCTACCTTTCAGGTTTAGGGATCTTTCTAGCCCATTGTCACATGACCATCAAATGGAAGACTTGTCATTAGAACTCAGAAAGCTGATTCTAGGATCCTCTCTCATAACTTCTGCTACACTGCAACATGCATGATTCTTTATCACAAAGAGCAAAGGCTTTGGTCCAAAGAAAGACAGAGACAAGTGTACTGCACTATATTCATTGACCATTCATATTACATTTTATTCCCATTCACTTAAAAATTCTGAAAAGAAATAATGGGTGTGCTGTTCATTCTCTTCACTTGATATGTCATTCTATTTGATACATTACATTTTTAAATCAAGAGTGAGCCTAACATTTCCACCAGAATTAATAGCAAACTGTGACATGATGGTTGAGGTGTTTTCCAAGCATAATCCTAATTAATAAGGCAAGTAAGGCATGATTTGGGGGGATAAGCATTGTTAAAATTTTGATTGGAATTTAAGTACCAAACTGGTGGTGTCATGCAGTAAGTCTCAATTAACTATTTCTTTTCATTGCATAAGGTAGGTTATATATATTGTGGCCAGGAAAGTACCATTCACCTATCCATCTGTCCAGCTATCAATTTGTCTACCCGTTCACTCATCCATCCATTCATCCATCCATCCATCTGTCCGTCCATCCATTTATTCATCCATCCATCCTTCTTTAGTGCAACTTGGACTACAATTGCCTGTAAACTAATACCTAACTCCACTTTATTAATATTGAGAGAGTATTTAATAATTCACACAATACTAAGGGACAAATTTAGCAATAATTTGACACTTCTGAAGTTGTTTAGTTTCGCCTTACTAAATGCCTTACTAAAAGTAACCACAGGGACCTGTTCCCTTAGAATGTGGATAAGAGCTCACCTCAAAGAAGCAACTGGACTTTTGTGTAAGGAAAGTGATACACCTGGGAGAGCATTTCATGGATGAAAGGGAGAAGGATGATTCGCAGCTCTTCTTAAAAGACCCACTGTGGCTATCACCAGGGAGCTGGGAGGTCACCAAAACATGATGAACAAAAAGGCCAGAGATGGGGACCCAGAAGAAACCTATGGCAAGATCTGTAACTAGAGACCAAAGAAGCAAAGGACTGTGGGCATGCTGAAAGCAGCATGGGAGGAGCCAGGTGAACTAGATCTTCTCGAAGGATGCTGATTATAATGTTTAGTCCACTGGGATGCTCTTAATGGCATTATCCATAGTGGTTGCAGGACTTTTTTTAAAAAAGAGAAGGGGTGTTTTAATTATTTTATGATGTATATGCTTCCATGATTAATGGCCCACACCATCTGGCAATAGAGATTTTCCTAAGAGCTTTCTGAGTGAAGGTCCATGGACCAATAACTCCCTCTCTCATCAATGGTCAACCCCCTTCTATGGGTGGGGACAGTTATTATTTATTGTTAAACACTGAACTAACTACTATTAACAAGGTAGAGAAATCAACAAGGACAACTTTGATCCTTTATAATGTCTATACTTTGAGCCAATTCTTTTACTTTTAAGAACGTGTCCACAGGAAGTAGAGATGTACTCAATGATCTCTGTTCAAGGATTTTCATTGCAGCTTTAACAGTAAACATTTAAAAAACTAACTAGAAGAATATTACCGTCTAAGAATTGGAGAATGGTAAGTCTACTGACACACCCAAATGCTGGGCTACTATGACCATTAAGTTTATCTTCCTGAAGAATAATTAATGACATGGAGGCAAGTGTCCACAATAAAATGTCAAATGTCAATAGCAGAGCACAGTAATAGATACAGTTTGAGCCCAATTAGATACCCGAGAACTCACATCCACACAGAAAAAAATGAATACAAAGGGAACCCATGAAAACGATTCTACCAAGAGTATCCAGGAAGTAGGAATTACAAGGGCATTTATTTTCTTATATTTTTTCTAGTGTCTGACTTCCTCCATTAACATACAGCATATTATATTACAAGTAGAAAAACAGCACAAAATAATTAAAGGATGATGTCAGTGAAACTACCACAGAAATGTAATAGACATACAACTGCTCATGGTAAAACATCTTAATTTTTGGTTTGTCTTTGTTTTGCTTGTATCAGGACACCAAGAGCCCAACCTTGCCCCAGGATGCCAGTCTTAAATGGGCTAACATGGCATTATTTTCCATTCCAAACAGGTGAAATATGTAAACATTCTATTGGAAAAAATCTCCCAATTACTTTTTCCTTCCTAAGCTATGTATGTTGTCACAATCTGAATCACAGTAGGTGTACTAGGTGCCAGGTACCTCCTAGCAACAGATGAACCATGCGTTACAAATGGTTTATGTTTAAAACAAATGATCCGCTTAAACATTCCTGCCTCTACCCATTCCCAGCAGACATTCCATATATTCTCCCACATACTAACTTAAAAATGAAGCTTAGTCTCCAATGAGCCCTGAGAAGTCGAGGTGGGGGCTGATGAGCCTCTTTTAACAGGGCTCAAGCCAAGCTTCCTGGCTTCTGGAATTCTTCCCTCCCGGAGACAAAAGGCAAATCTAGGAAAGGACACATTAGCTGTTTGTTTTCAAGAGAATTAGCCCCAGAGACCCAAGGCAAAGACTAGTTTAGGCTCCTAAAACAAAGGAGGGGCGCATTTGCCTAGTGGGAGGCAATGGTAACCATCTGCCTTGCATTTACCTGGTCTGGGCAGTTCATTCTTGCACTTACCTCCTGTTTTTCTACTTGTAAAATAATATGCTGTATGTTAAATGGAGGAAGTCAGACACTAGAAAAAATATAAGAAAATAAATTCCCTTGTAATTCCTACTTCCTGGGTACTTGGTAGAATCATTTTCATTGGATTCCCTTTGTATTTTTTTTTCTGTGTGGATGTCAGTTCTCGGGTATCTAATTGGGCTCAAACTGTATCTATTACTGTACTCTGCTATTGACATTTGACACTTACAATGTGTGCATAATGCTTTCTGAGGTCCATCCACGTTGTGGCTTTTATTAGTATTCTGTTTTTTTTTCATTTGTCTCTTTGTAGCCTCTTTGTTCTTCCTGAATTGTACCCTATTATACAGGTATAGGGAGTTTTGTTTATTTACCAGTTGATAGGCATTTGGATTGTTGACACTTTTCAGTTATGATGACTAGGGCTTCTTTGAACAGTGTAAATTAGTGGTTTTGTGGAGCTGAGGGTCAGAAGTGAGGCTGACTGCATATGTGGGCATGGAGAGGGATTTTCTGGGGGAGACAGACTAGTTCTAAAATCAGATTGTAACTTTTCTAAATATAATTGTATTTTTAAATGAAAATTGGAGAATTTTTATGGTATGTAAATGATGCCTCTATCAAGCTGTTTTAAAAAAATGTATTTGGTATTACCTTATTTCCAAGATGGTGTCACATGGCTCTTGGAACCAGACATTTATACTTTGAGTTCCAAGGGCCTTTGTTAAAATTGCAATAATATGAGGAGTGTTCATAAGGTACAGTCCTCATGGCCAAGGAGTAGGTTTCAAATGGAGCAATGGGGGCATTGAGAGGGAAAGAGATAACATGGGGTAGAGTCAATGCTGGAAAACTGAAATCAACTGTTTCCCACATTGAAGGTTTGTGACGACAGATGGGTGGTAAAGGTGAGGAGCCAGGGCATCATTCGGGGCCCTGAGCTGGAAGGTTCTACGAGGCTGAGTCTCAGAGTGTTGACATTCTGGAGGGTGAAGGGAAAGAGTTAGGAAGTTACCATGAGACACAGTTTGACAACTGCGATTCACTGAATCAAGGCTGGGGTAGGAAACTTGGAATCAAGGCAAAAGTGATTCAATAGCCTTCCTGTAAAATTCACCAGAGGACAACCATATCTGCGGTCAATGGTTCCTAATAAAATGCTAGAGAAAGAGAGAGATTGAGAGAGATGTTGACTGATTGAGAGAGATGTTGATTGGTTGAAACAGCCTTCAAGGATCTCCAGCGTCTACAGAGAAATCATCCTTAAATTCTTCATCCACACCTGCTGTCCGAAGGGGAGTATTTTCCTAGCTGTGAAAGATGCCCTCGATACTCTACCTACAGTCTGATGATCTGTGTTGTCACCAATTGAGCCCTTCTAAAACTCAGAGGGACAAAGGCCAAGGAACCAACATAAGCCTGATCATCCAAGACCATTAAAAGCTGGGTTTATACATTGTTATGGCTAAGGGATGAGCCTTTTCTAGAGGCCCACTGAGATCTCAACACCTTTCTTTGAGAGGGAGAGAAAGAAATGGCAGGAGGGAGGGTGAGCGGAAGGGAAGGAGGAAGGTTTGGACTAAATGCGTTTCTGTTATGATCTATCCTTTTTGCTGGAAAAGGGCAGATTACCCTAATACTGGCTTTCAGGTCAAAACTCATACCGCTGCCCAAAATACCTTAATTATGAGGAAATGAAACGGGGTCATTCATCACACACGTGAGAAACAAAATGCAGCCAGTGCAGCAGCCACAGCATCTTGGGTCTGAATTGTTTGCAATGTAGAGATCTCAAAGAACGTTCTGAAGCCAAAACAATCAGCTAGCACGCTGGGCCTCCCAGAGGCCAGCCTATTCCTGGTACTTAATCCTGGGGCTGGCAGAATAATAACCTCCCAGGCATGGCCGCCCTGGCCCTGCAGGTGCCCTGCCCTGGCAGACAGGGCCACGGGAGGCTCTGGACTGTGTGCAGGATTGCGGGGAATCGGTTTCAGGAGTGTAAAAATAAATGTTAAATTAAAGCAGAGGATAAAGAAAGCCCGTTTATAGCTGCCTTGGGACAAAATCAAATTCACACATGAACCTCAAGGTTCAGGATAAGGATTCTGTTTACAGGCAAACGCTTCATAATGTCTACAATTGTCTGCAGACCATTATTCAGTGGTGAAAGGGGATTTGAGACCTAGAGACCCACAGTAATCAAAGGTGACCAATGCTTCAAAGTCTGAGAAGGGGAAAGTAAGAGGGGATCCCCTGGGACCCAGAACTCTGGTGTTCTCATAGGTAGCATCTCTTTGAATACCTGTAACAGCCTTGCTAGGATGTCATTCTTATATCCATTTTATAGAGGAAGACTCTAGGCAAAGACAGCTCTGGAGTTTAGCTAAGGTCAAACTGCCTTAAGTGGTGGAACTGGGATCTAAGGTCTGACCCTAAAATTCTTTAGGAGGAACCTAGGCGTTGGAATACAAGATTGATCATTTTGAGCAGAAAAGCCCCTCCCTTCACACCTGTAGGGAAGACTGGCCACCTAGTTATCCTTGAAGGAATCTTCCTCTTAGGCCACTGAAGACACTCAAGGAACATTCCTTTAATAGTGTGCTGTTTAGAGTATTTGGGGTTCAGACCGCCCAGGCTTCCAAACTCAACTCCGCTATTTTCACTGGCTTTGTACACTTGGGATGAGTGTTGGATTCTTCATTTCAAAAATAGGCCTTGCATCACAGGGTCATTGGAATGCAAAAGTAAATAATGCATGTCAAGCTTGGGATGTATATAATAGGGACCCAATAAACATTCTAATCATATAAGACTAAAATGAATCCAAACTGGTTATTTTTAACTTCAAGTGCACCTTCTGTCAACATATATTTACTGCAAGGTGTGTGTATGGGGAAGGGAAGGGAAGACTTGACTAGATCCACCAAAGTATCACATCAAAATAGAACTAAAAAGAGTATGCCTGGCTTCCATTGCAATTAACGTTGGGTTGACTATCTTAGAGCATCCCTGACATTCGAGTCTGCTTTTTAATAAAAGAATAGTATGCATTCCTTAACATGCCCACGTCTTGCCTTCCATGCATCCCTTCCCTATCTAAAGATGGCACCTGGATCCCAAATGATGCTGATTACATCACCTGCCTGTACCACTGATGATTCACACCCATTTTATTATTTCTTATGAGGATACAGGGGGCAAAGGAAGAGAACTCCTTTAATATGGTAGCAAAAGTGAAGGTGCATTATTAATGCTCCATTAAGTTGAGGTGAGGTCTTTGAGAAGAGGGAAGAGTGCATGGTGCTGGGTTAGGGTTAGGTTTGATTTCATTTGGTGTTTTTTAAGTTATTTTTTTTATTGAGGTTAAAGTCACATAACATAGACGTAACTCTATTAAAGTTAATAATCCAATGCGATTAGCACATTCAGTGTTATGCAACCACCACCTCTACCTAGTTCCAAAACATTTTCATCACCCCAAAAAGAAACCCCATGCCCACTGCACCTGGCAACCACCAAACTGCATTCTGCCCCTATGGATTCACCTATTCTGAATGTATAATAGACATAGAATCATACAGTCAAGTTGGCTAAATTCTTACAATAGCCACAGAAGCAGTAAGAACTGAACCTTCCATGTCTACACAGGCTACAGGACCATATCTGATGTCAGTCTCACTGTAACTATATCCTTTTTACACACTTCACCGTGGAATGATCTATTTTCTGATGAACATCTAGCTGAGAAGCAGACCAACACTGATGGTTCAACTCAAATAAATGATGGACCATCTTGACATTTACACTGGCCAATTTCCATTTTGACTGAATCACATGGATTTTTCCATTCCTCCAGATGAGTGGTGGCTAATGAAAAAAAAAATCAAACTGGGTTCCACCAACTGTTCTTAATGTAAATCCCAAAATGCATTGCCCACTGGAGTCATGTAATGCAACAGACTCTCAGCCAGATGGAGAAATATTCTCTTCCTAAGGAAGGACCAGGAACTTGCCCACCCACCCGTCCTCTGTTGATTTAAATCCTGCACTATCAGCACCACAGCATGCAGCATAGGGGATGCAGCCCGAGGCTTGCCGCAACCCAGCCACATCCATCCTGAGTATTTACCCAGTGACCAAGAAGGAGGCTACCAGTACTCCTGCAGGCTCATCCACGTGCCTCTACTTCGGAATTTTCCAGAATAGGTTGTCATCAGAATCACCTGAGAAACTAGTTAGTAGAACGGGAGCTTGGACTCCAACCCTGCATATTCTGGTCTCGAGGACTGAGTCAGTGTCTCTGATGACCAGCTTTTCAGTGGAAACGAGCACACAGGCTCAGAAGACATGCAGATGAGAGCAGGGAGAGCTTGCATGGCCTTTGGGAGCAGTCAAAGACATAAGACTCAAGCAGCCCTTCCACAGGACTAATGTTTCTAAAATTAACTGCTTTTAACTTAGAATCATTCCAGAGACCAAGTTCCAAGAAGCTCAAAAGGTGCTTCGTGCTAGCCTTGAATGAGGGATCTCCTGAGCTGGGGGAGCAGGGGGGTATTGAAAGACAAAGCTAAGTTTGGAGGCAGTGCAAGTGGGCAATGATAGAGAGGACATGAAGAGGTGGCGCAGGCATGGGGGCTAGAACGTTCACGGGGAGGAGAGGAGCCGGGCTTCATGGCAAGTGGCAGTGTTTCTATTCTGGGTTCATTCAAGGGACTCACTATGTGACCTTGGGCCTGTCACATTCCCTCAGCACTGCTGCCTCTCCATCTGTGAAATAAAGGCACCAGTGTCCGTCACACAGGCCCTCCCGGGGCGGGGAAGATTAATGAGGCGAAGTTTGCAAAGTGTGTGGAACACCAGGCGATGAAGGGCATTGAGAAGCACAAAGTAAATGGTGACCAGCTCCTCCCCCTCCCCAACACAGACACACTACTTTTGCCTTTGAAAAAACTGCCTGTACTAAGTGAGCTCTACAGAGCAGCAGCAGCAGCAGCTGGGAGCTCGTCAGAAATGCAGAATCTCAGGCCCGCCCCAGAGCTGCTGAATCAGACACTCCGGTGGGCCTGGCCATCTGTGGTTAACAGCCCTCCAGGGACACTAACGCTGGCTAAAGTTTCTAGCAATGTCAAATGGCAAATAGCAGTGAGCAAGCCAGACAAGTCCCCACCTTCCATGGAGCTGACAGTGGGAAGATAGAAAATAAACAAATGAATAACAATTTTGGAGAGTGCTAACTGCAATAGATAACAGCAATCAAAAAGATGGTGGCAGGATAGCATAACAGTTAAGTCTTTTGGCTCCAGATTCATATGCTGTAGGTTGATTCATATGCCCTATCTTGGCCACTTACTAAGTACTTGGGGAAATGACTTGTCCTCCCATTGACTAAGTTGTTTTCATCTGCAAAATGGGGATAATGAAAGATCTCTCTAGAGCAGAGGTAGTCACACTTTTGCATTCATAAGAGTCATCTAGAGAGCTTGTTAAAAACACAGTTTGCACTCTGCCAGTGTTGCTCAGTGGTTGAGCATTGACCTATGAACCAGGAGGTCACAGTTCAATTCCTAGTCAGGGCACATGTCTGGGTTGCAGGCTCAATCCCCAGTCTGGGGCATGCAGGAGGCAGCCAATTAATGATTCTTTCTCATCATTGATGTTCCTATGTCTTTCTTCCTTCCTCAATTTGCTGGGCCCACCCTCACAACTCTGATGCAGTAGGCCAGGGTAGGCCCTACGAATCTGCATCTCTACATTTGGGTGTGCAGACCACAAATGGAGTCACATTTGTGTAGACAGAGTAAGGCTTCCTAAACTTTAATGCCCATTCACATCACCTGGGACCTCATTCAACTGTAGGTGCTGGTTCAGTAGGTCTGGGGAGGAGTCGGCCTTCCTAACTCCCAGGTGCGGCTGATGGAATTGGCCGATCAAGCACACTTTGCAGGGTAAGGTTAGTGTATCTGACACATAATAGATGATCAAATGTATTATCTGGTATGGTTTTTCTTCAGGGCTCTTAACCTTTATTTGATAAAGTGGCAGTGATGGTATATAGATGGCCAATGGTTAGAATTGTAAGCATCCTTACTTGGTAAATTATAAAGTTGATGACACTGTATCAAATCCAATGGAAAGATTATGTTGGTTCATGGAATCAAAAAGCTTCCAGACCAAAAGCCAGAATTTCCTCAAAGACCATTGTAGGGGTCGAGAATTCACAAAGCTGCTCGTTTCTGTCTGGAATTCCAAATCTTTATAACATATTAACTAACTACAGGCAAAGTTCTGCAGAGGATCGGAAGGGAATTAACAGTCCTACGGAGTCTGAGAAAGTGTAATAATGGCTATAAAACCCCCCAAATAACTTTTTAAAAACATATTTTTATTAAATACAGAGAGGAATGGAGAGATTGAAACATCAATGATGAAGAAGAATCACTGATCAGCTGCCTCCTGCACCCTCCTCACTAGGGATCAAGCCTATAATCCGGGCATGTGCTCTGACCAGGTACTGAACTGTGACCTCCTGGTTCATAGGTTGACACTCAACCACTGAACCACGCTGGCCAGGCCCCAAATAACTTTTGAAAACAAATACAGTGGAGTACACAAGGTCCTAAATCATGCACAAATCCATTTGAGAGGCAATTTTCAGAAGGTTTCATCCATTTGTTTTTGTTTGTTTCATTTTATTTTTCTTTCTTTTCCTCTTTTTTCCTTTTCTTTGGGGCAGATTTTCTCTCCTCTCTCAGGGAACAATTAAGCAGAACTGCGCCCCTCTCCTGGGACTCTCTTCCATCAGGTTATAAATAACTTCGACACAATAACTAAGAGCACATATAAAAGCAATGACAAGGTCATTTACCATGAACAAGCCATGTTCTGTTACCATGGCAACATGAAGCCAAAAGCAAATGCCATAGGATGATGTTTCCATTATACCCCCCATTGCCTTACACCCGAAAGGGGTGAGCTCTGGAGACGGCCAGGCTTCTTTGAAAATCCTTCCCCACTAGGACTTGGGGGGGGCTGGGATCTGAAACCCCAGCTCTGAAGGCAAGGAGCCTGGCAACTCTCTTAATGTCCGTGGATATACTTGCCTGTTGTCCCGTGACAACCAGAGTCTCAGTAACAATGACAAACTCAGGCTCAGTTCTGGACTTAGTCTGCCGTCTCACCTGGCTGTTTATCTGTGTTCCTTTTCCCTTTCAGAAGAGAAGCTCAGAGCAGAAGTAATCAGGGGTAAAGGAAATAAGGTGCCGGCTGGTCCACACTCCTTGCACAGGCAGAGACCATTCATCAGCGTAGCGTGTTAGAGGTGTCTGCCTCATGAAATGAATGGCAGACCAAAGTGCCTCCGTTTGCCTCCAATTCCGCCAGATTTTTCCTCAGTGTGTAAGAACAGGAAGGGGGAGCAAAGGGGTGAAAAGAAGACCCTGATGGCTGTCTAAACCCCAGGGGTCCAATCTGCTCCATGGAGCGTGCATGGACGTTGTCTGTGGAAAAGCGAGGTGGCTGAGTGTCTTGACATTACTGAGAAATGACTGAGATGTTCTAGCTCCTACTCTGAGTAGAAATCCATGAGGGAGTCACCAGCTGGACTTCACTTACTTGTACATTCACTTTGTTGTTGTTGTTAATCCTCACTCGAGGGTATTTTTTCCATTGATTTTTAGAGAGAATGGAAAGAAGGGGAGAGAGAGAGAAAGAAAGAGGAACATTGATTGGTTGCCTCTGGCACACACCCTGACTGGGGTGGGGATTGAACCTGCAACCCAAGTATATGCCCTTGACCAGGAATTGAACCCATGACCCTTCAGTGCACAGGCTCATGCTCTAACCACTGAACAACACCAGCTAGGGCTTTATAGTAACTTTTTAAAATTACTTTAAATGTCTTACTTTGAAAGGAATCCAAATCTAGTCAAGTTCATTTACATCATTAAACCTGATTTCTGATTTCCTATATAACAAAAGCCTAATATGCAAATTGTTCCCTCGGGGATCGTTCCTGGAAGTTCCACCAGGAGACTGGGAGTTCAACTGCTCGCTGTGACATATGCTGACCACCAGGGGGTGGCACAGAATATAACAGGCATCAGTGACCCACTGCAACCTCTCGCTGGCTACCTGCGGGCAGGGGTGAAGGGTACAGAGGTGCAGTGAGAATGCGGGGTGTCTGCCAAGCTCGCTCTCACTCCCCCTGCTACCCTCCCTCGGGACACCAGGGCTTGCTCGCCAGGGAAGCCCCCCCCCTCCATGCTCAGGTGCAGGGCGCCTGCAAGGAGCCCACCCACACCCACGCAGCATCTTCCAGGTGAGGTGGGCCGCAGCCACCAGGACCGCAGGGGTTGGTCGGGCTCCCTCTGGGTTCTCGCAGGGGCCAGTATGCAAGGCAGGCGGGGAGAGAGCGTGCTGCCCGCCCAGCTTCCCCAATCTGTGCCCCAGCCCGCAGCATCTGGCCGTGCTCACCACATCTCTGCATGGAGGGGGGCACATGGCAGCCAAGGGGCCCAGGTGCTGCCCAGGGCCCAGAGGTCAGCTGGGACCTGCCCTTCCATGCCTGTGCACAGATTTCATGCACTGGGCCTCTAGTCTAATATAAATGGATGGATGATGGAAGGGAAGAAGGAAGGAAGGGAGAATAGGAGGGAAGGAGGGAAGGAGTGAGGAACGAAGAAAGAATAGAGAGATAGACACCATGATTAAAGGATCTCCTGAGTGTCTTGCTCACAATGCTATGATGTTGATGCTATCATTATTTCCAATTTGCAGATGGGGAAACTGAGACAAACAGGTTAAGACACGTGCTCATGATCTTCAACTGCTAGAGCAGAGTCTGGAATAAAAACCAGAAGTAGCTTAACTCCAGAGCACTTAGCTATGACCTATATGCGTCAAAATAGCCCTTTCTTTTATTTGTCCTAAAATAACTCCTTTCAAGCTTCAAATGGAATGCTCACTATGGCTAGTATTCCACATCCAGTGCATGTCGGTTTCTCCCTTGATGACTTTATAGTCTGATTAATCCTGCCTTTCTCTGTGAGTCTGAGCGGTTATGTTTTACATAGAAACTGTTCCCTTTTTGGCTAAGTGTTTCCCTGTTGCTGGAAATACTATCTGGGGTTAAGAGAAGCGAGGTGGATGATGGACCTCTTCTCAAAATCGCATCCCTAGTGGTCTCTCTTCCCTTGCAATGGTGACTCGGGGAATAATAAAGTGAAAATATGCTACCGAAGGGAAATGTCTGGTTTTCCTCATCCGGGCAAGCCTGTTTAGGAACAATCTGTCCCTGTGACAAAGTTAGATGTGTCACTGGGACAAAGCTTAGGTCAAAGCTAAAGAAAGATCCTTTTCACAGTGGGTTTCCTGTGCACATTCCAGGCCTTTTCAATGGCAGCACGGGGTAATCTGGAGGATGACTAATTTAAAAGCCTCCACAACCTGGCTTGTGTGGCTCAGAGACTGCCATCGGCCCATGCACCAGAAGGTCGGGCACATGCCCCGGTTGCAGCCTCGACCCCCAATGGGGGGCATGTAGGAGGCAGCCAATGGATGTTTCTCTCTCATCATTGATGTTTCTACCTCTCTATTACTCTCCTTTCCTCTCTCTAAAATCAATAAAAAATATATATTTTTTAAAAACCCTCTACAGAACATAAATTACCTAAAAGGGGGTGGGGGACATGATTTTATTTTTTTGGAAAAGCAAGAAGGGCCAGGCAGAGGGGTGAAGCCACCTCTTCAAAACACAGAATTCAGAGTACCCCATATCCTTTATTTTTATGTTATCACCATACAATTAAATTTTATTTATGCAACACATAAATACTTTTCCTTTGTTAAAATATATATAGATGAGATTAAAGTTTCAATTGATCACCATCCTTAACAACACCACCCCTGCCCTCTGAACCTGGAAATCCCAGTATCCTTCCAGACCCTTATGCTATACGTGAGCACATATTATGTCTTTAAATTTTCTACTATTTATTGAAGAGTAACATGTTGTTCATTTTCTTTGGTTTATATTAAAATCCTTAACCATAAGGACTTAAACTCATCTGTCCACCTAGAAAATGCTCAGTGAGCAGGTCAATTACAGCACCTTTTCATGGGTATCCAACCAACTTCCTTACAACCTGACCTCCAGAACTGTAACACAATAAATGTTCTAGTACATACTTAAAAGCCATGAAGGTGGTAAGTGGTTAGAGCAGCAATGGGAAACTAATTCACAATCTAGGCCTTTGTAAGTTAAGAGGATTACATGAGCTCGTTTATGGAAAGTGGGTGGTGCCTCAGGAAGGACTCAATGAGGTTGTTCCCTTCTGTGTCGGTAAACTGCCAAGTGTGAGGGTGGCAAGGTTTTCACCCATCTTTCCAAGGATTTACCTGCTTCTACATCCACATCCCTATGGGCCTCGCCCCGCCCCCCCAAAACATCCACCTGACCCAGTCCCCACATGACTAACGATTCAATTATTGACTGGTGAGGCCAAAGACAGTCCCAGGAACATTTGCAATCAAAAGACAAATACATCAAGTCACTCTACTTAACATCTTAAAGTTGCCCAAGGTACCCACCAGATTTCAGTCTAGGATTTACAATGCCTTTCAGCATTCAGTCCTACCAATTTCTCCACCCTTCCTTTTCTCTGTAGACCCTCCATTTAGGTGCAGGTCATCTAAATGATGAGCTGTTGCCCTAACCGGTTTGGCTCAGCGGATAGAGTGTCGGCCTGCGGACTCAAGGGTCCCAGGTTTGATTCCGGTCAAGGGCATGTACCTTGGTTGCGGGAACATCCCCAGTGGGGAGTGTGCAGGAGGCAGCTGACTGATGTTTCTCTCTCATCGATGTTTCTAACTCTCTATCCCTCTCCCTTCCTCTCTGTAAAAAATCAATAAAATATATTTTTAAAAAAAATTTAAAAAAATGATGAACTGTTTCTTTAATACATCCCACTCTCTTAAGCCCTTTGGCCTTTGCCTGTGTTGTTCCCTCTGCCCTGAACAGGTGTCTCCCCAGTCCATTTGTTCATCTTTCCAAGTCCTATTCATCCTTCAGGACTCAGCTCAGTAGTTATAAGCAGCTCCCTTAATATTTGGCTACTCTAGTGAATTAGGACCCACCTTCTTTGATCTCCTATAGCACAGAATCCATGCCTCTGTTTTAGCAGTTCTCACACCACCTTACAGCTGATCACCTGATGGACTCTTCCAATAATTCGTCCTTAATGTCAATGTCCCTTTAGGATCATGGAGCCTGTGGAGGATCTGAAGAATGAGACCCCATCTTCAGGAAACTACACACAGTTTTTATATGTAACAATGATAGTTTATAGATAATTTCAGGGGGTTCCTGACTCTCCCCCAAAGCCTTGAACCTCAGCATATTAAAATACAGCATTAAGATATGAGTGCTCTTAGGAAAAGGATTTGGCCTAGTTCATCTCTTTGTCCCGGCATCCAACATATGGCCTGGCATAGAGTTGGTATTCAATAAATGTTAGATGGATGGATGGATGGATGATAAGAATGTGAATTATTAATTTGTATGTTCTATATCATGGGAAAGACTCATCTAGAGAATTTCTCCTAACAACAGACAAGTGAGGATTATGAAACGACATCAGAGAACAGGATTAATCACACTTCTATGGCTAATCACATTTGTGTGACAAAAAGGCATCTGCGAAAAACACGCTTATTGACAACATGTTTCATATTGTTCAGTAGTTTCAGAAATGTTCCTAAGAAAAACAGATACGGTCCATCTGATACAGCCAAGGCTGAAAATGGAAAACAAAAACAAAAACCATTAGCTAGGAGATAAATTTTCTGGTAGAACAAATCAAAGGAATAGGTTCTACAGCCTGTTACAATGAGGTTGAATCAATTAGAACCCCTTTTCTTCAAAATTCACATGGGGAAAAGGTTTGTTGTGGTTGATCCAGGAACTGTGAAAATATGCTTGCTTCAGAGCAGAAGTTAAACACAGACACAGTCTCTCCCTTCTCCTTCTCCTTCTCTCTCTCTCTCTCTCTCTCTCTCTCTCTCTCTCTCTCTCTACCTGAATATCCAACAAAGTGGTTTAATTGAGTGCTATACATCACTATAATGGAACCCTATGAAGCTACTTAAAATAATACATTTTAGAAGGACATTTAATGGCATGAAGAAATTATTTTTAATATTGTTTTATTGATTTCAAAAAGGAAGGGAGAGGGAGGGAGAGATAGGAACATCAATGATGAGAATCATCGATCAGCTGCCTCCTGCACGCCCCACACTGGGGATCGAGCTCACAACCTGGGCATGTGCCCTGACTAGGAATCAAACCATGACCTCCTGGTTCATAGGTGAATGCTCAACCACAGAGCCATGCCAGCCAGGCAAGAAATTGTTGTGTTTGTTATCTAAAGTAAAGACAAAATAGCTCACAGTGATACCAAATTTACAAATATGTATGTACTAGTACATATGGGGGGGAGGGAAGGCTAGAAAATATTGGCAATGGTTACTATGGATGCTGAAATCACAGCTGATTTTTGAACTTATTTTATCACACCTATACCTATGCATAGATAGATACATATAATATTTACATTACATATATACTGGTGGTAGCTATTAAAATGGAACTTTTACATTAATTAAAGCTTGCCTGTGCATGTACGTTCATATGCACAGGACGGGTGGCTCAGTTTCTAATTTCAGCCTAAGGGAAAGCCTTCTCATTAGACCTAAATTTCCCTAAAAATGTGCCACTTTTCACCTGGCAGCAGTTCCAGTGTCAGAATACCTAGGGAGAGCCAATCTATCCTCATGAACCTAGCCTTTCATCTCATAATCTAAATTTGGTGACAACAACCGGATTTCTGTCAAATTTACCTCTCTTCCTTCAGGGCATTTGCATGTCTATACCTTTCTTTTCACGTCATCCCTCAACCGGCACCTGACTGGTGCTAGCATGGCTCCTCCTGCAAGGTTTGCTGGAACTTAGTCCCCGGTCACCGTATTCCTGGCTAGTATTCCCGGTCTTCCCATGAACGTCAGAAAGTCCTTAATGAGCGAAGTGGCTAAGCCCGAATGAACAGTGACCCACTGTCTCTTTTGTGTTCCATTGCACTGCAAGGTGCTTTAGGGAAGGGGACTGGAGTTGAGCATTATTCATTCGACTTTAATAAACATCTGCTGAGCATCTCTTTTGTGCAAGGTGATGGAATGGCTTTAGACACCTATTTAGATCCAACACAAAAAGGATGGCGCTCGTTGACATGTCATCTTTTATTGGTAAAGAGTAAGTGATCTTCCTGACATATGTTGAGATATAATGAGACCGGACCCCCCACCCCCCGATCCGAGTATCTTTACGCTCAGCCAAGTGAGTAGGATTATTCCAGGTCAGGTGCTAAAGATTCTACACTCACTCTTGGATTATGCCTAAGCAAAAATCCAAAGGACACTCAGAGAGAACCCAATGAATGGGGACATTGTGTCTGCAAGCACCAGCCCATGGTACAGGGAAAAGGAGTTCATCCTCATTCCTCGGTAGAGCACCCCCAGAGTTGGTTAAATGTTCAGTAGAGTAAGTCTGGGCAGCAGAGGCTTGTATGAAAACCCTGAAGTACAGGATGTGTGGGGATGGTAACATAACTCTTGGGAGACACGGCAAATGGTATAGAGTGGTTCACTTCCAACAATTCAGTTACAGATTCAAATCCAAGAAATGTGTTTATGATTATCTAAGAATCTTACAAAGGAGAAAATGGAAGGTCAAGCAACACAGCTTGGGGAAGGTGGAATTTAGGGTCTATTGTATCCAACACCCACTCACGCACATGCACGCACACTCACCCCACTGTTTATGCGGCCTGTCTTCGGGTGGTCAGATGGAATGGATCAAGGGTACCTCAAACCCAATTAGCATCTGAAAGTTAGATTCATGACCAAGAGATGTGCATGAGCTAAATGAGCCGTGTCCCAGCAGGAGAAGCTAGGGGTTGAGGCTCCTGAGGGGAGAACATGGACAGTGAGTGACAGTAAGCCCCTTGAAGGAAGCAGTAGCTGTTCTGCCCCAGCACTGTTCCTGAGAACATATTTGAGTAAGTGAATGAATGAAAAAAGTAAGCTCAGGATAGAAGTTGATTGGGGAAAAGGAAACCACTTTTGCAAATGATTTCTGATCGATATCAAGCTTTTTTTCTCCCTCAAAGTAAAGTAGTAGAAACTGAGATACCATCTCAGAGTAGTTATCTGGTCATTAGCCACTTCAAGTCAAATAAATAGTTCAAGGTCAAAATGAATTAGGCACTCAGTGTCTCAGACTCCCCATCTGAGGAGCTTCCAGGTGTCTGTCCTGACATAACGTATGGGGAAGAAAGTCGATGCCTGCCTCTGCCGTGGCCAGGAATGTCTGACCCCAGCTCCTAATCCCATAATCCAGATAATCACAGAAATCAAGTAAGAGCAGGCTCACTTTGCTGCCATGTCACTAACTGTTTTTATAAAGGAACTATCAAACCATTACAAAGAGTCCTTTGTCCTTTGAAGACTAAAAGACTTCAGAAATAATACTAATGGGGGAGGGTGATAGAACTCTGTAAAGTTCTGAGCTCTGTGCAAAGGCACTTAAATATGCTCTCAGTCACTCCCCAGAACACCTTCTCAAGGGGAGATGCTATGATGAGCCCCATTTACAGAGGACTAATTGGCTTGTCCAAGATCAGAAGGTATCGAGCGACAAAGCTGGGACACCTCAACCATTATACTCTTACTGAACTTCGGTTTTCTTGCTCATTTTCTAAAATTTGACGTCATTTTTGGACAATGAAGTTGAAAGGAAAATGCTGCAAGCTCCTTTCTGAGATTTCCTCATGATCCCATCCTCCAAATAAATTCTGGCTTCCACTGAGTCAATTATTCTGCTTAAAGACTACCAGCATCGCCCTGGCCAGTGTGGTTCAGTTGGTTGAGCACTGTCCCATGCACCAGGAGGTCGCGGGTTCAAATCCCAGTCAGGGCTCGTGCCTGGGTTTCAGGCTCAATCCTCAATAGGGGATGTGCAGGAGGCAGCCAATGAACGTTTCTCTTTTTTCAAAGTTTCTCTTTCTTTCCCTCTCCCTTCCCCTCTCTCCCTAAAATCAATAAAAACATAAGACTGGGCTCAAGAGAATGGGAGGGCAGATGGAAAGGGGTTTTTTGGAGTCAAGGAATCAGGCCAAAAAGGGGAGGAAAGCAAGAACCAACACCTGGCTGGAAGAAAAGTCAATTTTAAACAGCCTCTCAAGAGGCCAGTATTTTAAATCTGAATGAACCTGTGAATCTCCATAAATGCCTGTGGCGACAACCAATATAGCACATTTCGCATTATCCTAAAATTATTTCCTTATGTGTCTGTCTCTCCCTCTCGGGAACAGCGCTTGAGGGACTATAATCACCAGCGGCGCTGGGGAACCTGCAGGGAGGGATGCTTTGTGCAGGGCTCTGTGCTAAGAGCTTCAGGCTTCCTGATTCGGATGTGGGCTGCTGGGCCCAAGAGCATGATCTTGAATTGGCCTTGGTGCATCCAGCTCTGTAGGGTGGAGCCTTCTGGCTGCCAACAAAGCAGCCATCCCCAAGGGCATTCTTCCTTCCTGGCTCAGAGCAGAGTGGCCACCCTCTGTGGGCTCCAAAGGTGGCCCCTTCCCAGGGAGGTGGATTTGATTAATTGGAGGAAGCACGGATCATTCCATTCCTGGTGCCAGTATTAGACTAGGCAGGAGCATGTGATGCAAACCTGACCAATAATATTGTCGGGATTTTGCTGAGGGCTTTGGGGAGAGGTTTCCGGCTGATTGGAAGGTGAGGCGAAAAGTGTCTTTGCTGTCTGATTGTGGTTGTATGGGGAGATGATGCCTGGAGCTGTGGCTGCCATCCTGTGATATGAGGGTACAATCTGAGGGCCTGTAGGTGAGGGTGAGAGATGGAAAGATGTGAAGCACCTGGGGTTCTGAGTGAGCTCACTGCACTGCTAAATTACACAACCCTGACACCTGACCTTCAGGATGGTCATGTGAGATAACAATGCCTGTATAGCAGAAGGCTCTTTAGAGTGTTTTCTGAAAAAATAAAACCTCCTGGCCTATATTATGCTTAACCTTCATCTTTTAAAACTTCTACTTTCTTATTTATAAAACTAGAGGCCCAGTGCACAAAATTCGTGCACAGGGTTGGGTCCCTCAGCCCAACCTGCACCCTCTCCAATCTGGGAGCCTCAGGGGGGCCTTCTCCAATCCAGGAGCTCTGACAGCTTAGGCCACTCCCCGTGGTTCTCTGCTCTCTGCGGGGCCTGGCCGCTCTCGCCCGCTGCCCAGAGGTTCTCCATGGCCCAGAGGCCCTCCGTGGCCAGGGCGGGACGCTTGCCTCATCGCTGCAGTGACAAAGCAAGCATTCCGCCAGGCCGTTCACACTGCCCACTCTCAGCAGCTGCCCCCTGGGACTGGGGAACTCTGGAGGTGCTGAGGGGCCTGGGCACCACCATCTTGTGGCTATGGGCGCTGCCATCTTTGTGATGGGAGTGATGGTTAATTTGCATATTATCCTTTTCTTAGATAGGATGGGGATAATTATCAGACATAGCTCATAGGGATGTTTTTAGGATTTAAAAGATAATGGAAGTACAGTGCTTAAAAATGCACTCACATTGCCCAGGCTGGTATTGCTCAGTGGTTCAGTGTCAACCTGTGAACCAGGAGGTCCCAGTTCTATGCTCGTCAAGACACATGCCCAGGTTGCAGGCTCGATCCTTAGTGTGGGGAGTGCAGAAGGCAGCTGATGGATGATTCTCTCTCATCATTGATGTTTCTATCTCTCTCCATTTCCCTTCCTCTCTTTAATCAATAAAAGTACATTTTAAAATGCAGTCACATCAATTAGTAAGTGAGCAACAAGCGGCCGCTATCACTGTAATGATTTCAGTGCTTCTCACAACAACCTCTGAATCAGGAATTACTGTAATTCCCATTTCACACATACAAAGACTGAGGCTCAGAGCATTTAAATAACTTATTGAAGTTATACAACTGGCAAGAGTTGAAGTCCGTATTCAAAACCATACATAGCCTGACTCCAAAACTCAGCATATTAACCACTTACTATGTGGCTGTCCTCTCTCCTTTCTGGAAACCCCCGCAGCCACTGCAGGGCCCGGAACAGACTGGCACTCAGAAGTGGACAGTGTAACTGAACTTGACTCCAGGCACAAATACAAAAACAAAGACCCTAAAGACCCTAGGTGCAAGTGGCTGCGCCAAGCCAAGGGAGAGAGGGGCTCACAGATTTATACTTCCTTCTTTTCCATTAACCCTGAGGTTCCTGCTGTTGCAAGGTGTCTTCCTCCTTTAGCTCAGCTTCCACTTAAAAGTCAGTTTCACAGGTCAGTCAACCTCACAAGAAACTAGCAACCCAATGTTCAACCTCACATGAATCTCTTTGCAACCTAATTTTAAGAAACACCCAGTGGGAAACCAGCTGTTCCCATTCAAAAGCAACAGGGGGCAGCAGAGAGCAGAAAACTGCTGGACCCCTAAAAAGAGAAAGGAAAGAAAGAAAGTGGGGGGAGGGGAAACAGAACCTTCATCTTCAGCCCAGAGCATCATAGTGTAAAAATTTCCCAGGGCAAACCTACCTGATCTAATGGGGGAGCAATTCACATTTCCAGTATTTTACAGGAAAAAAATAATAACAGAGATTCAAACTCCTGAATGCTTTACTGACTAGTACAGCTTCCAGGGAACCAGCCCAGCCTGTCTGGGGAAATGCTGTCCAACCAGGAATAATCTTGCATGAGCTGAAAGGGGGTGGCACTTTGAACCTGAACAATTCACCTTGTTAGATTTTCATTCCGTCTCACATTTGAATCCGTCCTGGGAGCAGCCTTCATCGGCCAGCTACAGTGTATCTGAGAGATGCCCAAGGAGAAATCCTTGGTCTATTTTTAAATATCCAAAGCAAAGGGACACTATGTTCTACATTCGTTTCAAATCCAGTTTCTTAGGCCAGGCAACCGCACAGGATGCTGGGAAAGTAAACAAAACTCCCCTGTTAGTGGTTTCAAACTATGACGAGCCATTATAAGCACTCTTCCAATGGGCATCCTTGGGATTTAGATTTGTAGTTCTTGGTGCCTCTAAGTGGAGGAAATACCTTTGATTACGTTTTTAAATGAATAGATTGGTGTTAAAAGGAAGAGGAGTGCATTTTCCCATCAGCGGGTCTGCTTGCAGGGCACCAGCCTAAGGGCTCTGCTAGTTGCCAAAGCCCCTTTGGAACCTTTGACCATCATTTCCCTGACACTCGGGCATTCCTTTGTAGTGTTTCTCTTCCTTTCTGTATTTAATAAAGTCTTCATTCAGAGGAAAGGAAATTCTTTGAAAAAAGGGGAAAAAAAGTACCCCTGTTCATACAATATTTTCTGACCCAGCCTGCTCAGCTCTATTTGCTGTTTTATCTCAAAAAATATATTCTTTTTCCTTCAGAGCATGTGTCTCTGTTTTAATTATGCATCCATTTTGCATATTTTTGGTCAGTGCTTGTGTTCCCTTAAGAACTTGAAGCTCCCCGAGGATCACGCCTGTTTTGCTCACAGGAGCATACAGTCCAATGCTCGGCACATGACAGGAGCTCTGTAAAGTGCACCCGTGTCCCCGGTGGCTCTGTGGAAGCCTGACCCACTGGTTATGTTTAGGCAGGAGCTGGAGCACTGCAGGTGAGACATGCTCCAGGTTCCCTGATCCCGTGAAGCAGGAAAGGATGGTGTTAATAGCCTTACATGTTGGTTGATAACCCACACAAGGTCACAGTTAGCTACTCTGTGGAATGATGAAGGGAGCCCTGCACCCCCCACCCATTTCTTGCATTTCCCAAGGTGAAATTATCCCCTCGTTGCCCCCTTCATGACATCCCCTCCTGCATCAGAAAACATATGCCTCTCCCTCTCCTTAACAGCATTACCAGACTTAAATTTGCTGCCCGAAGTTAGGAGGATTGCTATGTGGTGTTAAGCCTCAATCACACATGGTTTAAGATTCCAGAAGAGGGTTTTAAAAGCTGATCCAAGTCATATGAGCACTCTAAAGTTAATTCTCAATGGGCTAGACACTCAGGACTTCATATTGGAAGTTACAGTGAAATGGTATAATGGCAATGCAATTTTAAAAGGACTTTCCCACCTGTTCATTAGATGTATAGTAAAAGTTTGTATAACTGCTATCTGTGGAATGATAAATTAATCACTATTGAGAAGGATGGAAGAGACAGCGTTCTTATCACTTTAGCATGACCCACTGTGCACAGTTTTAGCTAGGGAGGTCCTGACAGCCACAGAAACATTATTTCTAAGAGAGCAGCAAACGTGGGGACCTGGAAATGCCACAATGATAAAGGAGCAGGAGAAGAATGACAAAGCACTGTGCATCCTGGACAATAAAGGAACAACAACAACATTAACAGCTAGCACCCATGGCACACTTACTGTCCCAGGCATTGTTGTCAGCACTTTGCCTACATTATCTCAGTATCCTCACGGGAATCCAAGGAGAGAGGTACTAACACAGCCACCTCTCAAGGAGAAACTACTGATCATCAGAGAGGTTAAGTAACTTTCCCAAGGGCACACAGCTGGGCAGGAAGTAGCAGAGTTAGAATACAACTTACTACTAGAAACTGGGTTTAATAATAGTAATGGCAACAACGACAATAACCCTTTACTTTTACATGATTTGTTATGTACAAAGTATTTTCTCACACATTGTATCACACGCTTAGAGTAGGAGGCTCGAGAAGACACACAGCAGCTCTTCTCCTCCAAAAGGTGAGGAATATGAAGACCAGAGAAAGACAAGAAGAGCCAAGATGCCCAAAATGACTGGTATGGCATTGATGGTGCTTCAACCTCAGACCTGGATATTTTTAGCCGTGGCTCAAAGTTCTTTCCATTTTACTATGACACCCCTCATTCTCCTGTGATCACATCCCACTGAAATCATGAGAGCAGCCCTTTCAATGTCAACTTCTTGGTTATTGCTAACATTAGTCATGCTCACATCACAGGCATGGTCAGGAGCACACTGGGTAAGTACTTGTTGACCCACCCAACACCGTGTGTGTGTGTGTGTGTGTGTGTGTGTGTGTATCCTATCTAATAAAAGAGAAACATGGTAATTAGCATACGACCGCTACCCTTCCCATTGGCTAATCAGGGTGATATGCAAATTAACTGCCAGCCAAGATGGCGGCCGGCAGCCAGGCAGCTGGAAGCTAACATGAGGCTTGCTTGCTTCAGTGACGGAGGACTCCAACATTCCCCGCCTGCCTTGCCGGCCTATGAGCTTGCAGTTTGAAACATTGTAACAAATATAGAAGCTAAACAAAACCCCAGAAACCTGCTTTCAGCGCGCCGGGATCTCAGAGCTGGAGTTGATACAGAGTTTCGATTCTAGAACCCAAACAAACCAGATACCTATCTTTCAGCAGCAGAGGCCTCAGAGCTGGAGCCAGAGCTAAAGCTGGCCCAGAATAAAAAAAACAAACAGAAAAAAAGGAGCAGTTGGGAGCTTCAGTCACCCGCCAGCCTGAAAACAGCCCTCAGCCCCTCACCCAGACTGGCCAGGCACCCCAGTGGGGACCCCCACCCTGAAGGGTGTGTGACCAGCTGCAAACAGCCATCATCCCCTCACCCAGGCTGGCCAGGCACCCCAGTGGGGACCCCCACCCTGATCCAGGACACCCTTCAGGGCAAACCAGCCGGCCCCCACCCATGCACAGGCTCTATCCTATATAGTAAAAGGGTAATATGCCTCCCAGCACTGGGTTCAGCGGAGCCGCGAGGCCTCCCAGCACCGGGATCAGTGTGACAGGGGGCAGCGCCCAAACCCCCTGATCGCACTGTGGCTCTGTGTGTGACAGGGCACGGGGCCACAACCTCCCTATCCGCCCTGCTCTGTTCATGACAGGGGAAGGTGCCCCAACCCCCTGATCAGCCCTGCTCTGTGCCTGATAGGGGGGAGCTCCCCAAACCCCTGATCACCCTGCGGCTCTGTGTGTGACAGGGTGCGGCACCCCAACCCCCTGATGGGCCCTGCTCTGTGGGTGATAGAGGGTGGTGCCCCAACCCCCTGATCTGCCCTCTCTGTGCGTGACAGGGGGAGCTCCCCAACCCCCTGATGGGCCCTGCTCTGTGCATGACAGGGGGCGGTGCCCCAACCCCCCAATCGGCCCTACCCTGAGTGTGACTGAGGGTGGCATCGCAACCTCCCGATCCACCCTGCTCTGTGCATGACAGGGGGCAGCGCCCCAACTCCCCAATCGGCCCTGCTCTGAGCCCGACCAGGGGCTGCACCTAGGGATTGGGCCTTCCCTCTGCCACCCGGGAGCAGGCCTAAGCCAGCAGGTCGTTATCTCCCAAGGGGTCCCAGACTGCGAGAGGGCACAGGCCGGGCTGAGGGACCCCCCTCCCCCACGAGTGCACAAATTTTTGTACACCGGGCCTCTAGTATATATATCTATAATATCTATATCTATATCTATATCTATATATATGGCCTGGTACATGAAATTCATGCATGGGGGGAGGTGGGTCCCTCAGCCCAGCCTGTGCCCTCTCGCAGTCCAGGAGCCCTCGGGGGATGTCCAACTGCTGCGGAGGTGGGAAAGGATCCTTCCACTGCCACTGTGCTCACCAGCCACTGGCCTGGCTCAGGGCTTCTGGCTGAACAGTGTTCCCCCTCTGGGAGTGCACTGATCACCAGAGGGAAGCTCCTGCATTGAGCATTCAGTGGTCAATTGAGTGGTCAGTGCGTGTCATAGCAACCAGTCATTCCACTGCTCAATCGATTTGCATATTAGCCTTTTATTATATAGGACGTATAACCTAAAGACCTGTCTTAAGAGTGATTTTCCATAAGAAATTATCATCTTAAAGGAAAGAGGTGAGAGCTTCCATCGCCCATCACCACCCTCGCCAATAGAGATGTGTTGAGTGTTGGTGGCACAGGGACACCATGGAGGAGGAGCAATGGGCTTGGTGGGGAGGCGACAAGAAGGAGCCACAGGAATGAGATAACCAGAATCACCCTCCCGTCCAGTGAGGATTGTCTGTGACTACAGAGAAAACCTCTTGGACTCCTCTTGTCATTCAGGACACCCTTAGCCAGAAATCACCAACTGGTGTAAAAGCCTGAATTCACCATGACCATATATTCTGTTTGGCATAAAACGTATATATTGAATCAATATTAAAAATAAGAAGATTCCCCCACTTAAGGAAACCTAGTTCTCTGGCTTTTCTTAAGTATAAGGTGGTGTTCGGAAGTGGTTGCTCCTTTTAGATGGGGTGTGGATTATCCAGGTTCACACTGACCTCTGCATTGCAGGCCACGGCCCCGCCCTGGCGCTGAGGGCCTGCTGTGTAGCTGTCACAGCTGTCCGCTACGATTCTGATGAGCAGAGAGCTACACCCATGTCTCTCAGAGCAGGAAATAAAATACAGACCAAGAGAGCCACATTGTTTTTAAAGCATAATTGTTTGAGGAAGGGGAAATATCCTTATGTATTTAAATATGCCATCCAGTTTCTAATTCTACTACCTGCCTGCCCCATACAGGCAGCTAAGTTGTGATCCTCCTGCTCTGAAACTTCAAGAAAGCATTTTTGAAAATCATATGGTGTCATCCTCCAATGCACTGGACAGAGCACTAAATCAGGTGAGAACAAGTGTGAGCAGGTGAGTGAGAATGAGCACAACGGTGAGGTGTGAAATGAAGTACTGGCGATGATCATCCAGTGGGGGCTGGCCCCCACCCCACTCCCACTCAC
The DNA here is from genome assembly GCF_963259705.1 of Myotis daubentonii. Classification (NCBI taxonomy): domain Eukaryota; kingdom Metazoa; phylum Chordata; class Mammalia; order Chiroptera; family Vespertilionidae; genus Myotis; species Myotis daubentonii. The sequence goes on along the minus strand of NC_081843.1, from coordinate 18,020,107 downwards.
GTCCTGTGGAGGTGACCTGCGGTCAAGGGGGGGGGTCACCACTCACTGTGCCAGGCTAATCCCAGCAGCCCATAGGCCCAGAGAGCAGGGGGGGCCCTGTCATGCCGGGCTCTCTCACCATCATGTATATACATACATGGCACAAAGCCCAGGACTGATACACAGTCTCCTTTAATTAGCCTTTGCTGAGTGAGTGGATGTCTGAGTTGTAAAGAGCATGTGATTAATGGAGAAGGCTGATGTCCATGAGACTGACAAGTTACTACATCTACTTCAGTTGCAAACCAGCTCTTTCCCTCTCTTGCACAAGTTTAACTTCAATGTGCAGAGCAGGTCAGGATATCCTGGTTCTAGAAGTCTGATTCTGGTCCATTCAGGCCCCTCCAATTTTCCAGCCCCAGCAAGGATTTCCTGCTGGGATTATCCAACACAACTCACTGCACCTGCAGAATAAGAGTGACCATGAGTGCTGCTCTTGTGCTCCACCACAGGACACACTGGGCCATGAAAACAGGTTAAGTTTGCCTTCTGGGTAGAGCAACTCCAGCTTCATACTAGGGACATTCAAAATGCTACCAGTCCACCTACATGTGGGAGTTGCCTCTAGTAACATATGGATTTATTTCTTCTAAATCCATTCCAACCTAAACGTCACTCATTACCAGTGCTATGCTTTGAAGGACAGAGAAAAAATCAACAGCAAACAACCAAGAAAAATCAAATAGCAAGAACCACAACAGCAACAAAGCCCCGCGTTGTCTCCAGGAGAGCACAACACAGCCGAAAAAGGGATCTGGTGGTGAGGTTATGAGCAATGCGCTTCCCCATTCTCACTCCCCAGCACTCTGCGTTGAGGCGCTATCACTCTCCTCATTTGAAGAATAATAAATATGCTTGCCCCAGACGATTTTCAATGCTCACTCAGTATAAACCACCTGACCTTTTAAAAATGTGATTTATTTTTTGACACCTAAAGCTATCAATGCTGGATATGCAAGCCCGTACCTGGCTGAGTTGCTGCATCAGCTACTGCGCTGCGTGCCCACCCATCGCTGAAACGCCAGCAGAGAGCTGGGCTGACATGCGATACACTGCAAGAGGTGGAAATCCAGTGCCCAAAAGCCATTTACCCTGAAAGGTATTTAATGCCGTCATCCCGGTTTTGCTTTTCCCACTAAAGGACACACGGAGAATTAGCAATCCTGGCTTACGAGGCTGTAAATAAGACTAAATTCACCAAGTGCTTCGTCTGCACTCTCTGGCAGGCTAGATATTGGCTGTCACTCTCCGAGGAGGATGCTACTCTGGATTCCAGCATCCTTATCAATCTTCTTCAGTTGGCTTCTGGGTAAGAGGCCTGCCCATCAGTGTCCACGTTCTAACCCAGGGGTGGGCAAACTTTTTGACTCGAGAGCCACAATGGGTTCTTAAACTGGACCGGAGGGCCGGAACAAAAGCATGGGTGGAGTGTTTGTGTGAACTAATATAAATTCAATGTAAACATCATTACATAAAAGGGTACAGTCTTTTTTTTTTTTAGTTTTATTCATTTCAAACGGGCCGAATCCGGCCCACGGGCCGTAGTTTGCCCACGGCTGTCCCAGGCCAGAGCTACAAGGCCCACTCAATGCTTCTTAGTTATTTCCCCTCCTCTGGTTTGGCCTGATGGTTTTTCTTTTCAAACCTTTGCTGAGAACTCTATAGGTGACCTCATCTGTCCAGCTTTCTTTACTGTGAGGAACCCGACATAACCTTGTCCATCCACTTGCTTTTCTATACCAACTCTGTGCCTTTGAGTCAGTAAGGCAAGGAAGAAAATCGTTCTTACTTCCAGATTCTAGAAGAATTCTAAAGACTTCTCAGGTTAAGAGTCCTGAGACACATAGCATAGGCCTTCGTTTCATCATCTGTGAATGGGAGTAAGAATGGTACCTACCTTGTGGGGTTGTCATGAAAAGTAAAAGACATAGAGGACAGGATGGTCTACACAGTGCCTGAAGAATTGCGTATACAGAATACACAGTGGTTACTATTGTGCATGCTTTTTTGAGATAGTTTCAGTTAATTCCTGTCCTAGAAACAGAGGCACAGGTTAGAAGTTCCCTAAATTTCTTCAGAGACTATGATTGAATTATCTTAAGGAGAGAAGAATGACCTCAAGACCAGAATACTCAACTCTATGTTGAGTGGACTGGATTGAACAATAAGTGTGTGTGTGTGTGTGTGTGTGTGTGTGTGTGTGTGTGTGTGTGTGTGTGTGAGGTATGTGTGAGAATTGCATCTTTGTTCTATGGTACAAATCATATTACATAGTTTTCACACCTCAGGAATAGTAAGGTACATTCTATCACTAGAAGGCATAGATATTTCCTAAAGCAGTAAATTATTCTCACAGTGTACAAGTACATAAGACTCATGAGGACACAAACTTTTGTCCACTTTGTTCTCTGCTCTATCTCCAGAGTCTGAGACAGCACAGGGAGAATACTCAATATGTATTCATTAAATTGATGAATGAAAGAAAATTTTAACTACTATTTTTCGCCTTCTCAGAAAACTGATTGAAAGTTTGGTGATCTTATTTCTCAAAGCCAGTCAAAGCACATACATCTGTATTAACATGGAAAGCATTCATTTTAAACTGACATTTTAATTAATTTCACCTCAATGCTTGTTATCTGAGTGACTTTGTTCAGGTCCATCACATTCTCTGCATCGGGTAAATGGGAGTATTGGGTGCATAGCCCTCTTTGTTATTGCCGCCTCAGCTTCCTTCACCTTCTCTGGTAATGGAACCCCCTCTGTTCTGGGGTACATGCTAGAGGTGGTTAGGGTGGGGACACCAGGCTCCAGCAGAAATTGATGCATGATGCAGACCCAACCAACCGGATTATACCTTGGTTGATTCAGGGATGGACCATGAGGACACCTGGGCATTTTCAGTCCTATCTGCTGAGTGACAGGGGGAGTTTAACTTTATATGTAGGGATTGCTCAATTGTCATGGCTAAGCATGCTCCACAGACACAGGGAGTCTCTGCAACTGCGCAGGAAATGAAAAGAGGGAGGGAGGGACAGACGGAGGGAGGATGGAGAGAGGAGGGACACTGAGACCAAGAGAGCCAGCCCTGACTACATGGATCCAGTTCCTGGATACAGCTGTGCCTGAAGCCAGTTTTCCATAATGTAACACCTTAAGCCCTATTTCCAATTTCTATTCTGCTGAACCCAGTTGAATTGAGTTTCTATCACTTGCAATGGAAAGAGCTCTGACAGATTTATAAATAATGTATATTTTATCATACTATTTCAAATCATTCTAGCTATTTTTAAATAATTAATGAGAAAGAATGAATGATATATAAGAGATTGAAATGCATACATGTTTATAATAAAACTAGAGGCCTGGTGCACGACATTTGTGCATTGGCGGGGGATGGGGGGATCCCCTCAGCCCAGCCTGAACCCTCTGGCAGTCCAGGACCTCATGGGGGATGTCCGCCTGCCAGCTTAGGCCCACTCCCCGTGGACATCCCCCGAGGGGTCCTCACCACTGCAGAGGTGAGAGAGGCTCCCACCACCACCGCCGCTGAGCTAGCTAGCCATGAGCCCGGCTTCTGGCTGAGCAGTGCTCCCCATGTAGGAGCGCACTGACCACCAGGGAGCAGCTCCTGCGTTGAGTGTCTGCCCCTGGTGGTCAGTGCACATCATGGCGACCAGTCATTCTGACGTTCAGTTGATTTGCATATTAAGGTTTAATTATATAGGATAGGGTTCTAGAAAGCTTATAGGTTCAACTATAACAACTTTTAACATATTTTAGACTTGATATTTTTAAACATTTTAGTTCCCAAACTGAAGTATATTATATTTTAAAGCAAACATGTAAGAACTGCATTAGCCAGTTGAACATGATAAAAGAATTTTGGGCTAAGCAGCTGAAACCAGTATTTCTTTTGCCTTGTCCTATTAGCATATGCTTGAAAAGAAAACAACAACAATAACAATAATAACAGCAGTAACTAACTTCCCGGTTTTTCAGTTCTGAAATTATTTGCTAAACTAGATTGAACTGGTCCAAAGGCAAAGGAAGGCTTTTCCTACAATACCCGGATATTAGTGTGCGTTCCATCAGCTCCTCAGCATCAATTTTCCTTGAATAAACATGTTTTGAGTGGTTCATCTCAGCCCTGGAATCTAGTGCTGCGGGTAATATAAAGGGACCAGGGCTTACTTATAACTCAATTATCATTGAGTTCTCAGAGTATCCTTCTGAGAATTAAGAATATGAGTAAAGAAATAATCTAGCCCTGACCTGTGTGGCTCAGTTGATTGGGTGTTGTCCTGAGCACCAAAAGGTTGTTGGTTCAATTCCTGGTCAGGACACATGCCCAAGTTTCAGGCTTAGTCCTCAGTGGGGGGAGCACAGAAGGCAGCCAATGGATGTTTCTCTCTCACATCAATGTTTCTCTCTCTCTCCCTTTCCTTCCCTGTCTATCTAAAAATCAATAAACATATTTTTAAAATATTAGATTCAGATTCATTTAAAAAAAGAATCTAAACATAGCTTCTGACTCATTATGGCAATCACAAAATGTTACTGAGAAGCATCCATAAATATGCTAGACTTACACATGAGAGTAACAAAGATGTCTAAGTATTTCAACTTTGCACTGTGAACTAAAGAGTAACTGTTTGGGTAACTTATTAAAAAAGCATTAATTTATTTTTATTTAATTAAAATGGATTTCATAAAAATTTCTTCCTGCCCCTTACATGGCAAGGTACATTTTCCTTCAGCACATGCAAAAATCAAAGAGCTTTTCCAATTTAATGACAAAGATATAGAAAATACTAGGTAATCAAAATCAAAGAACAAGATGAAAATCTGACAAATAACTTAATTAGATATTGTGCTAAATTCTGAGTATTAAAGGAAATATGTTAACTTCTATGCCACTGTTAGATAAAAAACTGAAAATAAATTAGTACAAATACAAATATATATGTAATATATATAATTATGTATAAGTTGTTTCCAGGTAATAGAACTTTATATATAGTATATAAAATACATTTATATATTAATAGTTTTAGATTTATAAATTATATATAAATCATACATAATTGTAACTATAACATATACTATTTATATTTATAATTACAGATAAATATATTAATCATACAGGATGGGGCAAAAGTAGGAGAAATATTGTGAGTATGCAAAACAGTTTATTCCTATATTATTACTTTGTGATTACTGTATTACTTTCCACAGGAACAACTGTAGATCTCCCTGTAATGTATAATTTACAATTATACATTATAATTATAATATGATTTATTACTCCATATATAATTTTATTACCTAGAAGCAAACATCTTAGGAAAACTGGGTTGCAAAAATGAACTGACCTGAATTATAACGCCTCACAAAAAGGCAAAATTGTGTTTATGGCGAAACATGTCCATGAATTTGCCTCCCCAACCATCTGCTTCTTCGTGTTGATTTGGGTTGTTCTGTACTGATTTATCTGAACAGAGCTGATCTATAAAACTGAGGGTGACTTTTGATCAGACTTTATTACAGTGTGGTGTTTGATTATGTCCTAAAAACCATGAAATCTTGGCTCTGCTTATCTTCCTACATGCCTGAGTTTGATAACCGATATATAAGCTGTGTTTGCAAAGAGAGGGAACTCTAGAGTATATATGATGATACATGCTTCTAGTGGAATTTTTAACTTTTCACTCCATTGCCTTGTCATTTTGAAGTCATTTGCCTGATGGATTTGGATATGTTGAAGAAACCAGAAGTGAAAAATTTACTCAACATCCTCCATTAATATCAACACCTCTTTCCACATTAGGTCTGTTTCTGAAAAGTTTAGTTATGCAAAGTTCTAATACTATTACTGCTCAATCACATTTTTTAACAGAAGGAAGGTTTTCTATGACAATCCAGTAAGATTTTTTAAAAAATCCCTTCCATTGAATTTGAATTATGAAGATTTGCTTATATTTAATTACTTAACATTGAATTATAACCATAGTATTATTGCACTGAAATTTTCTACAAATTTCTAAAATAGCCAAGTTTTAGGGGGATTTATATGACACTGAAATTCACCAGAGAGACAATTATGAAGTTCCTCATGAACAAAGATTCCCAAAACAATTGTTTATTTTTTTATTGAGGTGACATTGGTTGCAAAGCCATGCAGGTTTCCAGTGTACAGCTCAATAAAACATCATCTGCATGCTGCACTGTGCTCCCATCACCCCAAGCAAAGTCTCTTTCCTTCCCCAGTCCCCACCCCCCTTTGCCCACCTTCACCTACCCCCACCCTCCTTTCCCTCTGGCTATCACCACACTGTTGTCTGTGTCTATATAATAAAAGCCTAAGCAACCATTACAGTGGAATGAACAAAACGACCAGTCACTATGATGCACACTGACCACCAGGAGGCAGATGCTCAATGCAGGAGCTGCCCCTTGGTGATCAGTGTGCTCCCACAGGGGGAGTGCTGCTCAGCCAGAAGCCGCTCACGGCTGGTGAGCACAGCGGTGGTGGCGGGAGCCTCTCCTGCCTTTGCAGCAGCGCTAAGGAGCAGTGAGCCAAAGGGTAAGGAGCAGCAAGCAGGCGGGTGGTAAGGAGCAAGGGGTTTGAGAGGGTTCAGGGAGGGCTGAGGGAAACCCCTCCCCCAGTGCATGAATTTCATGCATTGGGCCTCTAGTGTGATATAAATATATATGTTTTTTGGCTAATCCCTTCACCTTCTTTTATACAGCCCCCCTGCACCCTGACAGTTGTCAGTTTGTTCCATGTATCCATGCCTCTGTTTCTATTTTGTCAGTTTATTTTGTTCATTAGATTCCACATGTAAGTGAGATCATATGGTATTTGTCTTTCTCCAACTGGCTCATTGCACTTAGCATAATAATCTCCAGGTCTATTCATGCTGTTGAAAAAGGTAAGATTTCCTTCTTTTTATGGCTGAGCAGTATTCCACTATGTGAATGTACCACAGCTTTTTTATCCACTCATCTACTGATAGTCACTTGGGCTGTTCCAGATCTTGGCTATCCTATATAATAATCCTATATAATAAAAGGGTAATATGCAAATCAACCAAATGGCAGAATGACCAGATGCTATAACCACCAGGAGGAAGACACTCAACTCAGGAGCTGCCCCAGCCCACAGCCCCGATAGGGCAGGCTCTGATCACCTGATGGGGAACAGGGACCGAGGGGTGGATGGCAGGCAGATGTAGGTGGCACCAGGCCAAGGCCCCTGTGCCACCGGTCACCTCACAGAGGGCGACTGGCATCGGGGGATGGGGACGGCGAGCAGGCGGGAATGGCCAACCTCTCAGTCCCTCCCCCTGGCCTGCAGGCTCTGATAGCCCAATGGCAAATGGGGAACCTGGGGTGGGTGCGGCGGGGGGCAGGGCCAGCTGCCGGCAGCCAGGGAAGATAGCCCTGATCGCAGGCCAGGCCTAGGGACTGTACCTGTGTACGAATTTCGTGTGCTGGGCCTCTAGTTGTAAATAACACTGCATGCCAAGGGAATGGCAGGCCCCCAGTTTCTTCAAGCTGGTCAGATAATTTTTCTCACCCTCCCTCTTTCCTTCCTTCTTTCTTGATCAGTATGTTGAGCGCCTACTTTGTGGCCGGGATTGGGACTGGAGATAAGGGAAAAAGCAAGCCACAAACTATTTCTGCCCTGCTGGGGACCATAGGGCTGCAGGCTGCTGGAACAACCCATCCCTAACCCGCCTGCGAGGCTGTGCTAGACCACCAGGGAGCCATGTACAAGCTCAGACCCAAAGGGAAAGCCAACCCATCAGGACCACAGCCTCAAATCCATGTAGAACATGGTTTCCTCGATGAAACAGTTAAGGGAGAAAAAAGTTGTGAACAGCCTAAAATCAGAAAGATTGCAAGTAATTAAAGCAAATTATGGAAATGCAAGTAAATTGACGAAATCTTGGCACTACTGATAGAAAGACTATGTTTTACCCATCAAATTAATCCAATAGACCTATTCACCAAAGAGGGACACTGCTCAAGTACTGGCATTTCCAACATGAGTTTTCCCCAACTGACAGGATAATAAATGCACATATCGCTGTGTTAAGTGTCCTGAAAGCTTTGGATGTATGTTTTCAGCAACTGGTGCAATTAAACATTGTCAATTTCTTAGTCCTGAAGCAGTCATGTTGCTCTAGGTAATGAGCTTTTTATTTATTTATTTTTATTTCCTAAGCAAATATCAGTACTTGCTTCAATTGCCTGTAATGGATTCTGCCCTGAGCAGCCCCTCCCCCACCACCTTGTAGACAAGCCCTTCAATGGAGAAAGATTTCTCTAGAAAGGCTGAGACTGTGGCTTCAGGGAAAAGCAAACTTCTTTCTGATGAAAAGGAAAATATGTCTCACCCAATGTATTTCCTCAAACTAGCTCAAATGTTGTTCTTAACATTAAGCTGTGAGCTATCCCCATCACACAGGTAACACTAACTATAGGTAACACTATAGTGAGTTATTTCTACTTTCTTTTCAATGGAACTTTAAGTTCTGATCCAGGCATGACTTGTCTTCTCAGATTTTTCACCTGTATTCACTCTTGCTATTAACAAAACGAAGTACTAGTATATCAGAAACAGGTTGTCTTTGAGAAGGTGTTTGCCCCTAAATGGCAGAGCGTCCCACGCCCCCCCCCCCGCCCCCCAGCCCACCTACTCGCAGTGAGAAAAACTAGATTAAAAGGCAGCTTAATGTCTGTGTGTACATTTTTGGCCTGGATGCTCTCTAGGCTCAAATTGAAGATTTAAGTTCTATTTTTAATGTCTTCTTACAGAAGCACCATGAACTTAGCAATGCACGGAATTTATGACATACTCAATTTTATACCACGAGGGAGAGGGGGGTAGAGAATGACTTTTCCATCACATTTCCCATGAATCTCAGATCACTTGTAAATTGCAGAGCCTGACATTTAAACTGTGCCATGTTGATAGCTCAGGCACCACTCCCTCCCCCACCCAGCTCCACCAGGAGACCACTGCTGATGCCTCATTTCATAATGCAGCATGATGGTGAGTCAAGGGGCAAGATCGGCCTGTTAAGTCTAAAGCAATTACCTTCTCCTGCAGATAAAGAGAAGCCCAAATCGGAGTGGAGGGCGGAATGAGCAGAGAGACTCCAAGAACCATATGGCCAGCTTCAGCTTGTATCCTTGACGTGACGGCAGGCACCTGGGCAAAGGCCAATGCTTGGCGCAGTGCACCCACAGCCATTTCTGGCCAAACGCTCATCTATTTCTGGAAACTTACCTGCCCTTTCCGGTTGGCTATCCTGAGAATCTAAATTCTGACATGAGTCCCTGCTGTCTCAAATCATATGTTCTATTTACATTTTTAGAATAGAGTATTGAAATGGCATCCGTTCCGCAACCTTGTACTGACGATATCCCAAAAGTGCTGAATAACCATGGTGTGTGTAGGCCCACTTTCCGGTAGCATCTAGTTTAGCAGCACTGTATTTGAATAAATGCTTTTTTCCCTCTTGATGTCTACATTTTCAACAACAGCTGAGGTTTTTCAGTCTCAGAAATTGGACTGCTTTTTAATTAGTGCTTTGCACTTAACCTCTCAACTGCCATGTCTAGGTTGTATTTCTTAATATTAAAGTGAGAAGAAAAGAGGACTGTCTCTCATTCCTAGCACACTTTCACATGATCTGGATTAGAAACCCTTCTGCTGACACAGGCAGGCAGCATTTTACCCTGGAGAAATCCTGGATTTTGGAGACAGGCTTGAGCTACTAGTAAAATCTAAATCCCAAGTATTGTTTAAGTCATCAAGTAAATGACTTCAACTCACTAAGCTTCAGTTTTCTCATCTGCAAAACAAGGACATCCATCTCATAGGCATGACATCAGATCACATTGCCTGGAACTTAGTAGGTCTTCACAGGAGGGAAAGAATTCAAAGCCAGGTCTCAGAGCCACATTCTATCATCTCCCAAAGATGAAGAGAGATGCAGGCCTAGAGGTTCCTGAAAGCCCCGTGGAAGGATAAGAGTTTGCTCCTGGAGCTGCTGACAAGTTTCTGAGCAGGTTAAGGGCCTGCTGAAGTAACTAAGACTAAAGCACACAAGGGATGAGTGCATTGGAGGCTGTGAAACATTTTACGGCTACAGTGAAAGCCAGCGTGGGGTACAGAATACCCAAGTCAAGCAGTACCTATAGCAGCATTGAAACCACAACCCCAGAACAAGGAGAACATGTCTGGGTATCTATAAGAATCACATGGGTCAGGTGCCTTAAAAATATTTTAGCCCTGGCTGTTTTTGCTCAGTGGATAGGGCGTCGGCTGCAGACTGAAGGATCCCCAGTTTGATTCCAGTCAAGGGCACATGCCAGTTTGATCCCAGGTAGGGGCGTGCAGGAGGCAGCCGCTCAATGAGCCTCACTCATCATTGATGTTTCTATCTCTCTCTCTCACTCTCCCTTCCTCTCTAAAAATCAATATAAATATTTTTAAAAATATATTTTAAATTATAGATATTGGGGTTTACTCCAGAACTGTGGACTTAGAGTCTCCATGTCTTTGGCTCAGGGATGTGTGTGTGTGTGTGTGTGTGTGTGTGTGTGTGAGAGAGAGAGAGAGATTCAAATACAATGTCAACTTTGGATGTGACTGATCAAGGGTGAAATCTGGGCGTGTATTAGTCAAACACATACACATAGGGCCTTCCGAAAATTTTATGTATTCTATCCGACTGAGTATAAAATATAGGAATGGATTTCCTTATTAGATTGTGCACTTGGAGCCCCACTCCATCAAGTATACAACCAGAGGTAAATGTAATGAAATTATTCACAAAATCTGAGTAATTTTATGGAGGTAAGGAGAGGGTATGGAAAAGTACATGTAAGCATTTTGCACTGATGCTTGCACTTGGAATGCTCCAGATGTCCTCAGATCTACTATATCTAAAATTACACACATGGGAAGGTTATAGATATGGAATAAATCTACAGTTTAAAAGTTTTAAAGAATTTATATCTCATCTATTCCAACTTCTTTCATATGCAAGAACAGCCCAGGGAGATGATCACATAACCGGATACCTTCAGTGGTGTACGCTCATTGTTAATGGGCATATTGATCATAAGGGAAAGTATCATAACTGGAGGAGGGAAATGCAGGGGATGTGTAATAAAGAAATAAAATGTTAGACTGTTAGAGGTCAGAGTGTTTGTAATGGTATAATCATGCATTTAAATATGCTTGGAAATATGTGCTATGTTTGCAGAAATGAATGACAATAAATTAGTGGATTCTGAAGAGCAGGTCTTGGCCAGTAAGCTATATGAAGACAGACAAGTTAAGGGTGAGGAAACTGTCAAGTGTCTACATCCCATTGACTACATCCTGTGAATGCAGACATGGAATGGTTCAGACACAGTTGTAATCCACCCAAGAGGGAAGGAGACATCCACTAAGGAAGGAATGTACCTGCTGTGCTTCTGGTTGCCCTGGCGACAGAAGCCCACTATTCATGCCGATGTCATGGTACTGCATACAACACTTGGAAATAAAATAAACTATGATATCAATAGCAGAGTAAAGGTAGTCCTGAGAGCCTCAGTATGGAGGGGGGGGGTGGGAATTACAATGGAGTTTGAGTGGTGGTTGTTAGAAGACATGTGATCAGGATGAAAGATATTAGGTGAGAAATAATAAAAAAATGTAGGAAGTGTGTGTGTGTGTGTGTCTGGGGTGGGCGGGGAGAGAGAGAGAGAAATGCTAATGACAGGATAAATAAATACCTGGACAAGTAATAGGTCTGTCATTTTTCTTCCTGACATACTCCACACTAGAAACCCTAAATTAAATGTTAACGAGTCCACATTGATTTGTCTATTCTCGTTACCCTCACTATGTGGGAGGCAGTCTGGCCTGGGAGACTCAACTGAAACTCCACCTCTTAGCAAGTTTCAGGTGGTGAATGCAGCAGCCTCTGCTCAGGTGTTTTCTTGCCCGACTGTGGCTCCAAAGAGACCCAATGCCTTGAGAGGGTGCAGAATGATACGATGGTTGGTTGTACGTGTCAACTTGGCTAGGCTATGGTGCCTAGCTGTGAAGGTGTGTTGTAGAGGTGATTAATATCTACAACCATTGGACCTCATTGAATGAGCTTAAGGCCTTAAGAGCCAAGCCAAGTTTCCTGGAGAAGGAATTCTCCTTCAAGTCTGTAGCACAGAAATCCTGCCTAAAATTCCAGCCAGGAGGCTACAGATTTCAGCCTCAACGCCTACAAGATCAACTTCTGTCTGTTTCCAGCCTGACAATCTGCCCTACAAATTCCAGACTTGCCAGACCCCATAATCACATGAGACAACGCCTAAAAAATAAATGTATTTCAATAAATAAAGATAGACAGGCATAGAGATACTTCACTTTAAATAGACATTTTGATATGGATATACAATATCTATCTATAGAGAGGGATATCAACCTAATATTATATATATATATATATATATATATATATATATATATATATATATATATAATAAATTTTTAGAAATTCCTTCCTTGAGAATTGAAATCTGACCCTTTGCCACTTACACTATTGGTTCTGCTTCTGTCCTCGGGCATTATGAAGAACAAGTTGAATACAGTCTAATAATTTGTGCAAATACATTTGGTAACTTATCAATCAATTGGTCACAGTGGATCCCTGATTTTCTAAAAGCCCTTCTAGTAGATCTGACTACAATTTCTTTCCCCAAGTGTATCAGACACTATGACCCCACTCTGCTAGACAAGTGGGTTGTACTAGGGATGATTTCTGGAAAGAGTCGGGCCAACTAGATTCTTCCTTCAGTAACTTTAAAAGAATACACTGATTGTCTCAGTCCGTGGGCAAAGCCGGACAAGGCTCAGGGTGGCCATGCCTGCCCATGTGCCATAGGCAGGGAAAAGAATCTATGAACAGAAGATGGAAGGATAGGTCCCGTATAACTAACTGCAGTTTTCAATTCTTCCTGAGTAACTGTTTGAACTGTCTCTCTGGTGTTCTCTGATTGAACTCTGTGCCCTTAGTTTCTGGAAAATAGCTCTGAATCTTTCCAAGATATGCTCTTGTCTAAGGATAGCAGAGTGGTTTTAAGTTACTCGTAGCCAAATGATGGGTAACACTGATGCTGATTCTGCATCGCCCGGCAACAGGACCATGTGGAGGATTTACGTTTACACCCTAAGCAAAGCATGAGACAGTCAGCAGAGCACACTGAGTTGCTTGCTAACTTAGAAATTGAATTTGAAGAGCTGTTTTTACAAAAGGTCAAGCTAAATTATTATAAGGAGAGCCGTTCTTATAAGGTTACTTCAGTGAGCTTCACCCAACAGTACGATAATAAGCAAAAATAACAGGTAACCTGGATAGAGCATTCACAATGTGCTAGTCATTGTGCTGAGAGTTTTACTTCTACTTCATTCTCACTTCAATACTATGAGGTATCTGCTGCTATTATCACCATTCGACAGAACAAGTGGTGACCATCCTCTCTGCCAAATTGTGGCTAAGAAGAGAATTTGAGATCCAAAATTCAGTACATAGTAGCAACAACTTTATTCCTGTACAGGGGGATCAAAATAGGCCACCCCAAAATATATCACGTTAGCATACTGATTAGTTTGAACTAAAGTACTTAAAAAACAGCCAGTATAAGGACGCTCTGACCCTCCCATGTCCCCCTGAAAGCAGGAAATAAATATCCCAGGTGCAAGGCACCCTCCCAGTACCAGGAGGGGGAAAGGCATCCTATCGCCAGAGATAGGGAATTTGGGGCCAATAGGCTGGATAAACAGGCTTTGTTATTTCCTCACCAATTTACTACCCCAAACCCAAACCCTTTGCCTTGTCAATTCTTCACACTTTTATTCTTTCTTTGTCTACTCTAGAAGGTGTAAAAGCTACCTGCCTCGATCACTTCCTGAGCTCCCATATATATGAAATTAAATTTATTTTTCTCCTGTTAATCTTCCTTGTGTCAATTTAATTATTAGGCCTTCCAAAGAACCTAGAAGGGAAGAAGGAAAACGCCTCCCCCACCCCACCCCTGCCTACACTCCCAATTAGTAAGCGAGATGTTTTACCATTCTTGTTATATTTAAAAAAAAAAAAAAAGCTAATCTTAATTTTAGGTCCAAGTGGTGCCAAGTACCTATTTCTTTCAACACTGTGTCCTATATTTGTTTCCAAGACAACAAATAGAGTGGGGCAGTACAGCATCCAATCATTTATGTCAGAAATTTGGAGTGGCTTCCTCCCTTCCGGAGCCAGAATGCCCTTCATCTGTAAACACAGGGTGAAGTTGTTATAATTTCATACTTGCTGAATAACAAAGCGTCCTTATTCTCCCATCAAGTCATTGTGGATCTCAGGATCCACTTTCTGTTCCTGGAATCACAGCTAAATGCTCTGTAAGTGGGGAAAGCCATCTCTTAAGTGGGCTTAAGTTGTGAAACGGGCATTGTCTGAATGGCGAATTTGGCTGGAAGAGATAAACAGATGGCCGAGGCCCTGTTTCAGCTTCTCAAAGTACAACAAAATAGAGGGAAGAAAGAAGAAACATACTACATTAAACCAGAGATGCTCAGTTGGAATAACCTCATGTGTCAAAAAATATATCTATTTACACAGAGCCTGGATTTAAACACCAGCGCTCCCCCTACAAGCAAAAAGGAATTTGGAATAGTTCTCTTTTAAAGCAATCATTTTCTCTTAAAAATACAAAAAAAAAAAAATGCCGAGTAAACAGAACATTGAAAAGAATCAAATAATATGAAAGAGATTTGAATGGGACCTTCTCTATAGAAATCCCTCCATCCGCATCCCCGGATGAGCAGCAGCTATCTTTCCCAGATGCCTTTCAGGGCCTCCAGATTTAATTCATTCTTACAGCTACCTCTGTTTAGTGAGGATTCTTTTTTAGAAATCGGGATTACTGGTCTCCTTTTGTCTTGGATCCTCCTGTAAAGCCACCTGATTTCCCACCAGCATTCTGTTTCCAGGGGAAAATCAGAGCCTTTGCTCTAACTCCACAGGATTTTTCACCTCTTCCGCCCTCCCTCCGGCCAAATACTGACCCAAGTGTGCAAATTATGACTCTTCTAGGAACAGTATGAAAACGGAAGGCGGTGTGATAATTAGTAGTGCATGTGGTGTTTGCTTTTGCAAAGATGTGACTTCACTTACTAAAGTCATTGTTTTTCTTGGTTTCCCAGGCATAATCTGAAGGAGTTGTTCGGGGTTCACTGGTAAGAATGTAGAGGTGAAGCAATTAAGCAAAAAACCTTGCTGCTGTCCTTAATAGAAACATTCAGGATGGAAGGAAAAGGAGGGAGGGAGGAAGAGAAGAAGGGGGAGAGGAAGGGGAAGAGGAAGGGAGAGAGGAAGGGAGAGAGGGAGGGAGGGGGAAAAGGGAGGAAAAGGGGGAGAAGAGAAGATATAGATGGGGCAGGTGGGGGGGAATGGAGGGAGGGTACAAGACTGATCTCAGTATTTTCAGGTGTCATCAGGGACATCATAACTTGTCATAAAGATCGATCTTCAGAAATCCAGGCCAGCAAAGACAACAGCCCAGTCTGAGGGTGGTTCTCAGCTGGTGTGAGAAGTGGGTGAGGCTGGCTCTTTAGCACATCCAGGGCTGAGAAAGAGGGAAGACTAATGAAAACAAAGCAATGCCGGTATTCCTGCCTAAAAATCATCTTACCAAGAATGGCTGTGATGAGAAAGCACGCACTTGCATTTTTCCATTCCACCCCCAACCCTATCAAGTCCTCAAAAACTTGACTTCAAACATAAGCCCCCTCTTCACAAGCCTCCCGCACATCTGCCTTCGCTCCTGCTCCTCCCGCACTCCCCTTTGAAATCCGCAGCCTTTCAAGTGTGAAAACCTGGGTCAGGCCTTTGTCTAAAGTGAAGGCTGCGGGCTTTCATCCTCTCCAAGATTCCCCCTCCTCTTTGACCCCAGCACCAGCAAGACATCTTGTCCTGTATCTGGAATTCAATCGCCTGCTCCTGGTAACCTGAATAACTCACATTTGCCTCAAAGGAACACAGCAAACCATCGCAAAATCTCCACAGTGCCAAGCGGGCTTGGCAAAATGAGAAAATTACAGGACATTTTCCCTCCGTGGTCTCAGGAGACACGCCTTCCACTCCAAATATGCCCACTCTTTTTTTTCAAATATCCTAAACTTTCATTTCTCCCCAAATCTCAAAATCATTAAGTTAGACAAACAATATAGGCCCTTCGATGCCTGGTCATATTCTTGGCTCGGCCTTTGCTCCTGGTTTCCCTCTTGGCCTGTCCCCGTTTGCAGGCGGAGACCCAGCCTGTCTTGTTTCAACATTTTATTCCCCACGCCCAGCCCCATGCCTGTCACCATAGGAGACCCTCAATAAATATTAGTTGAATAAATGAATGAATGAGGCATATGCAGTAGGGAGAAGAATGAATCTTATTAAATTGAGTCTGATATTAGAATAGGATTAGAAAAATCCTTTGGGGTTTGGAGCTTATTAATAAACAGTTGCATGATATTAAACTATGAAGACAGGGAGGAAAAACAGCTCATTATTCTGATATTTCCTTCATAGCAGAAAGCCAGGGAAGGAGCCGCATTGAGAGGAGGCAGGCGATACATTTAAGCACCGTAAATACCAACATTAGCACACAGCCTCCGTGCAATCTAATTTACTCTCCAACACAATCCATCATAACTGAAGTATGTTTTTGCTTATAGGGATCATAAAAACTCACTTGATTTATTGCTTTCGTTCCCCTCCTGTGTTCCCTGGGAAAAATTATACATGGATCTCCTTCTTCAGGGAAAGAGAGATTCTTGTCACCAGGGCATTTACAAACACAAACTTACTTTTCCCTCTGGAGGAAAGGTGTCATGAAAGGGGAGTTTAATCAATTGTCACATCAGTGCTGTGGTGACTGATCTGCACTCAGTCCTCGTTCTTTCCGTAGGCAGCTCACCTGCAGGGTCTGAAAAAGTCTCAATTCGTCATGAGATGCTCCTCCAGCCACAGTCTCCAATGCTTACTGCTGGTGATCCTATCAGCAGCCAAAAGGATAACCGGAGATGTGGTTTCATGATGTAGCTCTCACAGCCCATTTTATTTAGGCATCCCTAATGCTTATCACAACCAAGACCTGCAAATGGAGGCTCTACAGCAGAGGTTCCCAACCTTGTCTTGGGCCATGCCCCACCTAAGCATCTCTAAATCCTGATGCCCTGTCCCCTCCCCCCCCCCGACATATAATTCCTATTATTCTAAAAGTGAACTCTATTCACATGGAGGAAGCCTAAAAGGCCATTACCTTGATCTAAACAAGCTTCCAACGAACATGGCATTCATGAAGGAGTAAAATAAAAGAACGAAAGGACAGTTGAAGTACTGAGGAAGAAATCACTAAGGAATTGTTCAAACATAATAATATGAAGTGATATGAATATGAAAATATAGTAAAGTTTTGAAATATATAATAGAGAACTGAAATGCATAAATGTCACAATATGTATTTATATACTGTATATGAGGCCCTTAGAACCAACAGAAATGCAAAAAATTCACTGTTAATAACTCATTCTCAAATTGTCCCCCTTAAATATCAAATTGTCCCTCTGTGGGGCACATGCGCCACGTTGGAAACCACTGCTCTAAAGGGTCATTTTCATTGCTTTGGTCCGCAATCATGCCAGCCCCTCTCCTGGCTACAGTGGTTGGGAGATAGGAAGATGTAAGAGGTGTCCTGATGGGACCTCAACCAGGGACCATTATTCAAATATAAACGAGTTAAGGAGGGAGAGAGAAGGAGGGGAATGGGAGGAAATAGAAAGAAAGAGGAAGGGAGGTAGAGGAGAGGAGGGAGAGAGAGAGGTAAGGGGGAAGGAGGGAGGGATAGAGAATGAGGAAGAGAAGAGATAGAAGAAGAGGACTTGGAGTCAAGGGAAGAGGAGAATGCGAGTAAAGAGAGGAGCTAGAAGGAAAGGGAGAGAAAAGAGTTTACGGGGAGAGGAAAAAGAAGGGGAGGAGATGGGAGAGAGGGAGGGTGAGAGAGAGGCTAAATCAGGTAGCTCATTCAGATTCAGACCCGGAATCTTTTGCTTACCAGCTTACGGCACTTAACTCTGAACACCATACCTTTAATAGGTGAATCTCAAACTTACTGTGCTTCATCCCAATACCCCACACATGCACTCTGTCCAAAACGTGGTGAACCATGAGGTGAGGTGGGGGCTGTAAGAGAGGCTGCAGACACTGGCAGTACCAGAGAGCTTCTGTGACACCAAGGAGGACTGGGCAGATCTGCGGGGCAGCCCCAGCCACTGCTTCAGTGTGGCTCCCATGGCCACGCTGCTTTCGTGGCTCCCAGAGCCTTCCCTGAGTGCAAAGGACTGAAATAAATTCTGTCACCAATATGTAAGAGAACATTTTCAAAATTAGGCAGATATTTACAAATAAACAAACAAACAAACAAAAAAGCACAAAACCCTAAATGTGCACCCAGAGGAGATGAGACAAATCAGGCATCAAGCAAAACATCAAGAGTGATTTTGGTTGTGGGACTGAGAGGTTCTTAACAGGGTCCTTCACTGTTTTCCCAGCTTTCTACAGTAAACTAGAACCCCAGGCTTCTCTCTTGCTGGGCCCTCCCTGCTTTGCCCCTCCCAACTCAGTTTTCCAGAGGCCTCACCCCTCCCCTTGCCTGACCCCTCCTCTGGGCTGACCCCTCCTCTTGCCTGACCTCTCCCCCTTCCTCATCTCTCCCCCTGCCTCACCCTTCCTCCTACCTCCCCCCCCCCCCCCCCTGGAACCATGGCTCCTGTGTACACAGTCACTTCCCTTTCCTTGGCTGTCTTCCCCCTTCCCAAGCCTCACCCCGCCCCCCCCCCAGAGGAGGAACTGGGCCTTGTTCAGTTCTGTCTCCTCAGAGATTAGCAGGTAACAGTCACTTAACATAAATGCACTGGCAATACAATAGACACACTGCCTATTTTAAATGAGAAAAATAGCAGTAAATGCTTCTTAAAGATTCGGTGAAACAGGACAAAGCCTCCACTCACTCTGAAACACTATGAAGACATGTGGGTAAGCTCTGTGCCCTAGAAAAGATCCTTTAGGGACCGCCATCCTCACACTGCGCCCTGCCACAGAAAGCCTGGCATGCAGGATTCTCCGCGCTGCCGAGTAGATCCTTATGAACAGTCAGGCATTTTAAATAGCCAGGGTGGCCACTGGCTAAATGCAAAATAGTACCCAGTGGGCAACAGTAGCGTTATGGCCACTGACAAATGTTAGGGGAATATACAGGCACATCTGTCAGTTTCATGCTCAGAAACATCACAAAGTTCAACAGCAAGTGGGAGCACAGGGTTTGAGGAAGAATTTTCATTATACTGACTAGTTCTAAACCAATAATCACAAAGGCATTGTCCTCCAGTTCCCCGTGCTTTTCCCCTGCAAAGTCTGGCCAAGAAGTAACAAGGTGTTTACTGTGCAGGGACAGACTGTGTCGGAGCCCTCTTTGACCTGAAACTTGTTACATCAACTCTCAAAGCCGGAGTTTGTCTGGCAAGTGGGAAAGTCAGCACCCGAACACATGTGTGTGTGTGTGGGGGGGGGGGGGGGGGGCGGGGAGGAAATTTGAGAGGTTTACAGTGTTCACAGCAATATGTTCACACTAATGCTTGGCACACAATGAGAGCTCAAAGCATGCTAGCTACTATTACAACCATAAAATTATACTTTTATCCACGTTTATGTAAATGCTTATATTAAGATACATAGTTTATATTAAGATATCCTATCTAATAAAAGAGAAACATGGCAATTGGCGTACGACCGCTACCCTTCCCATTGGCTAATCAGTGAGATATGCAAATTAACTACCAGCCAAGATGGCGGCCTGCAGCCAGGCAGCTTAAAGCGAACATGAATGAGGCTTGCTTGCTTCAGTGACGACAGACTCCAACGTTCCCCGCCTGCCTTGCCGGCCTCTGAGCTGGCAGTTTGAAACATTGTTACAAATATAGAAGCTAAACAAAACCCCAGAAACCTGCTTTCAGCCAGCTGGGATCTCAGAGCTGGAGTTGATACAGAGTTTCGATTCTAGAACACAAACAAACCAGATACCCGCTTTCAGCAGCAGAGGCCTCAGAGCTGGAGCCAGAGCTAAAGCTGGCCCAGAATAAAAAAAGAAAAGAAAAAAAGGGGCAGTTGGGAGTTTCCGTCACCCGCCAGCCTGAAAACAGCCCTCAGCCCCTCACCCAGACTGGCCAGGAACCCCAGTGGGGACTCCCACCCTGAAGGATGTGTGACCAGCTGCAAACAGCCATCATCCCCTCACCCAGGCTGGCCAGGCACCCCAGTGGGGACCCCCACCCTGATCCAGGACACCCTTCAGGGCAAACCAGCCAGCCCCCACCCGTGCACCAGGCCTCTATGCTATATAGTAAAAGGGTAATATGCCTCTCAGCACCGGGATCAGCGGAGCCATGAGGCCTCCCGGCACCGGGATCAGCGTGACAGAGGGCAGCGCCCAAACCCCCTGATCAGCCCTGCTCTGTGTGTGACAGGGTGCGGTGCCCCAACCCTCGCCCCCCCCACGGGCCCTGCTCTGTGTGTGACAGGGTAGAGCCATAACCTCCCCATCGGCCCTGCCCTGAGTGTGAGAGAGGCGGCGCCCCAACCCCCTGATCGGCCCTGCTCTGTGGCTGATGGAGGGCAGCGCCCCAACCCCCTGATCGGCCCTGCTCTGTGGGTGATAGTGGGTGGCGCCCCAACCCACCCCCCATGGGCCCTGCTCTGTGTGTGACGAGGTAGAGCCATAACCTCCCCATAGGCCCTGCCCTGAGTGTGACAGTGGTGGCGCCCCAACCCCCTGATCTGCTCTGCTCTGTGCGTGACAGGGGGGAGCTCCCCAACTCCCTGATCGACCCCGCTCTGTGCGTGACAGGGTACGGAGCCCCAACCCCCCTGATGGGCCCTGCTCTGTGCGTGACAGGGGGCAGCTCCCCAACCCCCTGATTGGCCCTGCTCTGTGCATGACAGGGGGTGGCACTGCAACCTCCCCATCGACCCTGCCTTGAGTGTGACAGGGGGCGGTGCCCCAACCCCACAATCAGCCCTACCCTGAGTGTGACTGAGGGCAGCATCACAACCTCCCGATCCGCCCTGCTCTGTGCATGACAGGGGGCGGCGCCCCAACTCCCGAATCGGCCCTGCTCTGAGCCCGACCAGGGGCTGCACCTAGGGATTGGGCCTGCCCTCTGCCACCCGGGAGCAGGCCTAAGCCAGCAGGGTGTTATCTCCCGAGGGGTTGCAGACTGCAAGAGGGCACAGGCCAGGCTGAGGGACCCCCCTTCCCCCCGAGTGCACAAATTTTTGTGCACCGGGCCTCTAGTAAACTATATAATACATAATTTATATATAATCTTCTATCTATATAATAAAAGCCTAAGTGACCGGTATGACGGAACAACCAGACCAGTCGCTATGATGTGCACTGACCACCAGAGGGCAGATGCTCAATGCAGGAGCTGCCCCCTCGTGGTCACAGAGGGAGCGCTGCTCAGGCCAGAAGCTGGGCTCACAGGTGGTGAGCGCAGCAGCAGTGGTGGGAGGCGAGCAGTAAGGAGCAGTGATCAGGGGGGCAGTAAGGAACGAGGGATCCCAGATTGTGAGAGGGATGTCCGCCTGCCGGCTTAGGCCCGATCCCTGAGGGGTTCCAGACTGTGAGAGGGTGCAGGCTGGGCTGAGGGCCCGCCACCAGTTTTAGAATTTTGTGCACCAGGCCTCTAGTTATATAAAATATGAGACACCATATATTTTACATAATATGTAACTATAAAATAAAATGACAGAGGATGGGCTGAGACCCACCCCAGTGCCTACAGCAGCCTCGTGACCGTGGCCCACAGTTCCTTTCAAGGTGCCCGAGTTTGTGCAATGGGCCCCTGGTATTTTCTAATAAGCAGATCAGTACCAACCAATATATGAAACATAAATCTGATGTGCTGGGGAGGAGCCTGAGACTTCAGCTTCTTCCACATACAGCTGCAAGTTCCCTCAGTTACCAAGGGGTGTCACTGGGAATGGACAAGCAAGGCACAGACTGAGACACTGGGAAACCCCATCTCCGACCAGAAGACCTCTCTGTGTGTAGGACAGATCACAGGCAGAAGAGGGTTTATTGATGTAACTGTATTGAGGGGTCGGGGGAGGGTACAATGTAGAGATGTTTATGTACATTTGAGTTTTCTATCTTTGACTCCCTAATATTCAAATGAACATTTTCTTTATTTAAATCCAAACACTGAGGGGTTAGAAACCCCTGTGCCTCTTTATCCAACCCCTTAAGGCCAGAATCCCTTTTGAAAGAATGGCTCTGAGCCATTCTGTCCTCTCTGCTCTCTCAGGGCCTCTCTGCACTTCCTGCACTGTGGCACCTTCTGATACCAGATATTATTTAACTGTTAACTGTTTCCAACAAGATGTAAGATTGGGAGGCAGGAATTACATCATGAGCCCTTGTATAACTCCCCTTATCTATGATATTAACATGTGCGAATAAGAACTGAGGGCTTAGATTAAAAAATAAAAATTGCTAAGATGAGACCCTTGTCCTGAAGAAGTATCCAATTTAAAGGAAAAGCTAGACTCAGGCAAACTGCGGGATATATGGTACTAATAGAAGCATAAACAAATATTGCCACTGTGAACATTATCACTGCTAATAATAACAATGGTACCATCTTCTTCTAATATATATGAAGCACTCACAATGTTCCCAAGCCCACTTCTAAGCTCTGTAAATGGACAATTTCATCTAAGGCCCCCACAACTCGATGTTGTTCTCATGTTATTCTTATTATTCCATTTTACAGATTAAGAAACCAAGGCACTAGAGGTTGAGGAAGCAGAGTGTTACAGAGGCAAAATAGAGGGAGCGAGGGAAGTTGGTAAAAGGCTTCACAGAAAGCAATCAGTTACAAAAAGCCTTGACCTCAGTATCTGCCTGTTCTTGGGTGAGGTGGGGAAGGGGACACAAGTATCATATGTGAGCAGTGTGAACAAAGTTAGAACACCTCCAAAGAAATCCCGAATGAAACGGAAGGAAGGAGTGGGTTATTGGTTTGGAAAAAGAGGAGCATCAAGAACTGCAGCAGCTTGAATGTCAACCTAGAGTGTGGAGGTGTCTCTAGGCAGCAGGGAGTCATAGAAGGTTTCTGAGCAAGGCCATGGCAAGAATACTTTTGGTTTTGTATTGCTTTCACTTTTTTTCCATAAAATAGACTTGGGTGCCCTTATGGGGACTGGACCAGAAAAGAAAAAGGCCAGAGGTGAAGTGATTTATGAGAAGTTAAACTTGCCAGCGGAGGCAAGGGAATGTAGAGGTCTGACACTGACATCGCAACTGGGAAGATCAGGGAGAGCATGTGCTGTGAGGGAGAAAGGTAAAGAAAAGGGGTTAATATCCAAAATTTATCTAGAACTTATACAACTCAATACAAAAAATATAGACAAAGAACCTGAATAAACACTTCTCCAAAGAGGACATACAGATGGCCAACAGATACTAAATATCAAAGAAATGTAAATAAAAACCACAATATTATATCACCTTACACCTGTCAGAATGGTTATTATCAATGAATCAGCAAACAACAAGTGCAGGCAAGGATGTGGAGAAAAGGGAACCCTCATGCACTGCTGGTGGGAATGCAGATTGGTACAGCCACCGTGGAAGGCAGTATGGCATTTCCTTAAAAAATTAAAAATGGAATTGCCCAGTTTTATGACCCAGCTATACCCAAAGAAACCCAAAACACTAATTTGAAAGAATGAGTGCATCCCTATGTTCACTGCAGCATTATTTACCATAACCAAGATTTGGAAACAGCCTAACTGCCCATTAAGTAGATGAATGGATAAAAAATATGTGGTACATGTAGTACACAATGGAATACTACTTGGTCATAAAAAAATGAAGGTCATCTTACCTTTTTTGATAGCATGAATGGACCTGGAGAGTATTATGCCAAGTGAAATTAGCCAGTCAGAGGAAAACACCTATATATGAAATCTAATGAACAAAATAAACAAACAAAATAGAAACAGACTCAGAGAACAGACGAATAGCTGTCAGAGAAGAGGGGGTTGTGGAACTGGGTGGAAAAGGTTAAGTTATTGAGAGAAAAAAACAACCAGACAACATATGGTGATTACCAGAGAGAAAGGGAGGTGGAGGGCGGTAAAGAGGGTAAAGGGAGATAAATGGTGATGGAAGGAGACTTGACTTGGGGTGGTAAACACAACGCAATATACAGATGATGTGTTATAGAACTGTACACCTGAAACCTATATAATTTTATTAACCAATATCACCCCAATAGATTAAATATAAAACTAAAAATAAATAAATTGCCCGACCGGTGTGGCTCAGTGGTTGAGGGTCGACATATGAACCAGGAGGTCAGCGCACATGCCTAGTTTGAGGGCTTGTTTCCCAGCAGGAGGCCTGCAGAGGGCAACCAATCAATGATTCTCTCTCATCATTGATGTTTCTAACTCTCTCTCCCTCTCCCTTCCTCTCTGAAATAAATAAAAATATATTAAATAAGTAAATAAAAGATAACTCTAGCCCTAACAGGTTTGGCTTAATGGATAGAGCATCAGCCTGCGGACTCAAGGGTCCCAGGTTTGATTCCGGTCAAGGGCATGTACCTTGGTTTCGGGCACATACCCGGTGGGGAGTGTGCAGGAGGCAGCGGATCGATGTTTCTCTCTCATCGATGTTTCTAACTCTCTATCCCTCTCCCTTCTTCTCTGTAAGAAATCAATATAAGATATTTTTTTAAAAAAAGATAACTCTGCAGTTTCTTGCCTCTGGACCTGGGTGGATGAGGGACTGTCAATAAAGGGAACACAAGGAGATGGCTGTTTGGAAAAGAGATGATGAGATTCTTTTAGGGCTCATAGGGCATCCCTAGTACCCAGAGTATGATCCTGAAATACTAGACTTCCTGGGAAAAATAGATTATTCCAGCTCTGGGGTAGGATATGTGAATAATGAATCTGGAGTATCATGTCAGCCTAGATGACAAGAACACCATCAAAGACAAGGCAGTCATGTTAAAAAGACTCATGAGGCAACTTGAAGAGACTTCTGCTAGTCAAAGATTGAATTATCTGAGAACCCGTGGAGATGATAACTTTAGTTCTCGAGTTTAAAATATTAAAAAATACCTGGTCACCATTGAAGAATGCAAATTAACCAATTTCATAAATTGAAAACATACAAGCTGCATCTCTGAATATCTTAATAGTAGACTGGAAAACCTCTTTTTAAGAATTATCCCAGTAAACCCATGCAGACGGAAGGATAAACTTAGAACATCACCACTTTGCAAGCCCTAAAGAATTAAGGGATCCAGATGTTGAGCACCAATGGTTACACCGTCAAAGTAACATGAGACTGGGGAGGGTGAGGGCCCAGGAAATAGATAAAACAAGGTTACCCCTACCTTGATAGTTACTGAATGCAGTGATTGTTGTATGGCAGTTCTTTCTGCTGGTCTTTCTACTTTTGTATGTGCTTTAAGTTTTGCATAATAAAAAGTTTCTTAAAAAAAAAACACAGAAGAGGATGTAAGCTGATGTTGAGCAAAATGATGATCAACTATGGGAGAGCCTGGCTTTGTTATCCCAAATCTAGCCCCCGTCTAAGTAATGCTGTAGATCTCAGGGTCTAAAGATGATGGAAACCCACTGTGGTCAAGATAGCCCGTTATATCTGTGCCTTAGGAAACCATCCCAGCCTGTGTCATCGGAGAAATAATGCCGTGCCTTTAAAGCCCATGAATTAATTATCAGTGGGAAAGAATGAAAACCATATCTACCTCTCACAGGTATTAATGCCTAAAAGCTGCGGCGACTACCCTTCTCAACTTTGGAAAGGTCACTGGAATGTAAGGGATGAGAAGGGTCACTGAAGGGCACCGTATATTAAAAGTGAGCTGAATTTTAAGAGTTTATTGCAAATAAAACTTCCTGCAGTGGATTTATTAAGCCCAAGCAAGGTTACAGAGTTATTTGTGGCATCTTAATGCTACCTTTATTAATAATAACCTTTCCAGGGCGCATCCTTTGAGAAGGCACACACTTTAATCCAGAAATGTGTGTCCAGTATTATTACTGGGATCATTAAATAATGAAATTTCAGTGGCAGAATAGAAGAAGCCACAGTCGGGTGGGTTACTGGTATCTGGCCAAGATGAGCCACTCTTAAAGAGAAATAAGCATTAGAAGGTAGAGAGAATTCAGAGGCATTGACCACTGGAAAGAAATGTGAGGTATCTAGAAGAAAAAAGTTACTATAAATTAGACCATATACTTATATTGTTGTGTCCAAAAGATCAGTGAACTTCCAATGGTAGATTACTAGGATTAAACTTGAGGCTGGAAATGGGAGGGGAAAATAAGAACCTTCCTATCCGCGACCCTGCATTTACCAAGTGCACTAAGCAACCATAACAGACAGAGATCAGAATTCAAATCCAAGTTTTGCTGCCTGACCTTGACCAACAAGCTTTTCTGAGCCAACTTCCTCAGACGTAAAATTAAAATAATAATATACCTGTCCCATGAAGCTGTTGTAAAGATTAATTCAGATTCTCTGTGGCAATTGTATAGTAAAATTCCTGGCACATATTGACCAGAATATAAATGACTATAATTATTTTAAATTAAAACCATTCCAAAATCTTACAAAGACCTTGGCCTTTGTTTCTATGTAGTATTCATTCATATCCTCTCTCTCTCTCTCTCTCTCTCTCTCTCTCTCTCTCTCTCTCTCTCTCTCTCTCTCTCTTTCTCTCTCTCTCAGAATTCCTTCTATCTTGTACCAAATGGGGCTCTGAAGTGCCTGAGTTCCAATCCCAGACTCTAATCTTCACTGGATGTGAAACCCTCAGGTACCCCCCCACCATGGTTTTTGTGGAGTTAAAAGAGATAATGGATGCAAACCCTTAATACAAAGGATGAAAGTAGCAAATGTTCAATACATGAATACTACATAATTGCCCCCTACCTTTACAAGTGATTTCACTCACCCTAAACCAGTTCATTTGGGGATTAAATAATCCTATCTGTGAGGAAGACATAACTTCCCTTTCTTTCTCTGCCCTCTGTGGCCACTGGTTCTGCCCTTGGTGCAAATGGAAGACAGCCAGGCTTTGCATGCCCATCACCCAAAATCCCGGAGTTTTCTAAAGCTTTGGTCACGTGGCACCTGGCCTCTTTCCTGGGGAACACAATTCAAATGGATGAGCGTTTCAGAGAAATTTCATCTTTCATCATCTGCCAAGAACAACCACAGGGAAAGGCTATATCTAAAAGCCAAATCGCATCCTCAGGCATGGTATTGCGCTCATGAATCACTGGAGAAGGGGGCATTGGTCCATTGAATTCTGAATATTTGTGTGGGGTTGGTTCAAATAAGTGGGCTGGTACACACATACACTGACATGATCGCTTGTTTATAAATAACATGAGAATGTCAGGTGCTGGTTTAATTTGTTCTGTAGTCAGTTTTCCTGCCCCTCAAGGCTCATTAGCCAAGTAATCATTCCATATGATAACATGTCCTCTATGTTTCCTCCCCTAGTCCAAGAAACCATCTTCAGCTCCTTCTCCAGCAGCAGGAGTCCTTCCTCAAGCCCTGCTTGGCTTTGCTGAAAGGATGCCAACACAGCACGTGTTTCTCTGTCTGTTTACCATATACTTAGACATCTGGCCAAGGAACCAACAAGCATGTTTGTCCCACCCTCCACAATAATCCAACATAATGTCTGTTTCCTCACAATTTGTCCCTCTGAGAGAGACATTTAGAAAAAGCCAACATCATTTCAAATTACACTGTCTCTGGCCAGATGTTCTATGTCTGGGAAATAATGTTTACTGGATTGTTTAGATACCAGTTATTATTAAAACTAGAGGCCCAGTGCACGAAATTAGTGCACGGGTAGGGTCCCTAGGCCTGGCCCAGAGATCAGGGCTGATCGGGCCTTCAGGCTGCCGGCTGGGGCCTTCCTTTGTTCTGAACCGCCCCCTGGTGGTCAGCGCACGTCATTGCGAGCGATAGAACTCCCAGTCTACCAGTCAAACTCCTGCAGGGACACTTTGCATATTAGCCTTTTATATATATAGATAGCTGCAAAGGGTGCCTTGAGGCTAAGGTCTGGGAACTCACGCCAAGATGAGTTTTAAGAAGGACACGAAATTTTCCTTACTAACTTTTGGCCAGTCTTTTGACAGAACCATGATATTTCCTTCTATTAGTTCTCCATCAGCCTCTAGCTATACTCTTCATTCTTAAAAACTCATTCAATAAGATGAGTTTTAATATGATGAAGTGTTGACAGCTATCCCCCCCACCCCCCCGCCTCAAATGTCCCTGAGTTCTAAACTTGGGTGTAATCTCTGTTCTTGAATTTACACTTGAAAGTTTCACTGGCATCTCAAACATGTCCAAAGTGGAGCTTTTCAGTCTGACGTGCCCTACGGATCGGTTCTTCTGCTAGTCTTTTCCATCTCAGTAAATCACTGCCATTTACCCACTTCTAGGAGGTCACTCTTACTTCTTCCTGTCCCACCATCCCTCCGTCTGTCAGGGTTACCACCCCATTATATCCATCCCCACTGCCACTTCTAAGACTGGCACCATCATCACTCGGGTTATTCTGAGTCTACTAACTGACCTTGACCTACTAACCTCCCTGTGTCTGCTTTGGATGTCCTCCCCTCAAATATATCTGCCACATAGCAACCAAACTGATCATTTTAACTCACAAATCAGAATATATCTCTTTGCTTAAAATTATCAAATGGTTTCCCTTGGTCCCCAGGGAAAACTCAAAGTCCTATGGTGGTATACAATCCCATGCATGACCTATTTCTCTATATAAGCCCCTCTCTCACTCATGACACCAAGGATATAGCAGTCCATGTTCTGCTCCCCAATCAATCAATCAACCTCACTCCTACCTCATGTCTTTGTCCTTGCTCTTCTCTTTTCTTAGAATGATATCCCCCAGCAGTGGTCCCCAACCTTCCTAATGCCGCGACCCTTTAATACAGTTCCTCATGTTGTGGTGACCCCCAACCATAAAATTATTTTCTTTGCTACTTCATAACTGTAATTTTGCTACTGTTATGAATCGTAATGTAAATATCTGATATGCTATGTGTGTTTTCCGATGGTCGCGACCCACAGGTTGAGAACTGATGCCCCAGGGTATTCACATGCCCTATGCTCATCCTTTAAGTCTTAGCCAAAATGTCCCATCTTCAGAGAAAGCAAATTAAACTCATAACCCACACCGTCCACTTAAGACAACTCCCTAACACACCATGCTTCATGTCCTTCATGGTGCACATCACCCCTGCCTTTCTCTTGTTGATTCGTATTTACTTGGGAAGTAGCTCTTTCCACTCCCTTCCCTGGAATACTATAGAAGGGCAAGAATGTCATTTTTCAGTCTGCATAAATATATTCTAAGAAATGGACTTGCATAGGAGAAGGACAAGTATTTACTTATAAATGTATGTACATGTAATTGCATCTTTTCATTGTTTACATAAATAGGGTCATAGTTTATATATCATTGTCTTAGTCTGTTTGGGCTCCTATAACAAAATACCACAGACTGGGTAGCTTATAAACAGCTGTTAATGTTAAGAAACATTCAAACCTGTAAAGAATTTTTGTGAGTTTATTTGAGCCAAACTGTTGACAACGGCCAGGAAGCAGAATCTCAATGGATTAAGATAATGCTCAAGAGAATGGTGTTTTTCACCTTGTTTTATGCATTACAATCAAAATGGGTTACATGAAATCCATTGGTGATAGATTAGGGAGGTGGGAGAAAGCAAAGTGGGGGTGAAGGGGTGGGGGCTCTGGGATTGGATAAAAAAATGACAGACACATGCTTCTTTACATAGATGGGTACAGGATAGTCAATAGTCAACAATGAACAGATAACAATAACAAGGAGACAATTTGTGGTATCTGCCCTGACGCCCTAGAACATTGGTTGTGCCCATGAGAGTCCGGAAAAAGGAAAGTTATAAGTTACCTTTAGATGCAAAAAAACAATAGGCTCAGTAAAGATGGAAGTTGATCTTTGTCAGGGAAGATACTTGCCCAGGACATGGCTACCCACCATAGACTGCTTTTTAATTAGTTTTAATTTCAGACCATCCCTTGTGGTTACTTTAGGTCTCTTGAGTTTGCAAGGCCACCACGCAGGTCTCTCCTGCGCTTGTCAGGTTAGCATGTGGCCCTTTTTTGTCGACACAACAGAAATTTATTTCTCACAGTTCTGGAGGTTGAAGTCCAAGATGAGAGTGCCCACATGGTAAAGTTGCAGACTTCTGCTTGTATCCTCAGATGGTTTAAGGGGCTAGGGAATCTCTGTGGGATCCCTTTCGTAAGAGCACAAATCCTATTCATTAGAGGGCTCCACCTCACCACTACCAAAAGGCCCCGCCTAATAATACCATCATCGGCTTTGGGGGAGGGGGGGTTCAATATATGGATTTTGGAGGACACAAACATTCAGAGGACCACAACTGTTCTTTAAGTTCCCTTTTAATTTCATGTTGCTTATTCTCTTCTGACTCAGAGTGTGTTCCATGGAGCAGCATCTCTCTGAGTTTCTTATAATTTCTGAATCCCAGGCCCCGTCCCAGACTTACTGAATCAGCACCTGCGATTCAACAAGATTTTCGGGCTGTGCCTGTCCATTAAAATGTAAGAAGCCCCGTTTTGGTCCATTGGTCTCAACCCTGGATGCTCATTAGAAGCCCCAGCCCAGATTAGTCAAATCAGCTTCTGGGGCGAGGCCTGGGTATCATGTACATTTTAAAGCTCTCCCGGTGTTCTAATGTGCAAGCAATGGCTAGACGAGTACCCCAAACTCTTACAAATTCTGGCACGTGTATGCAGAGGAAGCTGTGGTCCTAACGCGAAAGATGCACAAACAGGAGGGAATAGTGAGGAAACCATGGCTTTGTGGGTCATGGACCAGACTGCGCTCAGAAGGAAAAGCCAACTTAGGGCTTAAGACCCACACACCAAGGAAGGGTTTTTGTGGGTGCTTTGTGGTTCCCATAGCAAGTTACATATAAAGCAAATTTATCACATTTCCTCCACCGTCAAGAAAAAGAAAGCAAAGAAAAACCACCTGAAGTACAAGACCATCTTCAGATGTTACCCAGATCTTCACACCTTTCTCACAGGCAGATGCTGTTTATCCGTGAAATGCCAATGTTTTGGAAACTGCTATCTGTAATTAGCTCATTAGCTCACCTGTGGAATAGCTTGGATTTTTTTTTAATGCCTTCTTTTCTTTTTAAATTTGAATTAGACCTTCTACTACAAGGACAATAATTTATCATAATTTGGGGGATTTTTGAACTCCTCACCTTTTGTAACATAGACACCAGGAGAGACCCAAAGCCAGAACACTCAACATTGTGAGAAAGCTCTTGGTTAAGTCCTCAAAAGGCATTGCCTCATCCTGGAAATTCACTTGGTTTCGGATAGCAACCTGCCACCCCAGGATTCTGGCTCCATGTCAGCCTCTCTGCCAAGGGGTTTAAGATCTGTGTGCGTCTGAGAGGGGCTGAATACTGAATCCTTGGTGTTTGCCCTAATGCAAGACACACAATTTGCTTCTACTTTAAATATGAATATCCTTCGTCACTGTATCAGTCAAGTTCTCCATAGGAAACAGATGGCACACTCAAATTGGGATTACTTAAGGAGATTTAACTTGCAGAGGTACTATTTTCAAAGGTGTAGGCAGAGTGTAAGAAAAGCGAACAGGATGTGAAGGAACCCCAAATTAGAAGCAGGATGGCTGTCACCATCTCCAGGCAAGAGGGGGTGAGGGGAAGGAACAGTGTGGAACCCCAGGAGGAAAGGGGGCTGCTTAGTGTGGAGGGCAGAAACCTGTTTGGAGGGCCACTCAGGGAAGGCACCAGGACCTACATGCCTTGACCTCATCCAATGTCCTGCCTCCAACCTCCACCCAAAACTCCCCATAAGCAGAACTCAAAGGAAGGCCCAGGGGCAGAGGAATCAGGACTGAAGTTCTCATTTACCAGCCTCCGGGGGAAAGAGCAGGTGTACAAAAAAGACAGAATAATGCCCCCTCCGGAGATGTCCTGACCTCGGCAACCTGTGAACACCTGCGAGTGAGATTTGGGCGGTGAGTGAATGGCGTCTGCAGGTTGAATTCAGGTGGCTCATCAGCTGACATGAAGATAGAGAGAATGTGCCGAGTCATCTGGGTGGGCCCAAGCAATCCTGCCAGTCCTCAGGGTGGAAGAGGGTCAGAGGCTATGTTCCTGGCTTTGAAGATGGAGGAAGGACCCCAGTCAAGGAGGATGGGTGGCCTCTGGCAGCTGGAAAAGGCCAGGGAAGGGGTTTTCCCCTAGAACCTCCCAGAAGGCACATAGACCTGCTGACACTCTGTAGCCTAATCTGCTAGACCTCTGAACTACAGAACATTGAAATAATAAATCTGTGTTGTTTTAAGCTCCTATGTTTGTAGTTATTAGCTAGAGTGGCAACAGGGTACTAATACAGTAAAGAGAAAGAAAAAGGAAAAGAAAAAGAAAAAGAATGCTTTTGCAGAGGCCCCTGGCATATGTCTGTCATCATCCCCCCTGGCATCTTCTAATATTTTAGGGGTCATGCTTTGTCCCCTAAACCTAGATCTAGATTTCCCCCTAGACTAAGGGGAAGCAGCATGATATAATTTTATAACACAGGCTTTTGTTTAGGTAGACCTGAATTTAAATTCTGGCTAGGGGGGAAAAAGTCCTGGTTTTGCCACTTACGAGATATGAGACCTGGGAGAGTCACAGTCTGTCACCTAAACCATGGAGATGACAATCAGATGCGACCTCATGGCATTAGTGTAAGGACTCATGGACAATGTGCATGGACCACTGAGACGGTGGCCAACACAACAGTGATGCTCAATAAATGGTGCCACCTCTATTCTCAACTGCTTAACTGTGGTGGCATAAATATGTCCACAAATTCTGTGGTACTCCCCACTCTAAGCAGTGAAGTTAGCTGCCCTTGCCTCAAGTGTGGGCTGGACTCGCTTCTTACAAAAGAAGAAGGCAGAAAGAATGCTGTGTGCATCAGAGAGGGGCTGCATACTGTATGCCGCCAACTACAGAATGTCCTGGAAAAGGCAAACAATGAAAAGATCAATGGTTTACAGTGCTCTGTGGTTTGCTGGGGGTTGGGAAGATAAAGCTTGGGGGATTTTCATGGCAGTAAAACTATTCTACATGATACTGAACTGGGGTATTTCTCAAAATCAATTGAATTGTCACAAAAGTTAAAATGTGGAAGCAACTTAAGTGTCCATCAATAAGTGAATGGATTAGTGTAGTTTATACAGACAATGGAATATTAATCAGCCTTAAAAAAAAAAAAAAACACCCGACAGATGCTACAGCATGGCTGAACCTTGAAGACAGTATGCTAAGTGAAATAAGCCAGCCACAGAAAGACAAATACTATATGATTCCACTTATATGAGGTGATTAGAGTAGTAATTCATAGAGACAGACAGGATCTGGGGGGGAGGGGCCACAGAAAGTTACTGATTAATAGGTTCCAGTTTTGCAAGATGAAAAGAGCTCTGGAGATGGATGGTGGTGATGGCTGCACAATAGGAACACACCTGATACCACCGAACTATGGAACCCAAAGTGGCTCACACAGTCAATTTTATGATATGTATACATACCTTCCCACAACTTAAAAATAAGAAAAAAGACCATAGAATTGGGCAACACAAAGAATAAATGTTAACGTAATCTGTGGACTTTGGTTCATAAAAATGTGTCATCGGTTGTAACAAATATACCACACTGAGGCAAGATGCTAATAATAGCGGAAGCTGTATCAAAAAAAAAAAAAAAAAACTCATTGGGGATTTCCTTCTCTCTTTCTCTCTCTCCCTCTCCCATTCCCTCTCTCTCTCTCTCTCTCTCTCTCTCTCTCTCTATCTCTATCTCTATCTCTATCTCTTGCTCTAGGGGAGGAAAGGCTGCCAGGCCATAAGCAACTCTACAGAGAGATACATGTGCCAAAAAATGGAAGCGTCTGACCAACAGTCAGGGAGCTAAAGCCATTGAGCAAAGACGTGCATGAGCTTGGAGCAGGTCCTTCAGCCCCAGTTGAGCCTTCAGATAATGGCGGACATTGCCAACATCTGGGCCAAAACCTCCTGAGAGGCCCTGATCAGAACCAGCCAGCTCAGTTGCTCCCAGATTTCTGACCTACACAAGATCTGACATGGTTGTTGTTTTAAGCTGCTAAATTTGGGGTTTATCTGTTAGGCAGCAATAGATAACTTATACATTAACAACAAAAGGAAGAGCCCCAAGAACACTCTGAAATATTTAGAGATGAGTGAATTTGAAAAGTGTGTCATTTTCCTCAAAATAACTGGATATGCCCGTTGTGGAACCTGGGGTTAGAAACCATGGTTGCCGAAGGAAATGGAAGCCTAAGAAATACATAATTATTCAGTGGCCTGGAAAGGTTTCACTTTAAATGGGGAAAAAAAATGCACGTTCCTTTGGGATCTAAATCACCCAAGTCGTGTGCCCTTATCACAGAACCTCGATCTCCAAGCTGTGCTAACGCAGGGCAATCTGGTTATTTCCTGTTCGTCAGCATTTTACCCTCCAACCTTCTGTCTCGTTGGCATGCTTTTTTTGTTGTTGTTTTTGGGTTGTTTTTTTTAGCAAGCAGGAAAATAAGAGCTTATCCTCGGATCTTTTGCCAGCTTCCAATCCAACTCCTATTTGTCCAAGGGTCCTGTGAGCCAGACAGAGGTCTTGACATTGGCACTCTTTGTCCTGCTCAGAGCTCCAGGCCCTGCCCTGACCAGGCTCCCGGGGAAGTGAAGGAGGAAATGCCCTCGCATGCATCCCAGCTGGCTCTCTGCTGATTCAACCCACCGGCCATCTGGTCTCCTCTCCCTGCTATGCACACAGCTTGGTCTAGGAAGTGGAAACTTTCTGCAGAATTCAGCATTTCCCCCCCACACTTTTTTTCAAACCAGGATGCATGGAGAGAGTAGAGACCACTGGCTGGTGTGTGATATTATGTTGCTGCCCACATATAGAAACCGGTGCACAGAACATTAAAGATTCCACTTGGCAAGGGTCCAGTAGAGTCTGTGTGTGCATATTGAAAACCATGGCCATTCAAGCCTATGGGGATTGCTAGGTGTGACTTCAGATACAGGGGATAGCCAAACCTCCGGCCAAAGTGGTAAATCATCCTGCCTAGTTTTTCTTCAGAATTCATCCAAATCAAAAATCAAAGTGGTAAAGCAAATGAAATTGGTTTCATTTAAATGAATTTATTTTGCTTAATAGAATAGTGGCTCATAAAAGTTCCTCCTAAGAGCCTCATAAATATATATGCTTTGCCTAAAATGGGACTCTCTCAAATCAGGTTGGCCAATGAAGAGGTTTTGGAAGACCATTAAATTTCATTTAATACTGATATTTTAGAATTAGGACATACACAGAGATATTGACATACACAATGACCAGGTATATAAATACAGACTTAGGTCCAACACACTCACAAGTAAATATATGTGTGCATATTGTGTATATATGTATGTGTATATGTGTGGCATGTTGACAATTTACACAATAAAAAAGTTTAGGAAATATGGATTTTCGAGTCACCCTGCCTGACAAAACTATGGGGATATCTGTAGAATGGGGACCCTCAGGGAGAGCCTCTGTGCCCATCTTCCCAAACCTCCCAGGACAGTAGTTTATGATGTTTACGTATATAGGCCCAGACAGCCTTCAGGATGGGCAGTGACTGAAGCCCAATGCAAGTTTTCTCACTAGTATTGTGCATCCTTGAAAAGCATCCTACACACTCACTTTTTATCTCATGCCCCATAAATAGCCAATGCTAGCATTCCACTCAGTAGTATTGAAAAATAAACATAGGCTATTATTACCAGAGTTTACGGGGGGCTATAATTCAACCTTGCAGAAAGAAGTCTAGCTATCAAGAACATCACAGAAATGTTGCAAATCTTCTCCTGCAAACAGCCAAGCACGTGGCTGTAATTCCTGTAATTTCCAGAAAGGATTTTCTGATTTCAAGTTATCATCAAAGTTGTTGAGTTGAGTGGTATCAATTCAATGTTTTATGGCACTGTCATTGTGTTTGTATGGACGTTTTGGTTAACTCTTCAGCATTACCTGTTTTTCGTCTGATAATTTCCCAATGATTGGACTTGAATACATACAGGAATTGAGTGTGGTTCAAATAAACAGTATATTCCTACTGCTAAATCCGAGGTATACATATACTTGTACCATGACCCCTCATCATTGCTACTACATTTTCTGCCTCTTCCCCATCCTCCCTCACCCCAACTCCACCACAAAGTTAAAATAAGTGGAGGGAAGAATTATTTTTCCCTGCCTGATCTGGTCATGGCAAAACAGTGTGACCATTATTATTCTAAGGTAGGTTCCTAATTTTCTGTATGTCCCACAGCACTTTGAGAATCTGATGTAAAGGATAAGAAGTTATGGACCTTCTAACTAGATTTAAAAACACACAAACAAAACAAACATCTGTTCCTACAATTTTTGATGCAATTTCAGTAAGCCCCTGAGGGCCACAGGTGGCTCTCAAGTTAGGAATTCCTTTCATAGAAGAGGAAATAGGAGACAATTGTTCTTATTTGTCCCTGTCTCACAGAGACTAAACCGTCTAAAAGTGTAGACAGAAGCAGCACTGCCACTATTCCCAACATGAAGACAGATGTCCCCGGACGAAGGGCTCTATCTTCCCAGTCTTGTTCTTACCTGTTTTCCTGGAATCAGAACTAGGAAACCAGTTAAACTGTTCCCATGGTGGGCAATTCGCCTGTAGGTTATTCGAGTCACTAAATCTATACAAACAATTCTGTGGGAATTCCCCACCTCCCCCCAAAAGCAAGGAAGATATAACACATTATGCTACAATGGGCGGCTATAAGGTACCACCTGAAAGCACCTTCCATCTTCAGCAGGCTCTCCTTTGTCAGAGCCACCTGGCTCGCTGCCTTTGTGAATCAGATCTACCTTTGGAAGTGTGGGATGGTCCAGTTCCTTTTCTCTTTAAAGTCCCCTTCCACGCCCCATGCTGAGAAGTGACACAGTTCCAGGAATACCCACGGCTCCCGCATGTCCTCTGCGAGGGAATTGTCTCTGTTCCCATTGTATACAGAGCATTCCGTTTCACACTCGGTTGGCTGCCTCATGGAGCTTTACAGGGAGGGGGCCCTCTCTCCAGTGGGAGAGAGAAAGATGCTACAATGCAAGCAACAGCCTACAAGAAGGCACGTACGTAAAATGCCTGGGACAGAGATGCATTCCCAGGTGCCCAATTATTGTTATAAAACGGGATATTAATTCCAAATGCCTTAAGAATAGACATGTCTCCATATCCATCAAGCACTTTTCTCTGAGTAACTGAAAAATAAGCTAATAGCTCATGAGAAGCCTCCCTCTTTGGAGGCGTAATCCTTCTTCTTGGCCAAAAAGGCACCAGGTAATAGGGATGGCAAATAAATCTCCTGTCACACAGTAATTCCAATCGACTGAGAGTATGAGCCTAAAGTGAGGCGTTGAGGATTCTAAGGAGGTGCCTCCGATGGGGGTGTGAGGATTGATTACTGATATCTACCTCACATACAGAAGGGGGTGTCACAGGCCTCACACGCGCCATGCTAATGTAGAGCATTACTGAGCGCTCAATAAAAATGCATGAGTAGAAAGACTACATAATATATAAGCTGGCTGTACTGGAGGACATGATTTTTTGTAAGTCTATTTTACCAACCAATTTTCCCACAGACATTTCTAAACTGCATTTTAAAAGACAACACCGTGTTGGGAGCATGACTGTGATCTGCGTGGAACATGACTGTGATCTGCATGGAGCATGACCGTGACCGGAGCTGTTCGTGCCCTCCATTTCCTCCTGACTGGTGCTTGTGGTGAGGGGCAGGCCACCTGCTCCTCCCCTGGGTGGAGCTACATGAGTGTCCCTGAGCAGGGACAGCTGAATGAAGGGCACCCTGACATCAGCCACCAGTCTTCTCAAATCCACGGCTCCAGTGTCACAAGACAGACCCCAGAGCACAACGCTCTTTGTCTGAGTCAGTGGTTTCCAACCAGGGGCAATACCCACCAGGGGACATTTGGCAATATCCGTAGTCATCTCTGGTTGTCATAGCTACAGAAAGGGGTGTCACTGGCATCTAGTAAGTAGAGACCAAGGATGCTGCTCAATACTCTGTAATCACAAAAAAGCCCCCCCTCCACACACACACACACACACACACACACACACACACACACACACACACGACTAGAAAATTATCTGATGCCGTATGTCGAGAATGCACAAGTATCAGGCAAAATCCTGGTAATCAGTCAACAATATAGCCTCTGCTGCTGAAAACACGGTGCGGCATCACAGATGATGGCTAAGCCCGGGTCTCTGCGCCTGAATCTCTGCCTGACCACCGGCCATGTTCTCCACAAAGCCCTGACCTCTCTCAGCTCCCTTGGCCCCCTCACAGAGACAGGCTGACAGCAGGGTCTGCTCTATGGGACCAAAGGTGAAATGGAATTAAAGCTCTTAGCAAAGTATCTGGCAGATAGAAAGTGTTAGCCAAAAACAGGAATGGCCCAAGTGCAAACATTCCAACAGAGCAGCAGCATGTAACAGCCATGCACCTGGCACCACGGCCACCAGATCAGAACCAGAACCGTCATGTGTCTTCATCTCAACTGTTCACCCACCGAGACGTAAAGGCACATTTCAGCCAATGCATAGGGCTTGGAGTGTCTGTAAAAATGAAAGGCCCTCCACCCTGGCCAGTGTGTCTCAACAGATAGAGCACCTGCTCATGGACCGAAGACACTCGGGTTCCTGGTCAAGGGCATGTACCTGGGTTGCATGTTCAGGTTCAATCCCCAGCCTCAGTAGGAGTATGTGCGGGAGGCAACCAATTGATGTGTCTCTCTCAGGTCGATGTTTCTCTCTCTTTCCCTCTATTCCTCCCTTCCAGGCTCTCTGAAAATCAATGGGAAAAAATATCCTCAGATAAGGATTAACAACAACAAAAATGGAAGGCTCATCTCCTTCACCCCAGCAATTTCATCTCTAGGAATTCATCCTACAGACAGACCTACCTGTGCAGGAAATGGTAACGGTCACGGATATTCAAAGCAGCACCTTAATAACAAAATATTGGAAATAACATAAAAATCCCCCCCAAAGGAGACCAATAAAATAATGTAAGTAAATATGTACAATGGAATATGATATACTCATTAACGAAAATATGGGGGTCTGGAAAAATTCCTTAAAATATGCCCTTACATTAAAACTAATAAGGCAAAGAGAGGAACTACGAAAGCCCTCTGCTCTCTGGTATTGACGTAAGTGTATATGTGCATAATTGATCTATGGAAGAGAGCATGAGAAATCGCCACAGTAGTTGTCTCTGGGGAGGTGGGATCCAAGTGGGAGATATGGCTTTCTCAGCTTACTTTTCGCAGTTTTTAATATTGTTCAATTTTCATCTCTTCTAAACTATTAAATAAATAAAGTGAAGCCTCAAATACGCCCTGCCCGAAACTAGCCCACTTCTCTTCCACTTGACTATATAAACATTGGCAAATCATCACTAACTTAAAATGAGTAATTTTTAAATACATTGGTCAGATCCTTTTCTGCGCCCATTTTTAATCCAAAAATATCTGCAGAGGAGCTACCAGCACGCAGTTTGTTGTACTCAGAACAAGGAAAGTGGCAAGAGGTTCTCATTGTAACACAGACTACACCCAGCCTACCCTCCCCCCACCCACCCCACCATCCTTTGCAAACTCCAGCTTCGCAGTGAAGGGCTGCACCAATGGTTCTCAGAGGCTGAGCTGGATCCGGGGCTATTATTAGTTTCCGAACAATGGCTTGGAAAAAAGCGGGGGGTGGGGGGGAAGAATAAATAAAACTTGCAATGGGCTTTGAATTTTGACACCACTGTTCCGGGAAAAGGCAAAATTATCTATATATTCCATTTTCTTCTTTGGGCTTTTTATACCTCTTTTCCAGTTTTTGACAATGAACATGTATTGCTTTTGTAGCAAGAAAAAAGTATTATTTCAAAAATGGAACTGGAGGGTGTTGTGAAACATTCGTCATTATATTGCTGCGGATGTGACTTTGGGTTTTGGTGCAGTTTCATTTTGCCAAAGTAGTGGACGAACGCTCCTGAATTCCATGAAGCCTTTCTCTCCACGCTGCAGAGAGGGCTGGCAGGTTAATGGTGTGGCTGGCACCCACCGTGGCTTCCACAGCCTGTACCAGTCCACAGGCCCAGTGCAGTGTGGCCTCTTCTCCCCAGAGGAAAGTTCCCTCCACCCTCAGCTTCTCTGCACAATGACAAGGCGCAAGCATACAGGTCCCGCCTGAATGGGAGGGCGGCTTGGTAAGAGCAGGCTCCTGTCTGCAAAGAGAAAGCAGCCCAAAGGTGTCCCTGTGTTGTAAGGTGGGCACCCAGCCCCTTAGGACGCTTTCAAGACAACATTCTATTTCACAGTTAGATGATTGAGAGGATCCACCTTATGAAATGCATTCTGCTGCCCTCCCTCCCCAGATCTAAAAAGAAAAGTCACTTCATGGTCTCGTCATTTGTGTGTGTGTGTGTGTGTGTGTGTGTGTGTGTGTGTGTGTGTGTGTGTGTGTGTTTTACTACCAAAAATAATGTTGCTTCTAAAAAGTTAAAAGGGAAAAATAATAAAATGGCAAGGGCACACTGACATCTGCTGGCATTTCATAAACTGTTTTTAAGACAAGCATTCGTTCCACACACTGCTCTCCATTCATCCTCATGCGCCCAGCCACACTCGTGGCCTCCAGAATTAATATCCCCAGAACGTCCCCCACACACTGGGAAGAGAAAATCAACAGGGACAAAAGTCCATGGGCCTCTTCCCCAGAGTGGATTCCTCCCTCCTTTCCATACAGCAATCTGGAGCTCCAGGGAGGGAATAATTTTACTTTTTCCCCCTCATAAGTAGAAGAGTTAGGCTAGAGGCAAATGAAACCCTGCAAGCTGCCCCCCTGACCTTATTTCTGTTGTGGCTATGCCTCCGGTCTGCGTCTCGCAATGCGCACCAGGGAGGGGCGCGGCCACAGCTGTCTCCCTGTGTTGGAAGAGCAGGGAGAGGAATCTGAGCTCCCTGTTTCCAAGACTCAGAACCACAGAAGCAGCAGACGAAAACAGGAATAAAAAGGGAGGGTGCCTAAAATATGAACTTTAGAAAAGAGGCAGCAGCCTCACTGTGTGGTAATAAAACACTGGAAACCAGAGTCCGAAACGCTGAGGTCTGAAAGGCGTTTCTCTCTAGTGACAGAGCCGATGGTGGGAGATTAGGGTGGCCTGGGGTGAGGAAACAAACTCCAGTTTCTCATTCAAATTTATGGACAGGATAGAGGTATGTTCATAAAGATGGGGTCTGGCCCCACCTCCTAAGAAGCTGTTGCTCCGTGAGTGAACCTGTAGGTGCAAGGCTGACTTGAGTGGGAGGACAGACACTGCTCAGAGCTCCACTCTGCACATACGACAAGAGAAGGTCCAGCACCACTGCTTGTCCCCTTGCGGGTGCTGAGTTAAAGCAGAACATCACACCACCATCGTATTGCCCTCCGCTCCCGCTTCTCCTCCTCAACACACACTCACACCCATGCACCCGCACTCTCCTCATGCACACACAGCACACATATGCACACTCGCACCCAAGGACCCACAGCACACACACCCATGGACCCACAGCAAACACATGCATTCACACCATGCACACACACAGCCCACATGTGCATTCACACCCATGCAACACTCACACCCATGCACACACACCTATGTATGCACACACAGCCCACACATGTACACACTCACATCCATACGAACACATGCACTCACACACACACATACCTTTAATACATCTATGAATATCATAATGGTACACACATAGGTCTTATCCGTTTCAGAAAGAAAGAACATGGGGTCTCAGCAACAGGCTGCCCATCTGGCCTGCACTTCTCCAGCTACGTCAATGCACTTGATCACGGTGCTCCAGGCACGTGGGTCACCTGGATGTTTTCAGGGTGTGCAGAGCGCCCTCCTAGCTAGGGCTTCTGAATGCACTGGTGCCTCTGGCCACCACCGTCTCCCCTCTTTGCAGAGCTTGGTCCTCTCCATTCTCCAGGTCTCAGCCTAAATGTCCCCTAAATGTCTCTCCTTGGAGAGACCTGCCTGGCCCTTCTACCTAGTATGGCCATCAACCCTTTTATCACATCCGTGCCTGTTTGTTTTCATCTTAATACTAATTATAATGGGTAATTATATTGTCCCTTTATTTCTTTTCACATCTTGTGTTGGTGTCTCCCACTACAGGCTAAGCTTCATGAGGCAGGGATCTTGTTGCCCTTGGTCACTGCTCAATACATCATCCCACGTACCATGTCCCCAGTGCCCAGTACAGTGCCTGACCCAGAACCTGGGCCTGGAAATGTTTACTGGGTGCACGAGAAAAGCAGTAACTCCCCATACAATGGAACCTACAAGTCATAAGCAGTGCTCCAGGAAACAAATAACAGAAAACATGGGAGAAAAGAAGACAGACTGTCCCGTTGGGACTCAAAATACCAAGCACTGCACTCTCCTCTCCTGTTTTCCAGGGAGTCCGTGTTTCCAAGGGCTGCAACTTATTTATGCGTGCCTTGCAGCTTTCACCTATGTACATATATTTATTTTAGGTACCTTGTAAAAGTACCTAAAATAAATATAATTTACAAGGTACCTAAAATAAATATACTTTAAAAAATGAATAAGCAATATAAATTACAAGAAGCCCTAGGCAGGTGTCTCAGTTGGTTGAAGGGTCATCCCCAGGCACAAAAAGTCATGGGTTTAATTCCCAGTCAGGGCACATATCCAGGTTGCAGGTTCAATCCCTGGTAGGGACACGTGCAGGAGGCAGCCCATCTATGTGTCTCTCTCAGACCGATGTTTCTCTCTCTCTCTCCTCCTTCATCTCCCTCTAAAATCAATAAACATATCCTTGGGTAAGGATAACAAAATAATAATAAATTACAATAAAAGGTGAAAATTAAAACAAAGGCAGAGAAGTCAAATAGATCAACCGTGAGGTTAATATGCAAAACCCTCCAGTAGCAAATCCTATACATTGTCAAGATTGCACTGTGATATCAGCTGCGAGCTTCCTGGCAGGCTTTGTGAAAAGGGACTGTGATCAGTTGTTCCACTTACACTGTCTGGTATATAAATACCAACCAATACATCAGGAAAGGAAGGACTTTTTCTGATCCTAGAAGCAGAGATAACACAGTGATAGCCAACAGAGCCCTCGGAACTATCATCACAGCCAGTACCAGCAGGAAGCGTGGATTCTTCACAGTTTGCTATCTTTCTTGGTTCCCCTCATTTGCTTTCAACAACTTTACAGTTCCTTTTCACAAGTGTTAGACTTCGCTGTAACCACCCAAACTTTAGTACAAAGGGTTATTCTTTTCCTGTGTGTATATGTAATATCTAGTTTTTAAAATATGGGATCATATGGCTTTGTTAAAATACCTCTCGTTATAAGCTGACAATAGCAAAGCATAATTCAGTAGATCTGAATTTATGGAGTGGAGGTGAATGATTACTTGACCTTATTATGAACTTTCAAAGGCTAGGGGAAATTCACACAGACTAAAGCTATGCAAGTCTCCTGCACACAGCAAATAAAATTCACTAGAAAACAAAGTATCTTCTCAAGCACCACGGGTATGTTAATAACTAAGCTTGTTAACTAAAGAACAAAGAGGGTTGGAATGAGTGCCAGAAGGTAAATAAATGGACAAGCAGTGACCTCTCTCAGCAGCCCATGTGACATCTGCTTCCCTTACCTCACTCTGCAGCATCAGTCCTTGGTCAGAGAGGCAGAATCCCTGCCTTTTAATAGATAGGGAAATGGAGGCTCAGAGAGGTACAGCCACTTGTCCAAGGTCACACAGCTAGACAGTGACAGAATCTGGACTTCAAGGTTAGACAGGTCTGGCTCCAAAGCCTGTGTCCTTTCACGCCTCTGCTCTCAGGGAGTTTGAGCTCAAAGTTTCTGTGGCTCAAAAAAAAAAAACCACCCATTACCTTGGGTCAAGGTGCCACCATCTCCTTATTTAGCCAGCATCCCACCTGCTGTAATTCACAATGACCTAACTCCCCTAATCAAAAATAAGAAATTCACCCACAGAGAGCCTCATGTACCTAAAGAGAGATCAATTATCGTCTTCATCCACCCCAGGGGAAACTCCTGAAATTCCCCAACCTGTGCAAACAAGAACTATTGTCCTTCCCTTTGGGAGTTTCTCCATCATTTATCAGCCTTTGCCATTGGCGGCCGCCTGAGCTGGACTCACCTTTCCCAGGCTGTGGAAGGAAGAGATGTGTTCTCCGCGGGCTGCCTCCCTTCAGAAAGACCCAGGAAGGTGCACCTCACTCCCAGGGCATCCCTGAGGGACTCAATGGGGACACAAGCAACAACGCCAGCACCAATTCCGAGGGCTGGTCCCAGGGGGAACAGAAGCACTAGTCCCACTGGGATCCGGCCGGGGCTGCTGCTGCTGAATC
The DNA here is from genome assembly GCF_963259705.1 of Myotis daubentonii. Lineage (NCBI taxonomy): Eukaryota > Metazoa > Chordata > Mammalia > Chiroptera > Vespertilionidae > Myotis > Myotis daubentonii. The sequence continues at coordinate 17,975,166 of NC_081843.1, read as the reverse complement.
AGCCTCTGGACTCCCTGCTCTGTCACTTTTCATAACGAGTCTAATAAATTAGTGTTTCTCTCTGCCAATCAATCAGAGCCGCGCATATGGCCACTGTCAGCAGTCCTCTGCAGGCAGAGCTCCATGGAGAGACTTGGGTCTGGCAACTCCCTCCACTCCACATTTGCAGCTATTATGGGTTCTTCCTCCTTCACTCTCAATTCATCATCTTGGTTACAGTCAAGAGGAAAACGTAGGAATCACAGTTTGGGGCCTATTTGCTAACTAGAGAAACTGAAATTCTAGGCAGCAATAATAATGTTATTATTATTGTTGTTGTTGTTAAATGATAACAGAGTCATTATTATCATAGCAAGCCCTACTACTGAAAAAACTATGTGCTAAAATAATTTACAAGGCTGATTAGTCACCAAACTGACCCTGCAATGTAAGAATAATTATTTCCATTTATAGGGGAAGAATGGGGCTCAGAGAAGATAAGGCCAAAGGCCTGGGGCTAGAATGTGATGAAGCTGGGATTTGAAGCCAGACAGTCTATCTCTGAAATCTTAACCATGGCCCTGCATTGCCTCCCACCACCTGAGAGTCTTTAATGGCTCCTCTGTGACTCCCCTCAACACTCAACATGCACCTTCAGTACAGAGTAGATCTGAAAGCAACTGCTTCAATGTACAACTCAGTCTTTGGGTCTCAGTCCCCTTGTCTGTAAAATGGGGATAAAATAAAAGGCTCTGTAATAAAGTATTAATGAAGCAAGGTATTCTTCCCTTAGCCCAGCAAATGGGAGCTCTTAGGGAATTGATGATGAAACAAAGACAATTTCAAAAACCTAAGTCCGTATCCTTGTCTCTGACTCTAATCAAAAATTCAAGGAAGAGACATCTTGAGAAAAGACAAGTCCTGGCAATGAACAGGTGATTGAACAAATTGATCTATTATGCTGCCAAAGCTCTAATTTTGTCCTCGAAAAAATGAAAAGGGAGCTGATTCTGACGACGATGCTTCGATGGAGAGGCAGTGGTTTGCCAACTGCACTCTGAGTGATCATCAGAGCAGCACAAACCCTGAGTGTATGATGCCCAAGGATGCCCACAGCCCGACAGTGGCCCGTGCACTCAGAGCAAGAGCCTGCAGACACGGGTCAAGGTCTCGGAAGACAAAACGGCAAAACGAGAGTCAGATTGCACCACTGCAGTACAGGCCACTCTTATGCAATAAAGAAATGTGTGGCATTAGAAACAGGTGCCCTCTTTCTTTTCGTGCCTCTGATAGACTCACTGCACCATTGAGCAACTCAAGCTAGGCGGCAAGGCCCCCCTAACCACTGCGCAGCACAGCCTCCTCCCTCCAGAGCACCACAAAGGCAGAAGAGGCAGTGTATGTAGTGATTTATATCACGGCTACCACTACCGACTCAGACCGTCCAAGTCCTGGGCGTGCCACTCACCTGCTGTCCTGAGACAAATTGCCTAAGCCGCCTACACCTAGCTATCTGCCTGCACAGTGGGATATGAAACGAATCCACCTCTAAGTGTGCTAGAAGGATCAAATGGAATAATCCATTATTTCCACGTCAAGTGTTGACTCTGTGCCAACCACTGCGCTAGATGCCAGGGACACAGTGATTCAAAACCAGGTGTGTCCACGGCCCACTGAGTTTACCATCCAGGGAGCAGGGGAAAGAATCAGACACAGGCCCTCATGTAAATACAAAGCTGCCCCGAGGGTGGCTGTAAGGAAGGAAAATCCACACAGGGAAAGAGGGAGGGTTTCTCCGAAAAAAAGGACCGGTTGAGTTGTAACTTGAAGGATGAGTAGGAGGAGAAGGAAGTGAACTGTGGAGGGGAGGGTGATCGCTTGTCAAGAAAACATGGCTGCTACACAGGAATGATGCAGGTAGAGCGCTTAGCACAGCTTGCCTTGAGTAGGAAGTGTTCAAAACATACAAACTTATTATTGTTACCACAGCATATCTAACAGGCAACCACAGGATTCCAGGGTTGTGGATAAAGAGACAGGTGCAGGGGATCAAACCTGGGAAGAAAGTTGAACTCTCCACATGTCCAAACCCTCCATGTTCCATGCACCAGGAGAGCCTCCCAAGACAGATGGTGTCAGGTGCACTCAGCGCACAAAACAACTCACCTCTTCCTGCCAATATCCACCATCACACCTACCAACAGGAGGAACACGTGGCCACACTCTGGAAGGGAACCTACTGGCCTGGCGGTGGCCAGAGTGGCTCAGTTGGTTGCGCATGATCCCAGGCACCAAAAGGTCACCTGTTGGATTCCCGTTCAGGCCACATGCCCAGGTTGTGGGTTCAGTCCAGAGTTCGGTGCCTGGTTTGGGAACATACGGGAGGCAACTGATCACTGTTTTCTCTCTCACATCGATGTTTCTCTCTTTCTCCCTCTCCTTTCCTCTCTCTCTAAAAACATAAATGAAAACATATTTTTAAAAATTGTGAAAGGGAACCTACTGGAATATGATCAATAAAGAGGATCTGTAGTAAGCAATGGTAAACCAATGGAGACATGTCAGTCAAACCATAGGAAAGAGAGTGGGGGTGGGGGTAGGGTGGGGAGGGAGGCAGGAGTGTTGATTCTTTGAAGGGGCCCTTAGGAAAAAGAACCGCTAATAGGACATTGTATGCAGATGCAGACTCGATGTCCCACCCACACACAGCAGAGTATTACTGAGAAACTTGAGGTTCTTCTTCCCTAGAAACTAATCTCTCTCCTTGAATGAAAGATTTTGTTTTAAGTCCCCAAAGGAGGTGGGGAAACAAGGTTTAATTTCTTAGGTGTTAGAGGGCTTACCCATTGAGAGGCCGGGAAGTCCGAGGACCAAATTTGGTTACAGAGATGAATCAGAACTTTAAGACAAAAGCTGGCTGGCCTGGAAGGCATGCTTGTTTATTGACTCTTCTCAAAAACATCAGTGTTTTCCACAATGTCTAAGCCGAAAATAGATCAAGGTAATTCTCTGCATTAATCCTTCCAATAGATTCCCACTGAAATAATATCCAGACTCCTTACCAGGCCTCAAAAGGCCAATAGGAGCCAACTTCCTCTACGAGTGTTATCACTGTTACAGCCTTAGGGCCTTTGCACTTGCTGTTTCTGCCCTCTGAAACTCTCTTTAACCATCGCAGAATGGACACTACATTGGCTGCAGGGTTGTTTGTTTGTAATATAACTCTGTGTTTCAGGTGTTTGAACAGGACTTGACACATAATAGATGCTCAATAGATACAACGTGAATGTCTAGCTTGAAACGTATCAGCTACTTCTTTTCACTCAGATCTCAGCTCAAATCTCTCCTCCTTGGAAAGCCCTGCCAAGTCGCTATAAAATTGTCACATAATTTTTGTAACCCTTGTCATTATCCTCATAAAAATGTGTTTCTATCCCTTGCTTATTGTCTGGCTTCCCCCATGACAATAGAAGCTCCAAGACGGCAATGTTCTCATTTGCCTTGTTCCCCGAGCAGAACTCTGACCTGTGGTGGGTTCTGGATAAACATTTATTGCATTAGCCACTCCTTCCCCCAAGACAAACACTCCCATCTGTAGTAGTCACCCATGTTTCTTGTGTAGCAAGCAATGACAAACCAATGGTGACCACAGCGCTCAGAGCAACTGCAGTACAAAGCATGACGATGCTTGTCTCTCCTTGTAAGAACCCCAGACCCTACAACCGAGTCCAACCATGTTCTCTGCTGAAGTCATCTGAAGGTGCTGGGTGTCCCTCATGCTGAAGTTCATTCACTGATTAATTCTTTAATCAAAGTTTTAATATTTACACTCATGCCTTGAGGTATATATGAAATAAGGGAGGGAGGCATTAAGCAGAGCCTCACAGCTTCTTTAAGAACATCGGAATGGCAAGAAATATTCAAAGTGATGAAAAGCAAGGACCTATAACCAAGATTACTCTATCCTGCAAAGCTATTATTTAGAATCGATGGACATAAAAAGAGCTTCCCAGATAAGAGAAAGTTAAAGGAGTTCATCACCACCAAACCAATATTATATGAAATGTTAAAGGATCTTCTTTAAGATAGAAAATATAAACAATAAAATGGCAATAAATACATATCTATCAACAATTGCATCTACAAACAAAATAAACAAGTAGAACAGAAACAGACTCAGATACAGAAAACTTTTTCTTGGTTGCCAGATGGGAGGGGTGTTGAGAGGATGGGTGCAAAAGGTGAAGGGATTTAGAAGTACAAACTGGTTGTTACAGAATACTCATGGGGATGTAATGGAGAGCCTAGGGCAGTGGTCAGCAAACTGTGGCTTGCGAGCCACATGTGGCTCTTTGGCCACTTGAGTGTGGCTCTTCCACAAAATACCGACTTCTGCGCATGGGCCACGAAGTTTCAATTGCACTGTATGTGCGCGTCTGCACATGGTATTTTGTGGAAGAGCCACACTCAAGGGGCCAAAGAGCCGCATGTGGCTCGCAAGCTGCAGTTTGCGGACCACGGGCCTAGGGAATACAGTCAATAATATTCTAATAACGAGGCGTGGTGTTGGATGGGTGCAAGATTTATTGCGGTGATCACTTATTAAGTTATGTGAAACGAATATAATGTCAACTGTAATTGAAAATAAAAATGATTTTTAGAACACATGAAAATATATTTTTTTAAATCATCTCCAAGTTTGAAGACTTAGGCACAACAAAATTTTGTTTCAGGAAATATGGGGGATGTGAATGGGATAAATTACCAGATGGTTTTTGAAACGTCAACCGATATGAAATTGTGGAGCAGGCTTACTGCCTAGCTCCATCCTGGGAGGCCAAGGTGGGACTAGCTGGGCTGTGTCCTTCAGAGTAAGTGCACTTTGGGTTCCAATAAGTCTCTATTCACGATGCTGGGAATCCCTGAGTCCCCAAGGTCTTTTCCATGTCAGATCCGATTTCCCTATTAGAATGTGTTCATGACTCCACACATCAGCTTAAAGCATGCAGATAAAATGGTCTAATTTTTGGAAAGGTGAAATATCAGACATATTTATGCAGGGCAGGCTCAGTTTTCTAGATTAAAAAGAAAGTTATCTAAAAAGAAATTCTATAAAATTTAATGATTTGGTATGGTTTGAACTGAAAAGACTAGACTTGTTTTAAAAAAAAAAACAAGTCATCAGAGACGTGAGGATGTCTAAAAGGCCTGTGCTCAGACCTGAGAGGAGCAGGTAAAAAAATAGCATCAATTATCATGAAGAGAAAATAGGGCAGAGTGGGTCAATTCCAGGAGGAGAGATCATCTCAGACCCGCACGTTGGCTGGTTTCTGAGTGGAAGACTCTGGGGCCACGGGGTGACGGTAAAGATAGTGTGTTCTGAGGAAAGTAACATTTACTAAGATGATACTTTCATCCCAGGAGGCGGAGGAGAAGCCGGCCTTCCCAGTGGTTAGGAGAAAGGCACACTTGTATAAACTCAATATCAGTGCATTCCTGCTTGTTGAGATGGTGTCAAATGCCACCAATCTACATCCCAACCAGGGGGCAGCAAGTTGCTGATCCCTCTTAGAACTTGTGGAGAGTGGAGGAGGAGAGGTCAGACCAGCTTCCTCTCCGAGACTGGGGGTTCTCTGAGCATTCCCCCTTTGAGGATTAGCCTCCCTTTTTTGTTTCCATTTCATCCTTGTTGAAAAGCAAGTGTGTGTGTGTGTGTGTGTGTGTGTGTGTGTGTGTGTGTGTGAAACTGCTTGCTTTTTCTATCCCACCAGGTGTCATAAGACGCAAAAATATAATCTATTTGATTTTTTTTAAATAAAGAGAACTAACATTATGCAGGCACTTACCATGTGCCAGACCCTTTTCTAACTGTTTCCTAATTTATTTCATTCTCCCCCAAACCCTTTAGGCTCAATACTATCACTAAAACTCTCATTTGACAGGTGAACAAATGGGCACAGAGATGTTAAGTAACTTGCCCAAGATTACACAGCTAGCAGGTGGCAGAGTGAGAAGCCCTGTGCTCTTTGCCATAAAACTACTCTCTGAACCCTTAAGGGGTCCTCAAAAATAAAAACTGTACCAGATGATGCCCGTTTCTTTATGCCCCAATTCAACCATGAGCTACTTTATGGGAAACCCAGTGGATTCCTCTGGATCCAGTACTTCCCAGATGAGCCCCCAAAAGCAGGAAGGTTTGGAGTCAGCCCCTGCCAGGGCCACCTTTACCCTTCACAGGCCCCAGGTCCTCTGCCACTGATGAAAAAAAGACCTTGGCCAAAAATAAATCTGCCAATGGCTCCAGCCAGGCCCTCTGTGGTCACTTGAAAATTGAAAGGATCCAGGCTCTCTCATCTTTTTTTTTTCTTTTATAACAAAAATAAATGGGAAATGGAAGGTGAATGAACTAGGACAGGGGCAGGGCGGGATCTCTAGCTGGGGTGAGTCCTAAACTTGGGCCAACAAGGCCAGGCCTCTTGGTGCATTGGACTTTTTAAAAATATAAAATAAATAATCATTACTATTGTAAAAGGAAACTCAAAGTATGGCACATCCTATTTCAGCTCAGACAAAGCTATTTCCAGACACCTCCCCCAATTTTTTCTAAGTTCAACTGAGAAGAGCCGCTGTTGGGTGCCAATTCCCTGAACCACCCTGCAATTTCCAAGCACATGAACAGCTCCACCCCAGATGCTCCTTGGCAGGCAAGCAGGCGCACCCCAGGCTTTGCCTGAGCAGGAGCAAGGAAACCCCCATGCCCAGGCCACAGGGACTGGAGTTGGTGACCACTGGTCCCCCCCCACCAGTCTGGGTCTTCCCCTCTGCTTCTGCAGGCAGCTTCTGATCCCTGAAGTTGGTGTCTCAGTGACACCAGAAGTATCAAGCCAGGTGCCTGCCCCCACCCCCACCCCCACCCCAAGGCACGGGGATGTGGGAGCAGCGCGGGCTAACCCTGCCCTTGCCTCCATTCCTGGACAGGGGGAATTGGGGCGGACAAGGGTTGACCCCTGGTCTTCTCCCAGGACTCCTCTCCTCCCTGCATGGAGGCCTGCTGCCTCCGGGGTCCCCTCCCCATGGACCTGTTCTAAAGCGTGGAAGGAACCCAGGGCTCAAGCCGGAGTTTCCAGGTCCTGAGTTCCCAATCTGGCTCCCTCTCCTGGGGTCTAAAGTGACGTCTCAGGGCACCGGTGCCAACACGGAGGCTCTCCCTCCAGCTCAGCGACCCTCCTCCCCCTTTCCCCGCCTCCCACCAGGGGTTCCCCATGCCTGGCCACCCAAGTGCCCCCTCCCTCCGACCTCGCAAAGGGCTGTTGAGAAGGCAGGGACTAGGGCGGCGTGAGGAGTGCCCGCTTCCAACAGGCCAGGGAGAGGAACCAAAGTGCGCAGGCAGCTTCCAACCGCTCCGGGCACCTGGGACTCGCTCCCTGGGGGACAGACGAGGCAGCCTGCGTGTTCCTGGGGTGCTCTGAGGCTCCGGAGGAAGGGCGTGCTTCTGGGAGCGACGCGGGGTGGGGGACACAGGGGGCTCAGGATCTCAGGACCCCCGGAGTACATGCAGGAAGACCGCTCTACCACGCTGAAAAAGTTCCCAGTCCAGCGCGCCCACCTCCGCTCTGGGGGGAAGCCATCTCTCCAGCAAGCACCCAGCCCTGCCCTTTGTGGGGACCCTCTGGTTAAGGTCAGGGGGACGCAGGGCGGTAACTCCGCTTGGACTTACCTAGAACTCCAGGCCCGCCGAGCTCAGGTCGTCTTGCGCTGGACCCCAGCCCCGCGAATTCCCGGCGCTTTCTGCACCCCCAGCCACTCTCACCGCGAGCTGGAGGCAGCGAAAGGGGGGTGCTGGCTTCTCCCACGCTGTCCGCAACTTCGCTGGCAGGTCAGCCCCGCCCTGGCGCCCCTGCCTGGGCGGCAGACTGGGCGCAGCTGGGCGCGGCGCGGAGCCGGACAGCCCGGGCCCTGGCGGCGGCCACCGGTCAGGAGCGCCGGGGGTCACAGCCCAGGGCGCGCCGTCCGCCTTCCGCCGCTCCGCGCTCTGCCTGGGTTGGAGGCTCGCGGTCCTCCCGCTCGGGATGCAGAGGCGGGGCGCACGGCTTTCCCCTCCAGATGCCGGTGTCCTCTTCACACTTTCCTCCCCCTGCCCTGAGGCGGAGGCACTCGCGTGGGTCCGCTACTGCTGCCTCTGCCGTTCCGGGGTTGGCAGGGGGCCCCCGCCTCACCGAGGGTGCAGCGGGCGAAGCAGGAGGGATTCCCTTCTTGAGTTGGGGTTCCCCACCCTTCGCGGCCCCTGGGCTGGGTCCGCTGCCGCTGCCGCTGTGCGAACCACTTCAGGGCAGCGCAGCCTGTGCCACGGGCTCCAGCGGAGGAGGCGGCGGTGGCGCGGCTCGCACGGGGACAGGAAAGGAGGTGACCTTCAAACCCCGAGCTCGGGGAGACCGGGAGGAGGGCTGGGGTGATGGAGGGGAGCGGTGTGCGCCCGGCAGGCCCAGGAGAGCACTGGCGGGCGGGCGGGAAAGAGTGAGGAGAAGATCTTCAAACAAAAATATAGATTAGAAAATAAACAAAGGAGAGCGCAAGAGAGCGAGCGCAAAAATGTGTGCATGCGAGTGCGCGTGTGCGCGCGCGTGTGAGTGTGTGCGTGTGTGTGTGTGAATGTGTGTGCGTGAATGTGTGTGCGCGCACGACAGGCGGCGAGCAGCCCAGGCTGCGGAGCCAAAAATAATCCGGTTCGCGAGGGACACCCCCTCCCCCTTTGCATCCCTGGCGCTGCCTCCGCCACCATCACGCTTGCAGTCCCGCTTCCAGCGGGCGGCAGCTGGTGCGACTAGGAGCTCCTGCTTCTGGCCTAAAGGGTGAAGGGGGGAAAGTTGGCAGTGGGGTCAGTGAGCCCAGGCCCTTTCCCTCCTGAAGACCTTGTCTCCCAAAGTGGGCAGGCCACTGAGCATGAGTGCCTCACTCTATTCCCACCCTTCACCACCCACCACCCTCAGAGAACAGGCAAATACCCGGGAGAGATGGTGAGTTAGTAAGCGGAGGCAGTTTTTGGCCCAGACTACTCTTGGTCTAAGGAAGTTTTCTGGTGAATCTGTAAATCTGGAGCAATATCCAAGATGCAAAAAGTTATCCAGACCCAATGCAATGCAGGGAAAGAATGCCTACAGGCCTGGGCCTCCCTGCCCTGGCCTCTTACTGGCCACCAAATGTGCACACATGGTGCAGACTCTAGAAGGTTCTGGAACAGTGGTTCCCAACATGGGGCACATGCCCCACAGTGGTGGGGGGCAATTTGATTTTAAGGGGGGCAATTCCAGAATGAGTTATTAACAGTGAATTTTTTAGTATTTCTTATTGTTCTAGGGGCCTCATATATAGTATATAAAATATATTGTGACATATTTATGCATTTCAGTTCTCTATTATATGTTTTGAAACTTTATTTGCTATTTTTATATCACTTCATATTATTATTATTTTAACAATTTCTTAGTGATTTCTTCCTCAGTACTTCAACTATCCTTCTGTTCTTTCATTTTTCTCTTTCATGGATCCCATGTTCTTTGGAAGCTTGTTTAAACCAAGTTAACGGCCTTTTAGGCTTCCTCCACGTGAATAGGAGTGTGGGGCGTGGCTACAGTGTTTGGACAGGTTCAAGCCTTGGACTAATGAGAGGGCACAGTCCTCTCATGACCCAGCAAGTCCCAGCTTAGAGGGCAGAGCCCTCCCAGCACAATTATAGCCAACAGCTATAGTTGTAAGCTTGAACCTGTGGTCTGAACACGTGGCCCCACGTGCCTGAGTGATGTAGTTCAGGTGCATGTAGTTGAGTATGATTTAAACCCACGAGAATGTTGTAAACATCTTGATTACACCCTTACTTTGCCTCGTGGCATCTGCTATAAAATAAAGACACGGCTTGTGGGCGCTGTCACTGTCGCTGTCGCTAGGTCTCCATCAGAGAGGCTCTCCATCAGAGAGGACAGCGTCCCACCAAGACCCAGCTTTCATTCTCTTGTTTGTCTTTTCTAAGCCTTTCACCACCCCCACTCAGGGTCACTGAACCAGGCTGAGCTGGCATGGCACATAAGGCGCCCTGGGGCTGAGTATGCCATGGCCATGCCGGCTCGCCACATAGGAGTTCACTTTTTAAATAATAAGAATTATATGTCACAGGGGGGCATCAGGATTTTAGAGAAGCTTAGGTGGGGCATGGCCAAGAAATGGTTGGGAACCACTGGTCTAGAGGTTGACCTCTTAGCAGTTGCCATAGAGCCTGAAGGCCCGTGACTCTTTAACAAGTACTGACTACTTGGTAAGCATTTATTTTTCACCAGATGCTATTTTAAGCATTTACATTAAACTTTCCCAACGACTAGTTGAAGTAGGTACTGTGGGTGTATTCATTTTACAAGTCACAAAATGAATGCTTAGAGAGGTTCAAGGGATGTTTCTTCTTCCCTGAGCTCTGCCCTGGACTCACTTCCCTGGGCCAGAAACTCTGTGTTTTTTAAAAAAAGAAGTGAACATTCTAGGTGATTTTGTTGCACAGGAAAGTTTAAGGTCCTGGGAGTTAACACTTGCTCAAGGGCACACAACTGCAAGGAACCAGGATTCCTGGGCAGGTCTTCCAGTTTGATGTGATATCCTAATTCCCATGCTGCCTTGTGTGTGCCATTGGACAAGGCCAGATCAGACTGAGCATTGGGTCTGAGGCTGATGTTCATTTTCCTATTCTATCCTTTTCTTGTGTATTTTTGTTTGTTTATTTGTTTGTTTTTTCTTTTCAGCATGGCCCCTCTTCCAAGTAGGACTGCAGATTTCTAAAAGTAGGGGACATGTTACATGTATTGCTTTGTATCATATGTATTGCCTTGTGCCTAACAAATAATAGTATCAGAGGAGTCCCTCTACAATCCTGTCAGGCTACATATCTTCCAACATTAGAGTAAAACAAAGAAAGGGAACTTCTATCAACAACTGGAAATTAAAATATATGTATGATTTTTTATTGATTTCACAGAAGAAAGGAGAGGGAAAGGGAGAGATAGAAATATCAATGATGAGAGAGAATCACTGATCAACTGCCTCCTGCAGGCCCCACATTGGGAGTCAAGCCCGAAACCTGGGCATGTGCCCTGACCCGGAATTGAACCGTGACCTCCTGGTTCATAGGTCCATGCTCAACACTACTGAGCTACGCCGGCTGGGCTAGAATTTTTTTTAATGTGCCATTTTATCATCGTTTGAGAAAATAAATTTGAAAAACCCAGAAAGACATCTTTTATCATTTGGCCCCAGTAGGTAATTTTGCAATTAGGGTTGGTTTTACCATATGCTTTCTTAGGACTCTCTTTGGTAATAATATATTTGTATGTAAACAACTTTTTTCCCTTTCTACTGGTCTCTTATCCTTCAGTGATAGCACAATGAAGCCATAAATCTGGGTTACTAACATCATAATCATTTCCCCTAGAAATTGTTCACAATGGGAAAAACCACGGAATTTAAATGTAATTGTCTAGCCGCGCAGGGAGATGAGATGGGTTGTAAAAGAGGTATTCTCAATTTAAAAGCAAATTATCAATAATGAGAGAAGAAATAAATGGCAGTTAATGGGAAGTTCTGTTGAAATATAATGTTTTCTGCAAATTCACCAACAGGAATTGTTTCTCTCTGCTCCTTTTTTATTCCTGAAGGGGAAAAATGCAATTATTCAAGGCAGAAACACTGGCTGTTGTTTCATTAAAATGGGTAATCTCTGGGTGCTTTTATTATTTTTTAATATATATTTTCCATTGGAAATGAAATAAAACATATTCAACTATCTCAAAATCAAGTAGACTCTGACTTATTTATTTTGGAGTAGAAATAAGCTTAGTTATATTAGCAATGAGTGTCAGGCATGACTCACTAATACCTGTGTTACTACGTGGCTTAAGAACACTTACCATGAGTGAGACATCCATTACAATTTAAAACAGAATTAGAGTAAAGATCAATATAGCATGCTATCATGCTATTCATTTGGAAAGTATTAGTTTCTTTTTCACAAGAACCTTTCCCATTCTAGGCAGTTTTTCTCTTCCCTCTATGTTGAGCCACTGGTCGGTAAGGAGAGGTGCTGAAATAAATAACTAGGACAACCTAGGGCCCAGAAGCGCCCAGCTCTAACTGTAAAGAACATGGAGACTTTGGCTCCTCCTACTGGACATGAAAAATACATTACAATTTGAGACTTAAGCAGATGTCAAAATGGTGTCTTCCATAAAACCTTTAGGAAAGAATGACTTTATAGTCTCATGGATGGCCGAGAGTGCACGAACTCTGCTCAAAGCGCTCAAGATCTATAGCGAGTGTAAATTGCATTATCTCACTTTCAAACTTAGGGTCATTCTATGGCTCCTCATTGCCCCCCCAAGGTGAAGTCTAAAGTCTTCCATGTGGGTTAAAACCTCCTGAGTTAACTGGTTCTCATTTTGCGCTGACCCTATGCTCCAGCGGTAATCAGCTCTTGTCTCCAAGCCTTTGCACATGTTGTCCCTCCAATTTAGAATTATTCTACAGACCCTCTTTGCCTGGATAGCTCCTGTTTATATTTTAGATCTCCATGTGGATCTCACTTTCTCCCTGACAACCCCACCCCCACACAGAGATAAGGCCAGTGTCCCTGTTTTGAACTCCCTGAGCACCTCAACTTAACTTTATCGTATCATTTGTCTCCGCCTATAGTAAACGCTGTTCTCCTCCATTAGACTGAAATGTCCTCGATGCCAAGGACTTTTCATTAGTGCATGGTGCCTAGCACATCATAAGCTTAATAGCTGTTTGGTGAACCATCCTTCTTCCCTGCGGTGATTGCTACCTCAGTGGGCTGACCTCTTTGAGATGGATTGAGTGATCAACCTGCTCACCTGTATTCATTTACTCTTTAATTTTTTCAGCCATCAAACATGTATCTTACAGGAGGCTAGTCTCTCATGGAAATCATTTATTATATAAACTAGACACAGTCTCTGCACTCAAGAAGCATATAGTCTAATATGATAGGTAGGCACATAAATAAACATCCAAATAGTTTTGAAAGAATGAGACATGTAGACAAACAAGGGCCAAAGAAAGGAAGTCAGGCAAAGCTTCCTAGAGGAGATCACCTCTAAGCAGAGAAGTAGGAATTACCCAAAGAGTTGGGCGAAGGACATTCCTGAAAAAGAACACAGCCTATGAGACTGAAGCAAAACAGAGTATAGGGAACAGCAAATCTGTTCAGCAGAGTCATGCTGAATTCAAAGGGCTGAAAGGTGGTGGGGGAGGCAAGACAATGAACACCTAAGCCGTAGGCTGGGGAAAGGGCCCTGAATTGAAATGAAAGGCATGTTTGCCTCACCAGGCAGTTTTTGGTAGAAAACTCAATCCTGCCAAGACCCACCATCCATAACTCCAGTGCCCATGGCCTGGACATGGCTCTGTCTTTACTGATGTTTCAATGATCATTTTACTAATTACTATTTTATATTTTTAAAGAACTTTTCAGTGTAAATGTCTAGTGAATTCTAGGGCTTATTTGGTTACTCCACAGTATTCCAAGAGTTTTTGGGATGACGGGTGGTATATTAGACAGACTAGGACAGTGGTCGGCAAACTGCAGCTCGCGAGCCACATGCGGCTCTTTGGCCCCTTGAGTGTGGCCACGAAGTTTCAATCGCACTGTATGTGCGCGCCCGCATGTGGTATTTTGTGGAAGAGCCACACTCAAGGGGCTGCAGTTTGCCAACCACTGGACTAGGAGAAGGAAGGAAAAAGCAAATTAAAAGAACTTTAAGTAGTCAAGCATCCTGTTTCTCTTCCCAAAGGATACTTTTCAATAGCAGTCACTGAAGAGAGGATGCAGTTCTCATATCCTATCTAATAAAAGAGAAACATGGTAATTAGCCGTACCTCCACTACCCTTCCCATTGGCTAATCAGGGTGATATGCAAATTAACTGCCAGCCAAGATGGCGGTCGGCAGCTAGGCTGCTTGAAGCGAACATGAAGCTTGCTTGCTTCAGTGACAGAGGACTCCAAGGTTCCCCGCCTGCCGCTGCCGGCCTCTGAGCATGCAGTTTGAAACATTGTTACAAATATAGAAGCTAAACAAAACCCAAGAAACCTGCTTTCAGCCATCCGGGATCTCAGAGCTGGAGTTGAAACAGTGTTTTGATTATACAACCCAAACAAACCAGATACCTGCTTTCAGCAGCCGAGGCCTAAGAGCTGGAGCCAAGCCTCAGAGCTAAAGCTGGCCCAGAATAAAAAAAAAAAAAGAAAGAAAGAAAGGAGTGGTTGGGAGCTTCAGTCACCCACCAGCCTGAAAACAGCCCTCAGCCCCTCACCCAGACTGGCCAGGCACCCCAGTGGGGACCCCCACCCTGAAGGGTGTGTGACCAGCTGCAAACAGCCATCAGTCCCTCATCCAGGCTGGCCAGGCACCCCAGTGGGGACCCACACCCTGATCCAGGACACCCTTCAGGGAAAACCAGCTGGCCCCCACTCGTGCACCAGGCCTCTATCCTATATAGTAAAAGGGTAATATGCCTCCCAGCACCAGTATCAACGGAGCCGCGAGGCCTCCCAGCACCGGGATCAGCGTGACAGGGGGCAGCGCCCAAATCCCCTGCTCGCCCTGCGGCTCTGTGTGTGACAGGGTGCGGTGCCCCAACCCCCTGATTGGCCCTGCTCTGTGGGTGACAGGGGGCGGTGCCCCAACTCCCCTATCGGCCCTACTCTGTGAGTGACGGAGGGAGCTCCTCAACCCCTTGATTGGCCCTGCTCTGTGTGTGACAGGGTGCGGCACCCCAACCCCCCCCCCCCCGCCACACACACGGGCCCTGCTCTGTGTGTGACGGGGTAGAGCCATAACCTCCCCATCAGCCCTGCCCTGAGTGTGACAGTGGCTGTGCCCCAACCCCCTGATCCACCCTGCTCTGTATGTGACAGGGGGCGGTGCCCCAACTCCCCTATCGGCCCTACTCTGTGAGTGACAGGGGGAGCTCCTCAACCCCCTGATTGGCCCTGCTCTGTGCATGACAGGGGGAGCTCCCCAACCCCCTAATGGGCCTGCTCTGTGCGTGACAGGGAATGGAGCCCCAACCCCCCTGATGGGCCCTGCTCTGTACGTGACAGGGGGCAGCGCCCCAACCCCCTGATCGGCCCTGCTCTGTGCATGACAGGGGAAGCTCCCCAACCCCCTGATGGGCCCTGCTCTGTGCGTGACAGGGGGGAGCTCCTCAAGCCCCTGATGGGCCTGATCTGTGCGTGACAGGGGGCAGCGCCCCAACCCCCTGATCGGCCCTGCTCTGTGCATGACAGGGGAAGCTCCCCAACCCCCTGATGGGCCCTGCTCTGTGCGTGACAGGGGGGAGCTCCTCAAGCCCCTGATGGGCCTGATCTGTGCGTGACAGGGGGCAGCGCCCCAACCCCCTGATCGGCCCTGCTCTGTGCATGACAGGGGAAGCTCCCCAACCCCCTGATGGGCCCTGCTCTGTGCGTGACAGGGGGGAGCTCCTCAAGCCCCTGATGGGCCTGATCTGTGCGTGACAGGGGGGAGCTCCCCAACCCCCTGATCAGCCCTGCTCTGTGTGTGACAGGGTATGGAGCCCCAACCCCCCTGATGGGCCCTGCTCTGTGCATGACGGGGTGGCACCGCAACCTCCCTATTGACCCTGCCTTGAGTGTGACAGGGGGCAGCGCCCCAACCCCCCAATAGGCCCTACCCTGAGCGTGACTAGGGGTGGCATCACAACCTCCTGATCTGCCCTGCTCTGTGCATTACAGGGGGCGGCGCCCCAACTCCCCAATCGGCCCTGCTCTGAGCCCAACCAGGGGCTGCACCTAGGGATTGAGCCTGCCCTCTGCCACCCGGGAGTGGGCCTAAGCCAGCAGGTCATTATCTCCTGAGGGGTCCCAGGCTGCGAGAGGGCACAGGCTGGGCTGAGGGACCTCCTCTCTCCCCCAAGTGCACAAATTTTTGTGCACTGGGCCTCTAGTTTATTTATAAATAACTCTGATTTAATAAGATTCTTCCCACAATCCCAATATTATGGAAGACCTGCCTTGCCCTCAAGTTCTCAGGCTTCAGACTTACCTCAAAGCTTTATCACACTCTGGGTCAACTAATACCTAATTAAAACAGTGTGAGGACCACATGGGAATGGATTACACCCTACATTCTCCATCCCCTCCTTAGTCATTAGGCATGTGGCAGATGCTCGATATGTAATTATTGATTGGTTCCGATAACTCACCAACTATCATGTACTGCAGTGTTTTTGTATTAACCAAGGCACTTAATACTAAGAATAAGCCATCCAGTGTCCAGGAATGAGCTCCCTTTTTCTGAAAAGATTAATTTTCTTTTTAAAAAATGTCTTTGAAATACTCAACATGATGGTTTCTCCACTTCGCCTTGGGCTCATCCCTTTTCCTCTCCTGCCTTTAATCTTCCAAATACTGATGAAGATAGCAATAACATTAGCAAAAATAACATTTGGAACAATCATGATGATAAGAATAGCAGTAGCGATAACAAGCATGTGACATTTACTATATAAACGTTTCAGATGTATTATTTAATCTTCACTGCATAACTTTACGCACTATTTTATTTCCGTTTTTAAAATGAGGGGAGCAAAGCTTAAAAGAAAGAGGAGATTCAGTGAATTGGTCACACACACAGAGCTGGTGAAAGTTTAAGCCAGGACCCAAAACTGGTCTATTTTGTGTCAGAGCTGGTTTCATGAAGCATAAATCATGATGCATCTTGTCTTCTGTTTACCAGGACTCATACTCCATGTAAGTAGGCTTAAGTCATGTTAGTGATGTATGATCATGGGTGTAGAAATTCCTAGACTATTGGTCTTGGAGTAAGAAAAACAAAAATGGAAGTTCAGTGATCTGCAGTACCAAAGGGAACCTATTTATATAAAAAGCATTTTGGAAACAAATATTTTGAGTATGATCAGAATTAAGTGAACAATGATTCCCTACTGCTTGGCCAATGCTGAGTAGAGACTAAACTATGTCTTTGGTTTAAGGATGACCTAGTTTATATGCCATTTAGTAGTATATCTTTAAGAAATAAACCAGTCAGAGAAAGATAAATATCACATGATCTCACTCATATGATGAACAAGATTAGATTCAGAGACAAATGGCGGTGTGTGTGTGTGGGGGGAGGGGGGGGGTGGGGGGGGAGGGGGCACGGGTGGTGCGTGCATTAGCAACCAAAGCACTTGTATGCATGCATATTAGCATAACCAATGGACACAGACACTGGGGCCGTGGGGGCTTGCCCGGGGCAGGAACGGCTGGGGGGAGGGGTCAAGCGGGAAAAAGGAGACATATGTAAAACTTTAGACAATTAATTAATTAAGTATTAATTTAAAAAAAGAGAAATGTACTATCGCCCAACCCCATGGTCGGCAAACTATGGCTCAAGAGCCACATGTGGCTCTTTGGCCCCTTGAGTGTGGCTCTTCCACAAAATATCACAAAATACCACTTGCGGGCACGCACGTACAGTGCAATTGAAACTTCGTGGCCCATGCACAGAAGTCGGTATTTTGTGGAAGAGCCACATGCAAGAGGCCAAAGAGCCGCATGTGGCTCAAGAGCCGCAGTTTGTCGAGCCACAGTTTGCCAACCACTGCGCCGGTTTGACTCAGTGGATAGAGCAATCAGCCTGCAGACTGAAGAGCCCCAGGTTCAATTCCGGCCAAGGGCACATGCCCAGGTTATGTGCTCAATCCCCAGTAGGGGGTGTGCTGGAGGCAGCCAGTCAATGATTCTCTCTCATCATTGATGTCTCTTTCTCTCCCCTCTTCCTTCCTCTCTGAAATCAATAAAAATATGTTTTTAAAAAAGTGTACTATCATACATCTTTTAAAAAAATCTTTAAAATATTAATAGATAACGCACTGGAGTAGCACAGTCTGTTTTCATATCATGAATCTTGTGCTGCGCCGGCACGGCCAAGAGTGAACCTGAGTGGGGGTGGCTGAAAGGCTTAGAAAAGACAGACAAGAGAATGAAAGCTGGGTCTCGGTGGGACGCTGCTTCTCTGAGAGACAGTGCCAACGCCCACAAGCCGTGTCTTTATTTTATAGCGGGATTCCATGAGGCAAAGTGAGGGCGTGGTCAAGATGTTTACAGTATTCTCATGAGTTTCGATCCTACTCAATTACATGCACCTGAACCCTATCAAGCCCACATCACTCAGACACATGGGGCCATGTGTTCAGACCATAGGTTCAAGCTTACAACTATAGCTTTTGGTTATAATTGCGCTGGGAGGGCCCTGCCCTCCTAGCTGGGACTTGCACGTGGCAATGTGAGGACTGTGCCCTCTCATCAGTCCGAGGCTTGAACCTGTCTAAAACACTGTAGCCGCGCCCCACAGAATCTACCATTTAGTAGCAAAGTGAGCTGCGCAACATTTTTTAAATATCACTACTCCTCCACTTCTCTGTATGTAAAATGGGGATGATGATGACATAATTAAAGTAATAATACTATTACTACAGAGGACACTAGAGTTGACACCTATTCTGAGCCTGATAATTGTAGGCTCCTTGTAAGTGATCAGCTCAGGAATGGTCACCAGGGCTATGCCATTGAATCCAGGAAAAGGTGGGTGATTTGCTTAAGTGAAAGCCATAGGAAAAGATGTTATTTTTGTATCCTTCCAGATATTTCCTGGTGTGGCTCTGACTTCTGGACCTGCCACCGATACCTATGAGTAGCCTGAGGATGACAGTACAGGCAAGAATAAGGAACCAGTAACATCTATGAAATTATGGAGCTGCACTATCAACCAGCATTGGAAACTACCATAGTACTGCCTTCCCTGTTCCCTGGCTTCATCCCTATCGCATAAGCTTGTTTAAGATTATAGATGGCCTAAAGCAAGGCTTCTCAGACTTGGCACTACTGATATTTTGAGCTGGGTGATCCTTTGTTGGGGGGCAGAGGGGAATACCTATGCCACGTACATGACAGCAACCTTGGCCTTTACCACACTTAATGCTAGCAGCACTCCTTGACTGCCCCCCCACCCTCCATGGTGAGAACCCAAAATTTCTCCAGATATTTCCATATGCTCCCTGGGGGCACAGTGACTCCAGGTGAGAGCCACTGATCTAAAGCATCCTCATCAATATGGTGCTAGTAGCAGTAGAACTAGTACTACTACTAGTAGCAATGCAATGATTAACAATTAGCATTTCTCCAGGCTTTCTGTGCACCAAGTATCATGCTCTACACCTCCACTCATATTCTCATTAGTTCTTCATCACAACCACCCCAAACCAGGATTTTTTGTTGTTGTTTGTTTGCTTTCTAACATACATTTTTTATTGATTTCAGAGAGGAAGTGGGAGGGAGAGAGATATAGAAATATCAATGATGAGAGAGAATCTCTCCACACGCCCTACCGGGGCCTCCTGACTTGCCGCTATTGGTGATCTAGTCTGCAACTCAGGCATGTGCCCTGACCAGGAATCAAACCGTGACCTCCTGGCTCATAAGTTGATGCTCCATCACTGAGCCACACCAGCCAGGCAAACTAGGTTTTATTATCACCCTCATGTGACAAATGTGGAAACTGGGGTTTAGAGAAATGAAGAAATTCGCTCATAGTCACCAAGTGTCACCAAGGGAGGAAGTAGTTGGCTTGGGATTCAAACTCCACTCAGCAATGACTCCTCTCACCCAAGGTTGTCATGAGAACTAAAAGGTGTAATCCATGAGCATTGTGCCTGGCACACCAACTGCCCCGAGGGAGTGGAGTAAAGGGTGACTTCTACATAACGTATAGAGCAGGGTCATCTTTAAGAATCGCAAGGTGGCCTCAGCAATCCTCTGGATGGTTCCTGGAAGGTTCCCATCCTGGCCAAGGCTGCCTTGAACAATAAGGAGGATGAAATCCCCTCGGTCCTGGTGACTCCCCCAAGGCAACCTGTGCAAAGCTGACCACTTGCTCCGTTTGCCCAGCTTTTAAAGCAACAGTAAGTCCTGAGTCTGACTAGTCATTAGCAAGAGGCCTTTGCCTATTTCACTCACCGCTGAATGTTGACTTGGGAGTGCGAAGCCAATTTTATTCTCCTGCTGGAGGAGGTCATGATTAGATGTCTGCTTAGGACTTGAGGAAAAATGAAAACAATGTTGAGGGCTTTCTCTGTGCCAAGCCTCAAGAGGACAGCTAACCTTAGAGAAGTCAGGAAGGCAGGTGGTATCATTATTCCCATCTCACAGATAAAGAAACCGCAGCTCAGAGGAAAAGGGCACATTTTCAAAGCTTACAACCTAACAAGCTCAAGATCTCATTTTAAAATTCTTGACAGTCTGACTCCAGGGTGTGGTGTGCTCTGTTGCACCTCCAAAACCTCTTTAGGTTTAGCGGGTCCAAAGGCCAATGAGACAAAGCATTATGTACGTATCCTAAAGTCCTGCTCAAAATACATTTTTTAAAAATTCATAAATGCTGCTTTCAATGTTTCACTAAAATCAACTGTGAAGGTTGAAAGTGAGTCTTCTCAAAAAACAACAACTTATAAGTCAATGAGGTGTAAATAGTTAATGAATTTATAAATATAAATAGTTTTGCCTTAATGTATTAACACCCCAGGGAGGAAAAAAAATGTTTCATGTATTAGCAGCATAGGATATTGATAATCGATTTCTTTCAAATGCACTTACTTTATTTTAGGTTCTCATCATTTTATTACAAACGGATAAGTAAAGATATTTAAGCCATTTAGGATGAAATATGCAACCTTACAAAGAAGAATATCCATTTGCAGTGGTTACTGGCGGGTTATGGATGCTCTGAGCAGTAAATTATCTGTAAATCATGGTCAAGGATGCATTATAATGCTATCCACTTATACTGTTATTATTTCATTTTTTTCTATTCATTCCTTATATTTCTATTAAGAGGCATAAATATCTAAATTTTAAAAAATCACCAGGAATATCTTCAAGACTATGTAGTAGTTGATATGAGTAAATATGGGTAAGTGGCTAAAATTTGGGAATATAAACGTCTAAAGGACACAGTTGGGGCACTTGGTCAAAAGTGAACTCTCTTCCACGAAGCATGTATACAGGCCTTCTCTGCTTTTCCCTCCTCCACTGCCTTAGGCGTGGCTCCAAATGCTCTGGGACATTTGTCTAGACCAGTGATGGCGAACCTATGACATTCTCTTGGATTCCCCCAGCAGCAGAACCTGAGACAAGTATTTAAGAGAGAGTATGAACTTGGGAGGTGATCCTAGGAAACAATGGCCAGGGAGTGGGAAGTCAGCTAGGGGAGGGACAGGTGCTAACAAAAGTGTATTTCACACAAGTTAGCACGGTGGGTAACTGCGGAGTATGTCCACTAAAGAACTCCAGAAGCCAGGCTAGCACATGCCCCTAAGCGATCCACTCAGGCCAAGGAGGACTGATTCCCATCAGTCATTGGTTAAGGGTTAGTTGTTTATGGAGGGAGTATTACTCCAAAGCCACGTCCACCCTTCCTTGGGCATGGCTAGCATGGAAGCTAGTGGTCAGAGAGGGTCCTTAGGCAATGGTGCTGACATTCAGAAGCCCAGGATGCATCAAGGGAAGGGTAAACACGTAGGGAGAGGGGTCTGGGGTGCGGGGCAGTGACAGTAGCTTTTGTTTCCTCAATGTCCCCATGAAAAAAGGAGTGGGAATGTTGGCTTTGCAGGAGCAGTCAGCGATGTGCCCTGTAGGAATGGAAAGTCCGTGTCTCTCATTACCTATGAAGCTCCATAGACTTGTTCAAATGTCCTGTGGTTGTGAAACTGTTGTGCATGTAAAGATCGTCTCTAATGCTTCCCAAAATCCAGACCTGATCCGGGCACCACCCTAGAGATTCGGATTCAGGATGTCTGAGATGAGACCTAGAAACCTGAATTTTCAAACCCCCCTCCTACCCCGCCCCCCCCCCCACACACACACCATGCATTCCTATCACAGATGTTCCAAGTTCCTGGTGTGAAACAACTGTGTATTTAATACAACAGAAGAATGACTTGTGGGTTGAGGTGGGGAAAGGGTGGGGATTTAACAGTTTTTATGATCTGAGGGCTTTGTGCATGGTTATTCCTCTTCTCTTTGAAAACATGATTGCTTGCTGTGCTCTCAAACTCAGAGAAAGGAGATAATTGTTAGCAGAATTCTGAAGCACTGATTATGTACCAGGAATACATTATAACCTACAGGTATTTTGCAGGGGACCCCTGGGACCCCTCAGGAAGTGCTGTTTTGGAGTCTCTGGAGCCATAAGTAGGACTAAGGAACGGTGATGTAATGCATTACTGAGAATAAACAAATTTGGCTTCAGGAGGCTCAGTTCTTGCCCCAGGCAGGCAGCCTAGAGGCAGTCAAACCTCAAAGCTCTACCTGACTCACAGGTGTGAGGATATAGTGCAATCAGATGAAAATGCATTGACGGTTTTAAGTGGTAGACCAAAGAAAGTAGATCCTTATTCCTTTATGATAAGTCATTTTAGAGAGTATGAAGTGGCAGTAATCCTCGAATTACTATTGAAGAATGTTCTGGAACCTGGCATTTGCACAATAAGTTCTTTTATTAATGACAAAGGAGGGTGGAAGTAAAGGATAAACCATATATGCCTTATGATAGCAGGTAGAATTTTCTTGCCTCCCTCTCTATTTTTAGCTTAAAAAGGATTTTTCAGATGTCAGTAACCACTAATAGACTGACAAAAGAAGAGGTAACCCACGTGTGACTATCAATGAAAAGGCCATCGGTCTATTTGATTTCTCTACCTCTTCCAGCTTTGATTCGTCTCTGAGCTCAAAAGCTCCAAGACGCGCTTGCTTGCCATTATTCCGTAAGGCAATTAAGCAACTTGGCAATAAAAGCAACCACATTTTTCTGGAGTCGTTCACAGAGAATACAGAACATAACAGCACAGGACAGATGTTGAACCAAAATGTAAGTACTTATCTGAACACACTTCTCGGTGCCAAGGCTAGATGCCCTGCCAGAGCGCTCTGCTCCCGCCTTCCCTCCCCTCCTCTGGGATCCTTCTCCACCAGTTAATCTCTCCCTCTGCTCTGTCTTCAAACTCCCCTGGCCATCAGGATAGAAACCTGCTGAGGCTCCCATACTAATCCTCCTCCTTCAGCTCCCCTTCAACATGGAGTGCACTACTCTGGGTCTCTCTCCACCATCAAGCTTTCTGAAAACAGCAATCCAACCCCTGTTTATCTCCTCCTTTCTCCACCATCCAATGACCTACTTACTGTATTCTGGTTTGTATCTTCATACTATTCCCCTGAAGCTACCTTTTCAGTTGATGACCACCCTCCCCTACCCACGCAGCCATGGTCAGCCCTAGGTTTGGGTCACTGTCAAGTATTTATTGAGTGTCTACTATGTATGTAAAATAAATGGGAACAAAACCCACTGTAATAGTTATCTATTGCTGCGTAACTACTTACTCCAAAATTTAGCAGCTCTAACAGCAAACATTAACTCACAGCAGCCATGAGTCAGGATGAGACACGAGGCAGCCAGTGGGGTGCCTGTGGCTCAACATCTGAGGTGGCTGCAGTTTTATCTCCAGGCTCCACTCAGGAAGGATCCACTTCCACGCTCACTCATGTGATTGCTGGGAGGATCCAATACCTCCCAGGTTCTTGGACTGAGTATCCCAGTTCCTCAATGACCGTTGGCTGGAGTCCACCCTCAGTTTATTGCCACATGGGCCTCTGCATTGGGCAACTTACAACATGACAGCCAGCTTCCCTCAGAGCAAAAGAGAAGCACCCCAAAGGGAAGCCATTGTTTTATTATGACCTCATATTCAGAGTGATATTTCATTATTTCTGCATATTCCACTCATTTGAGGTGAGTCAATAAGTCCAGCCCACACTTACAGGGAAAAGGTGACACAAGAATGTGGATGCCAGGAGAGAGGGATCACTTAGTGCCCTCTTAAAGGCTGCCTGCCATGGCCCCAATCCCAGGAGGCTGGGTTCATTGAGCTAGAATCCTAACTAGATGGCAGAGACATGAGAGGAAAGGGTGGGGAGAGAGAGGATGGATCGGGTTATGGAGGCAGATGGGTGTCCTGCATGCAACTCAAGATGTCTAAAAGTAAACTCTTATTTCCTCCTTCACTCCCTTAGGTTCCCTTCATTTCCACTCATTGCATTTTATCACCTATTGTCTGGGCTGGTACCAGAACCTCAGAGCTGGTTTCCTTGTGGAAAACCTTCTCTGCCTCCTCCATTCTCTATATGTCCAAAAACAGTGTTTTAAATACTGTCCTTGTTTAGGCTTCTCTTTCCATTCTCAGTGACAGAAACTCAACTCAAACCAGTTTAAACGAGAAATGAGATTTATTGACATGGGGTGAAAATTCTACAGTGGCAGGACCGTCAGGCCTTGCTGGCGCCAAAGGCTCCCACGATGGAGATGGTTCTCTCTGAGGCTCCTGTCTCATGTTTCTGCTTTGCTCTGTCTCAGTGGCATCCTCAGCAGGCTCTTCAGTTGCTATGTCAAGATGCCCTCCATTATGTCCAGACTTGAATATAATAATCTACCAAGCTACAGGCCCCAGCAGAGAGAGCATCCTTTATACCCCCAGTAGTTCTAGAAAAATCCCTAGACTATGCCCCCACTGATCCACGTGAGGTCACATGCCCATCACTGAACCAATTGCATGTCCAGGTGGACACAGCACCCTGGTCAGCCAGATCTATGAAACCAGAGCATGGTGTCCACCCCACCGAAATCACCCAGTCTAGAAATGATAGATGGGTAATTCTCTCGAAGGAAACTGGAGTGCTGCTACCAGGTTCTGAACAGTCAAATAATCAGATAGGCAACACAATGCAAAAATTAACACACCACCTAACTAATGAATAACCTCATTGCCTCTCTATTACCTATGGAATAGCATCCAACCGTCTTTGTTTGGCATACAAGACTTCCCCAAGAACTGACCCAAGCCTAACCTTATAGCCTTATTTTCCATACAGTCTAATTTCACTCACAAAGAACTACCCACTGTGCTTGAAACAGCCTAGATAGATTCTGTCACACCCCTTCATTCCCTTTGCCTGGTGTGTTGAGCTTCTACTTCACTGCTTGTTGAGCCATAATTCTTTTTTTAAAAAATATATTTTATTGATTTTCCACAGAGAGGAAAGGAGAGAGATAGAGAGCCAGAAACATCGATGAGAGAGGAACATCGATCAGCTGCCTCCTGCACATCCCCCACTGGGGACGTGCCCGCAACCCAGGTACATGCCCTTGACCGGAATCGAACTCGGGACCCTTCAGTCCGCAGGCCGACGCTCTATCCACTGAGCCAAACCGGTTTCGGCGAGCCATAATTCTTATCTGAAGACCCAACTCAACTGCCATTACCCTTCACCCTACTTCTCCTGGCTGAATCAGTTGCTCCTTGGAAATTGTGTAAATATCTCTATTAAACAGGGGGCAAACGTTGTTCCCCAGGGGATGTTTGGCAATGTCTAGTGATATTTCTGGCTGTCATTACTAGAGGGGGATTCTTTTGGAATCTAATAGGTGGAGGCTGGGGATGTTGCTCAAACTTTCTACAATGCCCAGGGAGCCTCCCACCACAAAGAATGATCCAGCCCCATTGTCAACAGTGCCAATGTTCAAAACCCCTGTTCTACTATAACATGTAATGCCTTGCATTATAGTATGAATTGTGCTCTTCCCAAGTGGGTCACGAGCTTCTCAGGGACATGGTTGCATTTGTCAATGTACTCCCAGTACTAGCAGGTGCCTGGCCTGTAGCAGATGCTCAATAAACATTGGCAGAATGACCGAGGAAGGGAATGAGTGTCCAGATGGGCTTAGGAAACATTATCCAACAAACTGAATTCCTGGAAGGCATGGTGGTTCCTTAAATCGCTATTGTATTAGAAAATTTCAGAGGCAGGATGGGTTTCCTCCACCTTTTCAAGAACAGATTTGAATTAAAAGTTTCTGGATTCACAGCCTCATGATTCTCTCTGCAAGGCAATTTCGTCTATTACTATGTGTGCTTCTCATGCTACTGATTATTAACAAATGCCCTCTGCCTTTTAATAATTTCTCAAGACAGAGGAAATAGCTAGCTACCTCAGTCAAATAAATGTACACCCCTCCCATATTTTAGAAAATTTTTTATCAACAGAACAAAATGGGATGGCCTTTTCCCCCATTGAATTTTAGTTTCACATAAGGCTGTGTGTGTGGTAACTTCATCTGAGCCATTGCATGCTTGGCGAAGGGATGCACACACAGCATCAGGAGCTCAGTACCACGTAAGGTCTAGCACGTTTCTCAGAAAGGACATTCAAATGTCAGATGGAATGATTTACACTGCATGTCAATATGAAGAACTCCAAGGTTCAGCAAGTCAATAAAGCTTATTAGAACAATCTTAGGGCTGAGTATCAATGTACCCTGATGAGGACCTCCACAGTCAGACACTATCTCCGGGCAAATGGGATTAAGTAGACCATTCTGGAGGGAGAAATAAAATTAAAAGCTTCCATTATTTTGAGAGTTCATGTTAACTTAATAATACACAAGAAGCTGAAGAAATTTGTCTTGATAGTTCCAGAGTTAAAGCCTTCTGAAAATTCATTTGTTTAAGCTCCCATGTACTGAAAGTCTCCGATATGCTGAGCATTATATCAGGCATGTCACATTTATTCATTTTTATTTACATTATTTACATAGTGCTTCCTGTTTACCAGTCTTCTAAATCTTTTGAACATTAATTATTTTAATCCCCATTACAACCCTATGAAATAGGCCTCATCCCTATTTTGTAGATAAAGAAACTAAGGCTCAGAAAGGCTAAGTGAAATGTCCAAGGTCACCCAGCTAGTATGCTGTGGAGCCTTTGTTCAAAGCCCGGCAGTTGGACGGTAGAGTCAGTGCTCCTAACCACTGTGCAACACTGACTTTTATGTATTAGTGCCAGTATGTTCAATAAATTTCTAACCTAAATTTCAGTCCGCCAATATTCCAAAATTAACATTTTACTTAGGTGCCAACATTTTGAAATTAAGAGACTTTCATAGAAGACCTGGATTTTTGGATTCTCTTGACAAGTCAAAATGCCTGGCCACCGAGGCGTGCTTCCCTGCATGGCCATGGTGGAACCCAGAAGAGCGCCAGGCCTGCCAGGCTGCACAGACCCACCTCGCTCATCAAAGACTCACCCGTCCGGTCCCTAATACTTCAGTTTGAGACCCTGGCTTAGCTGTTTTGCAGATGAAGATACTGAGCCCAAGAGAGGTTGAGGAATGTGGCTAAGGCCCTGGATCTAGTGGGTAACAGAGGTTAGACTTGAACTTGGCAGGATTCTGATGGAAAAGACATGGCACCATCAAATTGAGGCAATTCAGGGGTATGTCCCTTTATTTAAAAAGGGACTAGTACCAGAGGCATGGCAGGTGTGGAGCAATAACCGAAGACTAATATCAACAAAGCCATTATTATCTCCACATCTTACAAAACAAGGGAGGAAGTTATAAGAACAGGAAAACAGAACTGTTCAGAGCAGGTACTGTGAAGAAGGAGTGGCCGTCAGGTGAGGTACAGAAACTCTCATAAAAATGGAGTCAGGGGAACAACACCCTGACCTCCTTCCCTCTGCTTTCCAGCCAGGGCACTCCCATCCGCCAGATCCACAGGCCAACCGAGCGCCTGGAGCATGTTGCTGTAGTTCCCAGAGCAGGATGAGAGACTGGGGAATGCATGCCCAGGTAACACATATGCCCAACTCACAACACCCTTTGCATTTCAAAACCCACACTTTTCCCCACCTCACTTGATCTAACCATTCAATCAATTTCCTATTCTAATAATCCTATATAATAAAACCCTAATATGCAAATCGACCAAACAGCAGAACGACGGGTCGCTATGATGTTGCACTGACCACCAGGAGGCAGGTGCTCAATGCAGGAGCTGCCCCCAGCCCACAGGCCCCAGGCCAGCCAAGGCGGGTGCCAGCAGGGGCCCCTCTATCACCCTGCTGGTTGCCCCACAGATCAGCCCTGATCACTGGCCAGGCCTAGGGACCCTACCCGTGCATGAATTTCATGCACCGGGCCTCTAGTATTAAAGACAACAGCAAAAACCAATATGGTGCTTGAGACGTGCCAGCTACTCTTCTAAAAACCTTACATGGGTGAGCTTGTTTTGCTAAATGCCTACCACATGCTAGGAATGGTGTCCTCTCTGAAATCACAAAAAGGTATGGGAACAAAAACGTGACAGAGGTCTCAGCGACCTTCTTCTCTCGATTATGGGGGCAGATCACACCCTCATATCTTAGCCTACCTCAGCCTTTTGTGCAAACTCATGGGCAAGGAAGACTTCCTGTCTTAAAAGAATGGAACCAAAATGAGTTGAAAATGCAAAGGTGCATCCCCTGCTGAATATGTGTCCTGTTAACTAGTACACCTAGCTGTAGTTACCTCCTCCTCTGAATCCCAGGTCAAAACTTATCTTTCCCATGTACCACTCCCTTAGCTCTTACTAGTTGGTTAGCCTGCCAACCTAGGATGAAAGAGAAATACATAAAGAACACAGCAGTTGACAACGGCTTAAAAGCTATGGATCCTTCATGCTTAAAGAGAAAATGTCTAACCCTACAGCAATTATTGGGGCAAAGGATTGAGGGGAGGGTTTGAGGAAAGATTCAGGGGTTCTAAGTCTTTTTGGATTTTCATTTAACATACTGTAATATTCCCCAAACTTCAGTCATCCATGTTCCACTGTCATGGTTTTGCCATGTAGACACCAGCTACACTATTATATATTTAATATTTTTCTAGACATTAGAAATTAAAAAGAGAGGGACAGAGGCTAGATTTCAATTAACATTGACGTATTTATCCATCCATCCATCCATCCATCATTTACCCATCCATCTATCTATCCACCCATCCACCAATCCATTCATTCAACAAATATTTTTATAATTTAATTTCCAAGCACTGTGCTCAAGGCTGAATGTACACTATTGAACAGAGTAAGACAAATGTAGTTCTTACCCTCGGGATAGTGGAAGACACAGGAAGGAATGGGATTCCATTCATACACTTCCCAGGTTTTTTCAGCCCCACCTACCCCTTGGGACTTGGCCCTTTCCTCAAAGGGAAGTCCTGCCTTCACTATTGTGCCTCATCTCTTAACAATCCTTGGCTACTACAGCCACCCCCAGGTGAGGGTTGGACTTTGGCATGACCTTCATCATGCCTGCAGCAGTTTCACATCCCATGTCCAACCCAGCCAGACTCATGGATGTTACAGTTCCTCCCATTTTCAGGTTCAGAAGAAGTATCACACCAATGAAGCATGGGATCCGGCTTCCTGGGGCTCCACTGGTCCCTCACGGTCTGCCTGGAAGATGCTCATGCAGTGGAACAGCTCACCATCATTTCTTATAAAGCTGTGGTCGGCTCCATAACATACCTTTCCGTGTGATTTTTGCTTGTCTTCTTTTTCTGGCTCGCTTTCCTTGCTCCTCCATTCTAGCTGCTCTGCTATTGTACTCTCTATAAAGCTTTAGCATGTAAGTGTGCCAGGCCAGTCTGGCTCAGTGGTTGAGCATCGACCTATGAACCAGGAGGTCATGGTTCGATTCCTGGTTGGAGCACATGCCCGGGATGCAGGCTTGAATCCCAGTAGGGGGCATGCAAGAGGCAGCCAATCAATGATTCTCCCTCATCACTGATGTTCCTATCTCTCTTTCCCTTCTCCCTTCCTCTCTGAAATCAATAAAAATATATATTTTTAAAAAGCTTTAGCATGTGTTATCTCAGGCTCTCCTGTCAAGGAAACTTGAACTTTAGAAAATAAATCAAATAGCCATACAAATAAGTAAATTTTCACAAACTGCCATGAGAACTTTCTATGGGGAAACATTTGACCTGGTCTAAGAGTTAAGGGAAGCTTCACTTGCCAAAGAACTAGGATAGAGAAAAAATTAAAATTGATTAGTTTGGGGAAGAGGCATGAAAGCATTCTAGGCTGTCAGAAAAGCATATTCAGAGGTCCAATGGTAGAGACCAAAGAGAAGGGAATTGAGTAAACAATGGAAGGGCAGTGCTGGCAGGAGGCTGGACAACTCTAAGGAGTGAAGACAAAGAGGAACAATCAGAATGATGCAGCTAATGAATCACTAGTGATTCCCGAGCCCCTTTCCTCACTCAAGAACTCTGCCTGCTCCTTGAGAGAGGGCAGAGACGGCCTGTGATGGATGGAAAGTGCAGATGAATTGGGGTCAATGTTTTAGGTAAAATTTCTCTCACAGAGGTTTCTGGGAAATGCAGATGTGCCAGGCTCTGAGAGAGAGAGAGAGAAAGAGAGAGAGAGAGAGAGAGAGAGAGAGAGAGAGAGAGAGAGAGAGAGAGAGAGAAGAGAGAGAGAGAGAGAGAGAGAGAGAGAGAGAGAGAGAGAGAGAGGTTTCATAGATTATTAAATCAGAAAAGTCCTGATGAACTCAAGGGGGTGTCAATTGGAGTTAGTCAAACTGACTGCAATATGACATGAAGTTTTATATACATAGCAACAGCCAGCATGGGTGCCAAGCTGACCCTGACAGACTAGAAGGAGTGTGTGAAAAATTCCATTAGCATGTTAACTATGGACAATCAGATGTTTGATGCAGCTCTCGTGTGCTGCAAATGCAAAAGTCATTGGGGTAAGGGGACATGTCTGCACATCAGGACACAGAGAGGTCCCATGGGACAGCCGTGGAGAAGAGTGAGAGGTGGCTCTGTACTCTGTCCTCAGCTCTGACCTGTTGTACATGTTCGGTGCCCACATACCTTATTTCACTCAGCAAAAGAGAATTCCATTGCCTTGTTGAAAGCATACCAGCCCTGGACAGGCCGAGGCCTCAACACTCCAGATTCAAGATTGCCCACTGGGGACGATGGACAGCCTCTCCCCTGCCCGGTATCTGATTTACACTGTGGAGTATTTGCTTTGGACAATTCTTCACTTTCCTCCCTTTTACTATTGACAATGCAAATGTAAATGTCAGTGAAGTCCACTTTGATTTCCCCCAAATTTAAAAAATCGAAATGAGGGCCAACTGTTGAGAATATTAGAGTTTCAAAGAGATCTAATCACTGCAGGCAGAGACATCCCTATCTGGAGAACCTGGCACGTGTCCAGGAGTTCTCCTCCAGGCAGAGCAAAAGCGATGAGGCGGAGGCTGTGCCCTCTCTACAGGGACTTAGGAGTCAACAGGGTAGAAAACTTGAGCATCTGCTTGTGCAGGTTCATGAGTGATGAGCAGCGACCGCTGAGAAGGCACCAGCTACAAACCCCTTCCTAGCTCCAATGTTTGTGGAATATTGTCAAATCTTCACATTTTTCTGGAGAAGTCAGAATTCAGATCTCCTATTAAGTAATCTAACATTCTGAAAAACAAGCAAATTATTCATAGTAAAAAAAAAAAAAAAAGGAAAACCAAACTAAGTTAACGGACAACAACACAAGAACCCAAACAAAGCAGGTTAACGCATTGAATCTGAGGATCTGGCAAACTGAGTTTGAATAAAGGGGAAACTACAGGGAGGAGGCTCATTTTGCTGTTGGGATGGCTTGCCTAGGAGTAACTGTGGAAACCATTTCTCTTCCATCTTTAAAAATGAGACCGATGTTTTGTTTTTCTGGGCAAGAATCATTTATCCTCTGGGACCCAGGAGACATGATTTGAATGTCCAGGTGAGAAATTTGGCAATTCTTCAAAGAGCTCTTGAAGCCACCTGCCTAGAAGGAATCTGCAGGTAAGTGCAGGTAGGTGCCCCTTCACCTGCCACGTAGTCATGCAATTCCCAGGTGACTATCTCAGAGCTGGCATTTGATTAGGCTCTGGGGTGGTTTTTGTTTGTTTGTTGTGTGTGTTTAAAATATATTTTTATTAATTTGAGAGAGGAAGGAAGAGGAAGAGAGAAATAGAAACATCAATGGCGAGAGAGAATCATGGATCGGCTGCCTCCTGCACGCCCCACACTAAGGATGGCGCCTACAACCTGGGCATGTGCCCTGACCAGGAATCAAACTGTGACCTCCTGGTTCATAGATCGATGCTCAACCATTGAGCCATGTTGGCCGGGCTGTTTGTTTGGGGGTTTTATTTTTTAACCATATTATGTGGCTACAAATTCATAGTGTTCTCAGATTCAGGTCCACACCAAAGGGCACTGTCCTAGAAAAGAGAGTGAGATGGAATAATCCAGGCAGTTACAGGACTCTGTAGCTTCTATTTACCCATCAAGTTCCAAGCTCTATCCACCTCCATTCTGCTCTGTGCCCAGCAGCAGGCTGATCTGGGCAAAAAACTACACTAATGGGCTCCCTTGCCTCTGATTTTCTGGCAGGAAGCAGCGGCAGAGACAGGGATGGAGGAGAGTGAGGTCAGGACATTTGCTCCACAGACTCTTTGAGCTGGCTGTGCTCCCCAAGTAAGTCCCACAGTTCTCTCTGCCTGAAGGTCCCAGTAACTGCTCCCTCTCTTGCCCCTTCAATCCTTGAGGTGGTAATGGCTCCCTACCACTGGCTTCAGGGTACAGAATTGTCCTTTGTGATTCTCCCATACCTTAGTCACACTTTTGTAATGTCCCTCACTTCAAGTTATACTATGACTGTGTGCCACCAGCTTCCTCCTGGGACCTCAATGATCACACCAAAATTCTCATTGCTCATTGGGAGGAGAAGAACTACAGCAACCTCACACCTCCCTAAACTTCTCCAGTCTCACTGCAAAGGCAATTCTGAATATGACATTAAAGAAACTCACTCTTGTCCCCAATAATTGTCTGACCTTGGCTCTCATGACTTTCTACTCAGAAGCACAGCTTCTGCAGGGTCTCTATCCTCTAATGCAGTGGTTCTCAACCTTCTGGCCCTTTAAATACAGTTCCTCATGTTGTGACCCAACTATAAAATTATTTTTGTTGCTACCTCATAACTGTAATGTTGCTACTGTTATGAGTCGTAATGTAAATATCTGATATGCAGGATGGTCTTAGTCGACCCCTGTGAAAGGGTCATTCCACCGCCAAAGGAGTCCCGAACTAAAGGTTGAGAACTGCTGCTCTAGCGCAATGGAGGCCATGATGAGGGTGTGGAGAAGGCCCCCACTGCCGAGCTCCCAGAGCCCCCACAGAAATGACCACTGTTTTGTTCAGTGTCTCTTTCCTTATAACAAAACTACAGGCCCAATGCATGAAATTCGTACATGGGTAGGGTTCCTAGACCTGGCCGGCGATCAGGGCCAAACTGTGGGGCAACCGGCGGGGTGAAGGGGGAGGGGTGTGGCCCGCTGGCACCCACCTTGGCTGGCCTGGGGCCTTTGGGTTGGGGGCAGCTCCTGCATTGAGCGTCTGCCTCCTGGTGGTCAGTGTGCATCATAGTGACTGGTTGTTCCACAGGTCGTTCCGCTGTTCAGTCGATTTGCATATTAGGCTTTTATTATATAGGACTAG
Organism: Myotis daubentonii; assembly: GCF_963259705.1. Lineage (NCBI taxonomy): Eukaryota > Metazoa > Chordata > Mammalia > Chiroptera > Vespertilionidae > Myotis > Myotis daubentonii. The sequence goes on along the minus strand of NC_081843.1, from coordinate 17,941,633 downwards.
AGGTCTGATGCACGAAATTTGTACAAGAGTAGGCCTTCCTTCCCCAGCTGCTGGCACCAGCTTCCCTCCAGCATCCAGGACCCAGGCTTCCCTCCCAGCCCTGGCTTCATCTGGAAGGTTGTCCGGAAGGACGACTGGTCTAATTAATATATTACGCTATTATTATTATAGATGTCATGGCTGACCAAGCCCCACCTACTCCATTCCCATTATGACCCTGCACAGATCACTTTGATCTGCAAGTCCAAGGCCCTCTTGTCCAGATAAAGACTGCCCACAAGGCTTGAACATGATTCTGTCCTCTCATTTAATTGTTTTTGTTAATTCTCACCTGAGGTTATTTTTCCATTGGTTTTTAGAGAGTGGAAGGGATGGGGAGAGACTGAGAGAGAAACATCAATGTGAGAGAGACACATCAATTGATTGCCTCCTGCTCACACCACAATGGGGCCAGGGATCAAGCCTGCAACTGAGGAACATGCTCTTCATCAGAATCAAACCCTTGGGAAGAGCAGATCCTTCAGTCCTCGAGCCAGTGCTCTATCCTCTGAGCCAAGCAGGCTAAGGCGGTCCTCCCATTTTAAAGAACTCAAATCCAAAGTCAAGGCCCCCAGGCAACAGTTAGACACACAAAGATTTCTCTGTCCCCTCCCCCAACATTCCTGAATTCCATATCCCACGTGGCATAATAATCATCCCTAGAGAGATTTTATCTTTTTTTTTCCTCTCGAAGTTTCTCCTCAAAATTTTTATAAAAGCAGGTACTATTATACACACTGGAAAGATTCTGAAATTCATGGAGGCCAGTTTGCTTCAGGGTATCAAAACCCTGAAAAATGGGTTTGCCTTTCCCCAGAGGAATTTCCTCATCGGGTTTTACTCTAAGACAATATGTGGATTCAGACTCTAAGTTCAACCATGTTTAGCAGTTTGCAGTTGGAATAAAGGAGACAACATAAAGGCCCTCCCATAGAAGATTGGTTAACTAAAGTATGAAACATTGTATAGTCAATAAAAATAATGGCGTAGCCCTAACCGGTTTGGCTCAGTGGATAGAGCATCAGTCTGTGGACTCAAGAGTCCCAGGTTCGATTCCGGTCAAGGGCATGTACCTTGGTTGCGGGCACATCCCCAGTAGGGAGTGTGCAGGAGGCAGCTGATTGATGTTTCTCTCTCATCGATGTTTCTAACTCTCTATCCCTCTCCCTTCCTCTCTGTAAAAAAAATCAATAAAATACATTTTTTTAAAAATAATGGCGTAAAGAATATTTAATAGTGTGGAAAGATGTCTGTACAGTGGTTCTCAACCTTCCTAATGCCGTGACCCTTTAATACAGTTCCTCATGTTGTGGTGACCCCCAATTTCATTGTTACAAATTGAACATAATTAAAGCATAGTGATTAATCACAAAAACAATATGTAATTTTGTGTTTTCCGATGGTCTTAGGCTATCCCAGTGAAAGGGTCGTTTGACCCCCAAAGGGGTCGCGACCCAAAGGTTGAGAACCGCTGCTTTAGAACATTGTTCAAATTTTAAAGCAGGTCATCATGGGAAATGTGCATCCGTGATCCCGTTTCTATAAATATAATATATAGAAAGAGATGTCTATGTACATAAATATACTTTGGGAAACTGGGGTGTATTTGGAACTGACGTAAGCTCACGTGATGGCTGTGGACAAGGGCAAACCCTCTTCCTGTCAGGTCCTTGTCTCCCAGCCAGGAGGGTGAGGGGGAGTCTGGGGCTCTTGGCATCAGTGGGTACAACTCATGCTGGCAGCTGGGCTGATCTGCTCTTCCCTCCATTGAAGAAATATGGAAATGATCACCCAACTCTCAGTTATTTTTGCATCCCCAGCATCCACCTGGCACTTTGCTAGACACTAAAACATAATAGAGAATAAAAATAGAGTCCTTCCCACACGGAACTCATGGTCCAGAGGAGGGCCAGCAGATGCCTGCCCAAGGGCCAGAGCCAGCCCGCTACCTGATGCGGTAAATAAGCTTTACAAGACACAGCCATGCCCATCCATCTACACGCTGTGTATGGCTATCTTCTCACTTCAGGCAGGATTCAGTAGTTGTGACAGATACCATATGACCTGCGAAGACAAAAATATTTACTCTCTGAACCTTTCCAGAAAAGGGTGCCGCCCCCTGGCCTAGAAATTGGTACTAAAATTGGGGGACCTGGACCAGCAGCATCAGCACCACCTGCAATCTCACTTCACCCCAGACCTTGTGAACTACAATCAGCATTTGAGCAATGCACCTACTACAACCGGAGCCATGCTCGTGGGAGGCTCAACAAGCTCCAGAGAGCTCTGTCCCACTTTGTATATTGAAATGCTGATGTAGACACCATCTCTGGGTTAGACGAGACCCCACAGGTTCCCTTCGGGAGAATTTTCCTGGAGCACCTACATCCCCAGCAGCAAAGTGCTTCTGATGAGGTGGTCCAAGCTCCGAGTCCCCCACCAGCAGGGCCTGCTTAGCTAAGTGAGGATTAACACACATCATCTGCCCAGACTTACCTGTCCTGTATTCATTACATGCACCAAATTCAACGTGAACCAGCCATTCAACCATATGAGCAGCAATACTAGTATTCAGATCCCAGTTTTATGGCACTGCTCAGAAAAATGCAGCAATACACCATCCCACCCAAAATACAAAGGTCAGTGATATCAATTAATGCAGCAGCACAGCTCGCTGCAGTTAAATGGCTATTCTTGATTATGGCTCCTTGATTGAGAGCTAATGCCTCATTAATCTTAAAGATATCAACCTGAGAACATCAGCGAAGTCCCAGAAAATAATGGCTAACATCAGTGAACACAGCCCCATGCCGGCTGGGGAGGCGGGCGAATCCTACAGAGAGGGCTGTATCTTCTGCCTCCACCCTCCCTCCCAGATGGAGTTACTGAGAACTTCGTGAAGAAGTAGGCTTGATGTTCTCTCTCTCTCTCTCTCTCTCTCTCTCTCTCTCTCTCTCTCTCTCTCTCTCTCTCTCTCTCTCTCTCTCCCATTCACATTCACGCATACAGCATTTTCATGCAGCCAGGGAGACAGCCACTTTCTCTCTTGTGGATTTCACTTACATATTACAAAGGAAAGAAAAATGGATGCGTTCATATGGCCCCAAGCCAGGTGAGTTAGGTTCCCTCTGAGGTCCCTGTGTGTGCATGCCTCTACGTATTTGTCATGTGTAAGTGGACAGGAGAGAGAGACCAGAGGACAGAGGGTCACTGGTTCAGCCTTGTGGGCACAGCATGCTCGGTATCCATTCCAGTTTCCACAGGACAGTCCTTGTGGGTCTGAGAGCGCCTAGGGGTGAGAGAAAAGGAACAGCAGGCTCAACCCAGCCCTGCCTGCCCTGGCCTGGGCAGGTGTCCTCAACCGGACTCGGGTGGGAGTGTCTGCTGCCTGCCATCTTCACAGAGTCCCAGTGTCTCCTGACAGTGACCTTTATTCCTCATTGAATTCCTAGAGAAACAGCAGTAAAATCCCAACACACATGCACACACACATGCACATGCACTCATGGCACATGAAAAGACCCGGTGATTCACACTAATTGCAGGAAGGTGGTCTAAAAAGCTGCAGGTTGGGGGCTGCTGTTCAAAGGAACTCAGACTCACACATTTCCATGTGCACAGTCCTCGGTGATGACTAAGGAAGGGTTACCCACTAGCAGGCTCTCTTTAAGGAACAGGTAAAATTTGAGTCAGTCACAGAAGTAGCTTTTGTTGAAGAGAGTTGCCTAAGCCATATTAACGTTTTTTCCTTCCATTGCAATCCACGCTGCAGCTGCAGCCTTCACAAAACAGACTCTTCCAAAGAACTTGAAAACGCTTTGTTCTCTGGAGAAGGAAGTTGTTTCTCTCTCTCCTTCCCTCCTTCCCTCCTTTCCTCCCTCCCTCCCTCCCTTCCTCTCTTTGTCTCTCTCTCTCTCCCTCCTTCATTCCCCTCCCCTCACTTTTTAAAAGACTAATATTTTGTGCCCAGGTAAATCCTGTTCCTGAAGGGCACGGTTTGGTGGAGAGTTTTTACAGTTCATCGCTCCCTATATTTAAGCTGAACCCTTTAACTCTTACTGTGCAGAATATCTGCTCTGTGGACAATTCATTTTCATGTTTTTAATCTCAGTATTTTTCTTCACTACCTGACTCTTGCTAGCATGTCTCTGTGCTTGGCAAGCCACGTTAGCATGTGTTTCAATCTTTTTCAATCGTGATAATAATGATAGCTGCTTTTCAATGCCTTCAGAACCTCACCTGCTGGAGCTTCATATACATCATATCTAATTTCCCACTTGTCTCCCCACCCCCCACCACCCCCAGCAGATCCTAAGACTCAAAGAGGGTAAGAGCCTCATATACCCAATGCAACCGTGCTGATTATTGGCAGGGCTGAAAAGTGTCCAGGTCTGTCCAGGTCCTAAAAGCACCCTTCCCTCAGAGGTTACAGACCTTCCAAAGAAGAAAACCCAGCAATGCCGCAATAATTTCCCCACCTAAGCAGCAACACATCTGTGGGACGATGGGAGAAGTTCCTACTGGACAGATTCTGCACCAAAAGCCCTGATCACAGAACTCCCAACTCCTAGTGGGCTGAACTGCATGTTCCTTATCAATAAATAATCCTCCAGTAAACGTCTCCAGAGATGTTAATCCAAACAAACCAGAGACTAATTGCTGATCTCCAGCACAGAGCTGCAAAGATGACTTCCCTTTAATTCTTTCTGCGTGCTGTTCCTTCCATCCCCGCCCCCGGGGGCTCACTGCTCTGCTCACTAACTGAGCTGCAGTCACCCACAGGCAGGAAACAGACAGAATCAGACCAGGAAAGTTAGAGTTTAAATTGGGCATTGATGTCCTGACTGGTGATCCTGGACTAGCACCTTGGTGCTCCTCTGTAAATAGGGAATGTTAAAATCAACTTAGTAGGGTTGTTGTGAGCGTCAATATAATACAATGTACTGTAATCCTACAGTCAGGTTCCGAGGGTCCAAGTTCAATAATGGGGGGGGGGGAGGGGGGGGAGGATAATGGTTAAGTACACGAAGAATACATTCAAAATGGACTCAGCATCTTCTTTCTGTTTCATGGGACCCTTGATGGAAGGCATAATCCCAAACAGGACTTTTTCTACAAGCCCCTCTCCCACTACTTCCCTCACATACTACAACTATGCCCATGCCTCTCCCCAAATATGCTGAGCCCATGTGATCTCTGATCCGCAGCCCAGAGGAGCAGTCTGGCTGTAGAAGAAATCTCTTGGGAGGGTGAGGAAAGGGACCAAGTTAAATAGGTCAAATCAGAATAGTGAGTGGGAGTAGAAAGGCGGAGGATCCTCAAATGTGTGTGTCAAATACTCTGACCAGTGCCCAGCCCATGGTGAATAATGTTATGACCATGGTCTCAGGTCAGCTGACTCCCGACAGAGGTGGCCAGTGGAGACCTGGCACAGCTGGTCTGGGAAGATTCACCAAGGATGATACAACAAATCCACTGGTCTTCTCTGGGGTCAGCCAGGCTCATCCTAGGTGGGCTGTGTGTGTGTGTGTGTGTGTGTGTGTGTGTGTGTAGGATCACTGTCATGACCAGCATAAGCCAGGGATCCTAGAGAAAGACAGATGAGTGAGATCCCTTTCTCCGCCCCCAAAGAAACTGAAACTCACCTCTGGAGGCCACTGTCTTCTTCTATGGACTGGCATAAAGAAGTGCCCATCTCACCAGCAGACACCCTAAACCAATGAACCTGTGTTGAACCAGAAGCTTACAGTCTCATCTACTTGTCCCCAAATCCCAACTCTTGCAGCAACTAAGTTTGAACACAACCTTTAAAATTGACTCTGTTTCCTATGACATTCAACATCTAGTATTTGCTAAGCATCATTTAATGAGAAATTCTTCATACGTATTCTCTCACTTCATAGGAAAAGAACTCTGTAAGTTAAGTTTGTGTCTTCCCATTTCAAGAAAAGTACACGGAAGCCTAGACAGGGTATGTAACTCACACAAGGTCACAAAGCTGGCCGGAGGCGGCAGAGGTGAGATTTGGCACACAGCCGTCTAAAACCAGAGCCAGGTTCTCTGTATTATACCACACTCCCAGACTGACCAAAGAGCTGTACTAGATACTTTCTAAGCATCTAAGCTACGGCTATGCTCCTGAGCATTATATGAAACAGTAGAGGCCCCATGCATGAAATTCGTACACTCGCAGGGGGTTCCCTCAGCCCGGCCTGTGCCCTCTTGCAGTCCAGGAGCCCTTGGGGGATGTCCGACTGATGGCTTAGTGCTGCTGCAGAGGTGGGAGAGGCTCCCACCACTGCTGCTGCACTCGCCAGCCATGAGCCCAGCTTCTGGCTGAGCGGTGCTCCCCCTGTGGGAGTGCACTGACCACCAGGGGGCAGCTCCTGTGTTGAGTGTCTGATCTCTGGTGGTCAGTGCACATCATAGCAACCAGTCCTTATGCTGTTTGGTCAATTTGCATATTAGCCTTTTATTATATAGGACTAGAGGCCCGGTGCATGAAAATTCATGCACTGGAGGGGGAGGTGTCCCTCAGCCCAGCCTGCCCCCTCTCAAGGTCCGGGAGCCCTCAGGGATGGGAGGCGATCCAGCGATCAGGGGAAGGTGACGCCCATCACACCTCTGTTGCTGCCAATGCCGGCAGTGCAAGCCTTGGCTGGCCCTGATTACCTGAGCCTCAAGTAACCCTGGGCGGCTGGGCAGCTGCCATCCAACGCTTGCCTGTGCCTCGGGCCAGCCCTGGGTGGCTGGGGGGCTGAGGGGACTGGGGGACTCTGGAGGCAGGCATGAAGCAGGGCTGAGGGGTCTGGGTGCTGCCATCTATCTTGTGGCTGTGGTGCCACCAAGTTTGAGGGCATGGCAGTCTACTAGCATATTCCCTCCTTATTGGCTGTGGGTGCCACCATCATTGAGGGTGTGACAGTCAATTAGCATATCCCCTCCTTATTGGCTGTGGATGCTGCCATCTTTGAGGGCGGGGCAGTAAATTAGCATATTCCTTCCTTATTGGCTATGAGTGCCACCATCTTTGCAAGGGCATGAGGGTCAATTAGCATATTTCCTCTTTATTATATAGTATGTGGGAAAAGGCAGAGCCAGCAAACCTCTCTCAATCACTCAGACTACAAACCCACAAGGATGACACCAGGACAGGACAGATCCAGCCTGAGAGTCAGCCCTGGCCTTTGAGTCCCCAGCTTACTCACTCTTGGACAGGCCTGAAGTGTGCTCATAGGAATATCAGGCTGTCATGCACCACTGTGCTCTGTCAATCATCCCAGTGCAGGTTTATACTTGGGGTGGGGGTGGAGGGTGGGAGGGAGGTGGCAAAGGCATGTGGTTCTGGTCAAAATGGCACTGTCCTTCCTCCAAGGAGTATGGAGAGCCTGGGAAACAGACCCAGGATGGGGATCCATCCCAGTCAGAGAGCACCTGCCTCCCCAAAGTAAATAAAATTATATTAAAGACATAAATAATAGAGGCCCTGATAAAGTCATCATAAAGTAATCACTTTGAATTAGTATAATGGCTGTGTCCAACTCCTTTTTGCATTTATTTTGAATATCACATTCAACTCTCATTATTTTAATTATGTTCAATTACAGACATTTGCATATGCTTTATCATGGATATTAGTGAGAGGGGAAAGACTTCCCTGAGTTAAATGATGAACAGATATTCCATATTATATTACACGTACACCTCCTGAAAATTTGATTTAGCTACAGCCCAAAGAGAGGTCCAACAACAGGCATTGATTTGAAGTGAGTCTGGATTTTTTGTCTTGATGTTGGGAACACAAGTGACTGTCACTCAGAAACCAAACTAGAGGTGGTGAAGGGCTATGTGCTGGAGTGAAGCAGAGATCTAAGGCTTGTTCTGGCTGTGTGGACTCAGGAAAATTAAACAATGTCTCTGCATTCATATAACTTGAATACAATTCCCACTTTATAGGATAATTGAGAGGATTATATAAAATGACTAGGGGCCCGGTGCATGAAATTCGTGCACTGGGGGGGGGAGTGTCCCTCAGCCCAGCCTGCCCCCTCTCACATACTGGGAGCCCTCAGGCATTGACCCCCATCACCTTCCAATCACAGGATCGGCCCCTTGCCCAGGCCTGACGCCTCTGGCCTAGGCGTCCGGCCCGGGCAGCGGGGACCCGCAGCTGCAGCGGCCCCACGATCATGGGCTTCGCTTTAGGCCCAGGCAAGGGACCCCTAGCTCCCAGGACTGCCAGCTTCGACCATGCCCAGCTCCCATCGCTGGCTCCACCCCACTTCCTGCTATCACTGGCCAGGGCGGAAAAGGCACCTGATTCTCCAATCATGGCTGGGGGGCAGGGCAAAGGCAGCCCCAGGGCTGCCTTTGCCCTGCCCCCCAGCTCTTAGCTCCCCCCTGGGTTTCTAATCACTGTCAGTGGCAGGGGGCTTCTTCCTGCTTTCCCTTTCGCCTCCCTGCATTGTGCCTACATATGCAAATTAACTGCCATCTTGTTGGCAGTTAACTGTCAATCTTAGTTGGCGGTTAATTTGCATATAGCCCTGATTAGCCAATGAAAAGGGTAGCTCGTACGCCAATTACCATTTTTCTCTTTTATTAGTGTAGATGCCTAAAAATGCTTAGCTCAGTGTCAAACACACAGTAAAGATTCAAAAATTAGCTACACTTTGCAACAATTGAACATCCATATGCAAAAAAAAGTAAAGAACTTCAACTTAAACATTATAGCTTATATAAAAAATTAATTTAAAATGGATCACAAACTTAAGTGTAAAAACTATGTTTTGAAAAACTATAGTTAAAAATCTTTGTGATGTAGGGCTAGGCCAGTGGTCGGCAAACTGCAGCTCAGCAAAACGTGGCTCTTCCACAAAATACCGACTTCTGCACATGGGTCACGAAGTTTCAATCATACTGTACGTGCGCGCCCACACGTGGTATTTTGTGTAAGAACCACACTGAAGGGGCCAAAGAGCCGCATGTGGCTCGCGAGCCGCGGTTTGCCGACCATGGGGCTAGGGCCTAGCCGCTAGGCAAAGAACTTTGTCGACATGAAAACAGAAGCATGACCCATAAAAGAAAAAAGATGATATATTGGACCTCATCAAAATTAAAAGATCCTGTAAAGGGAGGGAAGGCAAGTTACAGACTGGGAGGAAATATTTGCAAGCACATATATAACAAGGGAGCACCATCCAGGATATAAGAAGAACTCTCAAAAATCAACAGGAAAAAAAGCAGGCCAACTAGAAAATGGGCAGAAGACATGAACAGACATTTCACCAAAGATGATATAAGAATGGCAAATAGTATGGCTGTTGTGGCTCAGTGGTTGAGCATCAACTCATGAACCAGAAAGTTATGGTTCAATTCCAGGTCAGGGCACATGCCCCGGTTGCGGATTGATCCCCAGTGGAGGATGTACAGGAGGCAGTTGATAAATGTTTCTCTATCATTGATATTTCTATCTCTCAATCCCTCTCCCTTCCTCTCTCTCTATAATCAATAAAAACATATTTAATTTTTTTAAAAAAGGATGACAAGTAAGAACACAAAAAGATGTTCAACATCATGAGCTATCAGGCATTGCAAATTAAAACCGTAATAAGATATAGCCAGAACCTGTAAAAATATCAAGAAAATGTAAAATAATATTAGTCATGACAATACCAAATGCTGGTGAGGATGTGAGGAAACTGGGTTACTCATACATTGCCAGTGGGAATGTAAAATAGTACAAGCTCTCCAGAAAACAAATTGGTGGTGTCCTATAAACTAAATATGTAATTACCATCTGATCCGTAATTGTGCTCTCAGGCATTTATTCCAGGGAGATGAAGACTTTATGTTCACACAAAAACCTGTACATGAATGTTCATAACAGCTCTACTCATAAGACCCCCAAACAGTCCAGCTGTTCTTCAGCAGGTGACTGGTTAAACGCACTGTGCTATGCCTACACCATGGAACAAAAGGAGTGAACTACTCAGCAATGAAAGGAACGAGCACACACAACTTGGATAAATCTGCAGGGAATTATGCTAAGTGAAAAAAAAAGCCAGTCCTAAAAGCTGCACACTGTATAATTCCATTTACATGACAAATTTTTTTAAAATATATTTCTTTATTGATTTCAGAGAGGAAGGGAGAAGGATCGAGATGGAAACATCAATGATGAGAGAGAATCAGTGATCGGCTTCCCCCTACATGCCCCCCACTGGGGATCGAGCCCGCAACCCAGGCATGTGCCCTTGGCTGGAATCGAACCTGGGACCCCTCAGTCTGCAGGCTGACGCTCTATCCACTGAGCCAAGTCGGCCAGGGCTACATGACAAATTTTTGAAATGACAAAATTTTAGGAATGGAGAACAAGTTAGCGGTCACTGGAGTTTTAGGGATGGATGGGGGTGAGAGGGAGGTGAATGTGGTTATAAGATCCTTAAGGTGCTAGGACTGTTAGATATCATAAGATACACTATAGTTCTTCACAATGTTGATCATTGGAGGAAAGTGAGTAAAAGTACACACAGTACCTCTTCCTCCATATATATTTTTTAAAGCTACATATGAATCTACAACCATTCCAAAAAACGTCAATAGAAAAATATAGAGGGTCTTCTGGTGGGGAAAAAAGCTATCATCATCCTATCTAATAATAGAGAAACATGGTAATTAACCGTAACTTTGCTACCCTTCCCATTGGCTAATCAGCGAGATATGCAAATTAACTGCCAACCAAGATGGCGGCCGGCAGCCAGGCAGCTGAAGTGAACAGAAGGCTTGCTTGCTCCAGTGATAGAGGAAGCCAAGGTTCCACGCCTACCACTGCCAGCCTCTGAGCTTGCACTCTAAGGAACTATGCTGCAATTATAGAAGCTAAACAATCCCCAGAAACCTACTTTCAGCTGTCAGAGCTGGAGCAAGCAGGACCGCAACAGTGTTACAATTATAGAACCCAAACAAACCCAGTTATCTGCTTTCAGCAGCCGAGGTCTCAGAGCTGGAGCCAAGCCTCAGAGCTAAAGCCAGCTCTCAGCTCCAGTGACAGCAATAGAAGGTAAATAAATCCCAGAATAAACAAAAAAAAGAAAAAAAGGAGAGGTTGGGAGCTCCAGTCACCCACCAGCCTGAAAACGGCCCTCAGCCCCTCACCCAGACTGGCCAGGCACCCCAGTGGGGACCCCCTCCCTGAAGAGGGTGTGACCAGCTGCAAACAGCCATCAGCCCCTCACCCAGGCTGGCCAGGCACCCAAGCAGGACCCCCACCTTGATCCGGGACACCCTTCAGGGAAAACCAGCCAGCCCCCACCCATGCACCAGGCCTCAATCCTATATAGTAAAAGGGTAATATGCAAACTGACCCTAACAGCAGAAAGACTGGGAATGACTGGTCACTATGACACACACTGACCACCAGGGGGCAGACGCTCAATGCAGGAGCTTCCCTCTGGTGGTCAATGCACTCCCACATGGGGGAGCTCTGCTCAGCCACAAGCCAGGCTGATGGCTGCCAGTACAGCGGTGGTGGTGGGAGCCTCTCCTGCCTCCTCAGCAGCGCTAAGGATGTCCGACTGCAGTTTAGGCCTGCTCCCTGCTGGAATGTGGACATCCCCCGAGGGACGCCGGGCTGCCAGAGGGATGTCTGATTGCCATCTTAGGCCCAATCCCCTGGGGAGCGGGCCTAAGCCACAGGTGGTCATCCCCTGAGGGGTCCCAGACTGCAAGAGGGCACAGGCCAGGCTGAGGAACCCCCCTCCCCCCCAAGTGCATAAATTTTTGTGCGCCGGGCCTCTAGTCCTATCTAATAATAGATAAACATGGTAATTAACCATAACTTTGCTACCCTTCCCATTGGCTAATCAGCAGGATATGCAAATTAACTGCCAACAAAGATGGTGGCTGGCAGCACGCAGCTAAAGCGAGCAGGAGGCTTGCTTGCTCCAGTGATGGAGGAAACAAAGGTTCCCCGCCTGCCTCAGCCCAGCTCTGAGCTCCGGATGCAACAATGTTGCAATTATAGAAGCTAAACAAACTCCAGATACCTGCTTTCAGCGGGCAGCGGGCTCAGAGCTTAGAGCACCAGTGATGGTAACAGAGTTTCAATTATAGAAGCTAAACAAACTCCAGATACCTGCTTTCAGCCAGCTGCGGCCTCAGAGCTGGAGCCGACTCTCAGCTCCAGTGACAGCTATAGAAGGTAAAGAAATCCCAGAAAAAGAAAAAGAAAAAGAGGCTGGTAGCTTCAGTCACCCGCCAGCCTGAAAACGGCCCTCAGCCCCTCACCCAGACTGGCCAGGCACCCCAGTGCTGACCCGCACCCTGAAGGGGGTGTGACCAGCTGCAAACAGCCATCAGCCCGTCATCCAGGCTGGCCAGGCACACTAGTGGGGACCCCCAACCTAAAGGGGGTATGACCAGCTGCAAACAGCCATCAGCCCCTCACCCAGGCTGGCCAGGCACCCAAGCGGGACCCCCATCCTGATCCTGGACACCCTTCAGAGCAAACCAGCCGGCCCCATCCCATGCACCAGGCCTCAATCCTATATAGTAAAAGGGTAATATGCAAATTGACCCTAACAGCAGAAAGACTGGGAATGACTGGTCACTATGACACACACTGACCACCAGGGGGCAGACGCTCAATGCAGGAGCTTCCCTCTGGTGGTCAATGCACTCCCACATGGGGGCGCTCTGCTCAGCCACCAGCCAGGCTGGTGGCTGCCAGTACAGCGGTGATGGTGGGAGCCTTTTCTGCCTCCTCAGCAGAGCTAAGGATGTCTGACTGCAGCTTAGGTCTGCTCCCCGCTGGCAAGTGGACATCCCCCGAGGGCTGCCGGGCTGCCAGAGGGATGTCTGATTGCCATCTTAGGCCCAATCCCCCGGGGAGCAGGCCTAAGCCAGCAAGTGGTCACCCCAGAGGGGTCCCAGACTGCAAAGCGGCACAGGCTGGGCTAAGGGACCCCCTACCCCTGAGTGCACAAATTTTTGTGCACTAGGCCTCTAGTATATAATAAAAGGGTAATATGCAAATCGACCGAATGGCAGAACAACCGGTTGCTATGATGCACACTGATCACCAGGAGGCAGACGCTCAACACAGGAGCTGCCCCCAGCCCACAGGCCCTGATTGCCGATCGGGGCCTGCTGGCAAACCTCTGGGTCCCTTCCCCCAACCAGCAGGCTCCAGTCGCCAGATGGGGAATGGGGAACTGCCGGGGGTGGGTGGTGGCAGGCCAAGGCCCCCACCCCACTGGTCGCCCCACACACAGAGGGAGACTGGCAGGGGTGGGGCTGGTGAGCAGGCAGGAACAGCTAACCTCTCAGTCCTCCCCATGGCCAGCAGTCTCTGATCACCTCATGGCGAATGGGGAACTGGGGGTGGGTTGCGGTAGGGGGACAGGGCCAGCTGCTGGCAGCCGGAGAAGATGGCCCTGATCACAGGCCAGGCCTAGGGACCGTACCCCTGCACGAATTTGTGTACTGGGCCTCTAGTTTTTTCTAAAAGAAGGAATGTCTCTTGGACTATATACTGGTGGACACTAATTTATTCTTACATCTGCATAAATAGCAGCACAGGCTGGCTTGACCTCTTTCTTCCCAGGTATCAGTGCTATTGCTGAGCCATCCTGGTTGGAACTGTGGGGCATCTGGCGTGTGAGTATCCCCGGAGGCAGCCAGGTGTTTTTTCTTCCCCGTGGAACCATCTCGGCGACTGAATATGTATTGGATTCTTGCCTTTGGGCCAGTTTGTGCTCAGGTGCCAGGTGTATGCAGCTGCCTACAAGTTACAAATAGCTTCCCAACTGGTGAGACAGAGGGAGGGCACTACTGGGAAAGTCCCGGGCAAGACAGCTAAGGCGACGTCACCTGGAGTATGTGGAGTCGCCCTGTGCTCTGGTTCTGCAGCCAGGCCTCCTGGGTTTGAACTTCAGCTCTGTTACTCGCCAGCCTGTGTGGCCTGGGACCCATCACTTAACTCCTCAGTGTCACGTGTCCTCATCAGCAAGATGGGAATAATCATAGCACCTGCCTTTTGGAATGCAGGGAAGTTTAACTGAATTAACATGGGCCAGGGGCTTATCCTGGGCTCATCCTCAGTGAGATGATGCAAGAGGGTATTACATTATTTTCTCATAAAGTTGTCCCAAGGGTTAAGTAAGTGACTCCTGTGGATGAAGCCTTTAGCACAGCACCTGCCCTGAGGTGACTGCTCCCTACATGGTGGTTCACTATTATTAATCGCTGGATAATACCTTGAGAGATTAGTGGATGCTTTCCTCTTCCCCAACATTTTCCCTTTTCTTTCCCTCTACTCATTGCTTCAAGGGAGTCAGGATTCCTACAAATAATTCCTTGTGTGTCTTTTGTCTTTAAAAGTATAGGCCTGATGTGAGGAGAGACAAAGTATTGGGGGAGCAGGAAAGAAATGGGGCTTCCATCCTCCTCTCCACAAGGCTGATGGCCCTGCCTAGCTGACTCTGCAGAAGGGGGAGGAGGAAGTGATAGAGGAGGAGGAGAAGGAGGAGGAGGAGGAGGCGGAGGGAGAGCAGGGGAGGGGGATGAGCCTGAGCATCCTAAAGCATCCAGACTCCAACTCCCCACCCCAAAGCCTCGCCCCCTCTTAGAAACCATTGTTCAGAACATCCAGGACTTCAGGATTGGAAGAAACAATCTGAACCTTATGACCCCGGGGGTGGGGGAGCCCCAAGACAGGATGGAGGTAAAGGTTCCTCAGGGTCAGAGATGGAATTGGTTATAGAGAACAAAGAAGAAGATGCTTTCTGGGCACTCGAGCTAGATCATAGCTGTGCCCACAATGCTGGTGATCACAACGCAGAGATCCTGCCCTGGGCTGACAGCTCGCCTCCCTCCTGCCCGGTGCCCTCCTCTCTTTACTCAAAGGCCCAGGAGTCCATGGCAGCCCCAGCCCTTACCCCTTCCTGCATGCCCCCTGGGAGACTGACACAGCGCTGTCAGCGACAAAGCCAGACATGCCGCCCGAGGACAAGCCCACCTCTCAGTGGATGTGCATAGCTGTCAGGGAGCGGCTCTTCTTCCACCCACTCAGCTTTTAAAACGACTGAAGTGCCACCCTCCCTAATTACCCAATTCAGTGGTTCACACAAAGGATCTGCCACTTTCTGAGGATTTCTGACATCCCTAATTCCCCAGGCCTCTCCTCTCTGACAGAGGCATCTGGGGTAGGGGGCGGGGCGGCAGGGAGGGCGCAGGCAGTTAATTGGAGAGGCAGGGGCACGGTGAGAACTGAGGTTGCACTCGCTCTGGAGTCATGAACAGACACCACGGCTGGGATGAGTTCGGGGGTCATTTGTGCAACCCACTCACCTAACAGAGGGAGAAACTGAGGCAGAAAGGGAGGCAACTGGAATCGGCCTGTGTGGGACTGGAATCCGGGCATTCATTTATCCATCTACTCATCCATTCACTCTTTGTTCAAAGCATCCATTTGCCAGACACTGTTCCAACTTGGAATATAGGAGTGAACACACATTCATGGTACTTACAGTCTCGCAGAGGGTTAGGAATTAAGCAGATATTCTGATGGTAAGTTCTCTACGGAAAACCATGGGTGGGAAAGGAGGAGAGAGAGATGGAGAAGGCATTGCTTATTGGACGGTCAGAAAAGGCCTCAGTGCTGAGATGAGATTACAGCAGAGGCCCATGTGAGGAAGTGGATAGAGCCATGTGGGTGGGAGTTCCCGGCATAAGTGGGATTTTAAAAAAAATCATGTGCAAAGGCCCTGAGGTGGGAACATACAAGTGTGCTTGGATTATTCCCAAGGCCACTTGGAAGGCAGTATGGCTGGAGCCCGGTGTATTGGGGTGAAGGGAGCAGAACAAGACCAGGTTAGAAAAGGCACTGAGGTTGGATGCTGGGGAAGCTTACAGGCCATGCAAGGGCCCCTGGCTCTTATGAGATGAAAACCAAAGGGTTTAAAGCAGAGCTGCCCTGTACCTGGCATTTCATTGCTCTGCACTCAGAGCAATTATTATACCCTGGGTAATAAAAAATCCATTTAGATCAGTGTCTCATCCTTGGCCTTGCTGACATTTGGGGCTGGATAATTTCCTGGGAGGTCTTTTCTGTGCACTGCGGGATGTTCAGCAGCCCCCCTGGTCTCCACCCACTAGACCCTAGGAGCAGCTCTCCAACGGTAACAGCCAAAAATATCCGCACACTCTGTCCATTGTCCCTTGAGAACAAGGGACCTTTGGACAGTAGAGAACCACTATTTTAGAACAACACTTGCCCCTCAGAGAGAAGAAGCAATCCTGTATTTTTACCCCTTGCTGCAATTTTGGGCAGGTTTTGGGTTTGGGGGGTTGCTCCCCCAAACATAGAGCCAGATCGGCAGAACCGATCTCTCCAGGGCACAGAGCCCCGAATCTGCATAGATAGCAGCATCCGGGCGAGGCTTCTCCCAGGCCCATGGTCCCTGTGGCCCCTCCGTGGTTGCTGCACCTGTGCTATCATTAGTCCTGTGTTTCCTTAAATTGGCCCCTCCCTCTTCCTGAAATATTGATTCGAAATCAGGAACCTGTACCAGGAGTTCTCAAATTGGGGACCAAAGGGGCAGGAACCAGGGGGTATCCTGAGAACAGGTGTGCCGCCCAGGGTGGGGTCTGAGTCACATTCTGATGAGTTCCCAGAACGCTGCGGGCTTGACTCCCAAAGCGCACATCACTTCCAGAAATGGAAACGCTCCTCTGAGCACAGAAAGTAGTTATAAAAAGCAAGGACAAAGCCATGCTAAATTGCAGGGAGCTGCTGTTGGCTGCCAGAACTAGGAGTCTGAGATGGGTCCCCTCAGGGGGCTAAAAGGGGACATTAACAATGATTAAGAAGACATCAAAGGCACACGTGAGGATCCTACTGCTATTCCCTCCTTGAGGGCCACCAGAAGGACCCAAAGGGAATAGAACATTCTCATTGTGTTATGTAATGGTACTTAATACCTGATCTGTGTCCCATCAAAAATCATCCCAAATACCTTCTTGAATACCTCGCAGACCCTCACACCCTGAGAAATGCTGCTCTTGTCCAATTCTTCCCATTGAAGAGCCAGGACTCTAGAGTCATCACAGCTCATTGCTCCATGAGGGGCTGATGAAAACTGTGAGCAGCTCTAGGGTCTCCCGTCTGCCACTCCTTTGGGGTCCTGAGACTCCCTGAGGCTCCCCACCCCATCACTCCCCTCTGCATTCCCAGCCCACTACACTAGGCCTGGGTTCCTCAGGCTGGGAAGTCACCACCCTCCACACTGCCCTGCAGATTCCTGCTCCTCTGCAGCCAGGGGTGGGGGGTGGGGTGGGTAGGGGGGGTGGGGTAGGGGAGGTGGGAGTAGAGGGTGTGGCCTGGTCTCAGGTCCTGCCACAGGGAAGAAGTCAATTTTGATGTTGAGATGACAATCACTTAGCCAGGGAGATGCAAACATTGATAGCAGGCATTAAAGCATTTTAACACTTGACCTTTATGTGCCAAGCTAAATAAACAGAACTGTTTACGATGGCTCAGATGGTAACTTCTTGCCTTTCAGAGAGGAATGTCTCTTGGAAGAAAGAAGTCCCAGTTCCTAGAGAGAGGATGTGGGTGGGGCTAACTGGACACTTTTCAGGAGTGCCTTGGACCAATGCCACATTACAGTCTGGGTTCAAGTCCCAGCTGCACTCCTGCCGCCTGTGTATGTGACCATGGGACATAACCTCCCTGCACCCCAATCTCTTCATCGTGAAACTTACCTGAAAGAATGTGAGGATTAAATGGGTAATACATATAAAGCCCGGCATATAGTAAATGCTTGGTTAACTAGCTTTTATGGTGTTAGAGCCTCTCCACAATCACTAGTCACACTGAATGAATGCCTCCTCTCTCAGAGGAAAAAGAAGGAAATGAGTAAATAGCAAGTGCTGGCGGTTGCTGTTGAGAGGGTTACGTTGCAGTCCGATGGTGGCCCGTCCATACCCACCTCTCTTGGCTGAGGTCCTGCTGGACCTTCTGTGTCTTTGTTCCGGGCCCTTCTCTAACTTCCCTTGCAGTTCAGAATGCGCAGCTGAGCCTCTTTAGGAAACAGCAGCTGTTTTTCTCCTCTCCCTTGGTGTTCTCCCCTCTCATAATAAGCAGCGGCTTTGCAGTTGTTCCCAGAAGCTGGAGGCTGTTTCCAAGGCCAAAGGTGAGCGTACAGTCACCTGGTTGCCATGGAAACCGGAGCATTGTCATGCTCTCCCCAGAATGATGTGACAGGGCCCTGAGTCTATGTCTCTCCATTTTAAACTAATCTCCCCCACAGTTCCCTGGAGGAACATTACCAGCCATCAGAGGGGACAGAGGGGCTGGGCTCTCACCCTGACCCCAAGGTCAGGAAGGGGTCTCTGTGGGAGCAGCTTCCTCAAGGGCTGGCCTGTGAAAACCACATATGCCTCCAGTGTTCTCCCGAGACTCCGACCTTCTCCAGAGCCATGGGGCCTATGGAGGGCCCAGCCTCCAGCTTACGAGAAAATTGCCTGAGATACTCGCTCCCTTTCAGATGCCTGCACTCTGGCACGAGACTGATTCATGGGTCAGAGGCAGCCAAGAGAAGTCTGTGTTCCTGACCATCCCCTTCCCAGGTGATTGATTATAGGTGGCACGTAGAGAAGCACAGGTGTAGGAAGAAGGAGTGAAGAACCTGAGCTGCAGCAGTCCTGAGTTTTAGCCCCATTCTGCATTTAATTTGCTTTATCATCTTGACCAAGGCCTCACTGGTCTTAACAATAGAATTGAGTCACATTCCAACTTCCCAATGGTACTCAAGTGACATCAATCCTCCTACTCTTAAAAATGGGGATTTTAAAGCCAAACAGTGTTGGAAGCAATGTTTACGCAAGCCCTTTCTGGGACACACATAAATTGCTTTAGCATACTAAAGGCTCTGATAAGTCCTGCAGTGAAACAGTCTACATGATTTTTTTTCAACCCAACCTCCTCCTAACTCTTGTGCCCGCAGAACCCTTTTTTACTCTTTTACATTACTTGTTAACAACTGTCTCCTACGATATCTAACTTGGTAAATGGCAGGCTAGAAATATTAGCAAAAGTAATTAATTTTAACTGAGTCTTTACTATGTGTCAACTTCTTGACATACAACTCATTAAATCATATAACTCCTCTGCCCGAAGCAACACAACTAGGAAACTGAGGAACCTGGATGCCTACCTAAGCATTCTGATATTGACCTTAAGTTATGCTGGGAGCTGCTCTAACACTGGCAAGTGCAGAAACCGTGACAGTGGGGCCTCTACTCCCGCACCGATCACAGATAAAGCAGCTTTCTGGATTCAGGAAACACGAGCAGACATTAGTTTGGAAGAACAAACTTAGCACAGTGTGTGAAAACAGATTGCACAGGGGGAAATCTGGACCCTGAAGTCGCAAGTGCCAAGCTCGTAACTACAAAGCAAAACCCCCAACTTCGGCGCTGTCAGCACACTCGGTTTTTCCCTTCCCTATCACATTAGCTTTTGAGTAATGGAGTGGCCAGGCACCCAGCTCCGTGATGTATTACATTAATGCATTATCAGAACCAGCTGTTGCTCTAATGATAACGAAAGAAGGATGGAGGGCGTGGGTGATGTATTGCCCAACGCGCTGAGATGGAGGAACAAAGCAGATCCTGGGCAGGATAGCGATGCAGTGGGAAGTCGAGATGGATGTATCAGGGGCATCCTGAGCCAGCCTCAGGGAAGAGGAGTCGGCCCGGCTGTTGGAATTTATCAACGTAATTATGTGCCATGATTTATTAAGTACTAAACAGCAGAGGCATCAAAGGCACATTGTTGTTGTTTGGGAAGAAAAGAGAACTTCGTTGTGGTTTTGGTTTTCACTTTTAAATGAATGATGGAGTCTTTATGTAAAGGTAAGATGTGAGCTGAGGCAAATCACCTTGAACCAGGTACGCCCCTCCCCATGAGCAGAAGTAAGCCCTCACCAAGTTACTGGCAGCGACACCTACCAACACTTGCCCCTCCTCTGCTGTTGTCACTGCATCAGGGACCAGTGAGAGGCTGAGAGTTCATTGGGACTTAGCATATCAGAGGGAGATGCATAGTCCTAGGGCAGTGGTCTGCAAACCACGGCTCGCGAGCCACATGCGGCTCTTTGGCCCCTTGAGTGTGGCTCTTCCACAAAATACCATGTGCAGGCGCGCACATACGGTGCAAAGTTGACTTAAAACTTTAAGTAAAGTTATTAAGTTAATTTTAGGGAAAGTTGTGGAGTGAAAGAAGATGTAGTGTTGAGGATTGAGAAAGGTATGTTGAGATGGTTTGGACATATAGACAGGATGAACGAAAGGAGATAGACGAAACAAGTATACAAAACGAGTGTGGATGGGAGAGTTGGAAGGGGTCAACCTCAGCAAATGTACCTCAATCAGATTGAGGATGTTTTTTAGCAAAGACCAGCTTAGGACAACCCTAATTAAGTTAATAACAATGCACCTACCTATATAGTTTAAGTTTAAAAAATTTGGCTCTCAAAAGAAATTTCAATCGTTGTACTGTTGATATTTGGCTCTGTTGACTAATGAGTTTGCTGACCACTGTCCTAAACGAAGGGCATACTCTATTCTTGCCACTGGGCTAAGCCTTCATATCATTATCTGTTGTCACCTGCCTTAGAACTCTGTGAGGTAGGGGTTACTCTCATCCCATTTTACAAGTGAGGAAATTAGGCACTAGAGTTAACCCAATTCAATCCAAGGTTTCACAATAAGCAGGTGAGCTGATGATTGAAATGCAAGTCCACGTGAGCCAGGAGTCCATGGTCTTCATTCATCCACTCGTCAGTCTATTCATTAAGTATTTACTGAGTCCTACTAAGTGTAAAGTACAGTGGGGCCTTGACTTACCTTAATTCCTTTGGAGACCCAGCTCCTTAAGGAGCTCGTTAACTCAAATTACTCTGTCAACTCAATGCAAAAAAATTGGCAGAGAGACAGCTGGTATCTCAAAAAACTCGTTAGTTGGGACACTCGTAAGTCAAGGCCCCACTATACTTAGTAGGAGATGCAGTGATGACTGAGACTGTAAATGCCCACGTGTATGGAATGTGATTCTATTGGGAACTCTGGTTAAAATACTTAAGTAACTCACCCATGGCCTCTGGGCTATTGCATTAGCAGCAGAGTATAACTTATGATGCTGTTTAAGCTCACTGCTTTCCTGAGAACACAATGATCCTATATCATAATAAAGTTAACACCCAGGATGACAGATAATTTGGCACCAGAGGAAAAAGACTAAGTTGCATCCTTGAAACCTCTGAGATGAGAGTGCGAGCCAAGCACTTCCTATTTCTCTACCCCCATGTCTCTTTGTAAGAACCCCAAGGCTTCCTTTTTCTGAGGACAACTTCCCAACACTATGTCATTTCCTCTCACAGGATGAGGCCTACTGGGTGAGCCTTAATTGCCTTGGCTCAGAATCAGTTCTGAGATATATCCCCTGGGCTTTACTCATTATCATACAAATTCCTTGAGGACTGGTATTCAGTATGCCTGATTCACCGCTCCATCGCCAGTGCCTATACTGTGCCTAGCACGTAGTAGGCCCTCACTAAATGCATTCACTGGTGCACAGCTGGACAGTGGAATAAAGAGAATCAATACATAAAAGAGAAAAGTAAATCATCATGTCATCTCAGGCAGCAAACCTCCTTTGGTATAGACCAGGGGTCAGCAAACTGAGGCTCGCGAGCCACATGCGGCTCTTTGGCTCCTTGAGTGTGGCTCTTCCTAAGCCTTAGGAGTACCCTAATTAAGTTAATAATAATGTACCTACCTATATAGTTTAAGTTTAAAAAATTTGGCTCTCAAAAGAAATTTCAATCGTTGTACTGTTGATATTTGACTCTGTTGACTAATGAGTTTGCTGACCACTGGTATAGACACTTAGTTAGCAAGCCAGAATGAATACGGGGTGTCCCAAAAAATGTGTATACATACTTTAATAGCTGATAACTCAGTTTTTAAAAAAATATATTTTTATTGATTTCAGATAGGAAGGGAGAGGGGGAGAGAGAGATAGAAACATCAATGATGAGAGAGAATCATTTATTGGCTGCCTCCCTCAAGCCCCACACTGGGGATTGAGCCCACAACCTGGGCATGTGCCCCTGACCGGAATCAAACCTGGGACCCTTCAGTCTGCAGGCCTACACTCTATCCACTGAACCAGATCGGCCAGAGCTGATAACTCAGTTTTGAAAATGAAATATATTTTAATGAACACTGCCTTTATAATTATTCAGTGTGTGTATACCTTTTGGGGGGATGTCTCCTTGTGGGATGAGAGGGTTCTGGAAAAAACAGCTGGGTATAAACAAATGTAGACAAGTGGTTTAGGGTACATTGAAAACACATGCTTGATAACAGGACTATTCTTGCATGTTATGGTCCAACCATTTCTAAGAGAGAATGAGAAATGAATACTCTGCAATGTGAGTGCTGACTGCAGGCTTATCTTGCTGTTGTAATGAAAACGTGGCTATAGAGTCATGGACACCAAGTTTTTGCTGTTATTATTGTCTTTTCAGTCAATTTGGGTCCTTTCTCCAAAACAAGGAAAAAGCTCTATTAACACCATGATTTTAAATACGTGAACCAAGTTCTAGTCCTGCTTTAGCTCTTATTACAATCTGGTAGGTAGTAATTGGACTTGGTTGGTTTCAGGTCTGTCTTCCCTATAGACCAGTGCTGGCGAACCTTTTGAGCTTGGCATGTCAGCATTTTGAAAAACCCTAAGTTAACTCTGGTGCCATGTCACATATAGAAATTTTTTGATATTTGCAACCATAGTAAAACAAAGACTTATATTTTTTATATTTATTTTATATATTTAAATGTCATTTAACAAAGAAAAATCAACCAAAGAAAGAGTTTGCATGTCACCTCTGACACGCATGTCATAGGTTCGCCATCACTGCTATAGACTATCAAATTACTCAGGGACCAGGCTTCTATCTTAGTTATACTTGGGCAGCTCATTGGACAAGGCTGGCATTATGATAAGTGTGTATAAGTGTCTGGGTTAAACCAAGAATGTTCATTAGTCATAGAAGCAATATAACATGATAATTAAGAGAGTGGTCTCCTTGGTTTTAATCCCAGATGAGTGGCCACGACCAGGCCACTTACCCTCTGGAGTTCCAGATTCTCCAGCAGAAATGTGCTGTGAACATTGTTTGAGACTCTGGAAATACAGTGGGAGCAGTAGCAGCACAGTTTCTGATGTTTCCAAAATAAAAGTAAAACACAGACGTTTTTAACAAATAATCACGTGGCTATGTAAATGTCAAAACATAAGCAAGTGGGGAGAACATATTTGCCAATGCTATCTCTGATAGGGTTTAATCTCCAAAATTTACAGGGAACTCATACAACTTAACAAAAGGAATATAAACAATACAATTAAAAAAATGGGCAAAGGACCTAAATAGATACTTTTCAAAAGAGGACATACAGAAGGCCAAGAGGCATATAAAAACATGCTCAAAGTCACTAATCATCCGAGAGATGCAAATCAAAACAACAATGTGGTGCCATCTTACACCTGTCAGAATGGCTATCATCAACAAATCAACAAATGACAAGTGCTGGTGAGGTTGTGGAGAAGAAGGAACCCTTGTGCACTGCTGGTGGGAATGCAGACTGCTGCAGCCACTGTGGAGAACAGTATGAAGTTTCCTCAAAAAACTAAAAATGGAATTCCCATTTGACCCAGTAATCACACTTCTAGGAATATATCCCAAGAAACTAGAAACACCAATTAAGAAGGATATATGCACCCATATTCATAGCAGCACAATTCACCATAGCTAAGATTTGGAAACAGCCTAAGTGCCCATCAACAGATGAGTGGATTAGAAAGCTGTGGTACATCTACTCAATGGAATACTATGCTGCTGTAACAAAGAAGGAACTTTTACCATTTGCAACAGCATCGATGGACCTGGAGAGTATTATGCTAAGTGAAATTACCCAGTCGGAGAAAGATAAATATCACATGATCTCACTCATTTGTGGAATATAATGAACAACATAAACTGATGAACAAAAATAGATCCAGAGACAAAGAAACAACGAACAGACTGTCCAACCTCAGAAGTAAGTCAGGGGAGGGTGTGTGTGTGTGTGGGGCGGGGGGGAGGCGGGTATGAGATCAACCAAAGGACTTGTATGCATGCATATTAGCATAACCAATGAACATGGATACTGGGCAGTGGGAGCTTGTCCTGGGTGGTGGGAGTGGCCGAGGAGGGGTCGATTGGGAAAAAAGGAGATATATATAATACTTTAAACAATAATTTTTTTAAAAGTGAGAGAGGGTACCGGGACATCACAGAGAGTAAGCCATGGTTTTTACACTGCATGGAGGGGAAAAAACAGCAGAAGAGGGAGCTCTGTGGACTTAGAAAAGCCACATGAAAAGGACTCTTTTTAAAATCTCATGAAATATAATCTCACATAAAAATGAGCAACAGACAAGAATCATAGTTGTATCGCATACAAATTTGTTTAAAAAAATGGTAAGTTAAGGAGTAGAATACAATCCTTAAAGGTAACAAAAGCATTCGAGATAGATATTGTCAAAAATAAGATCAACATTGTGACATCCTATTTCAAAACATACCCCAAGGCATTAAGAAAGTGATATAAGATATGGAAAACAACATAAATCAATGTGAGAAAAGTTTAGAAATGAGGTGACAAAATTCACGAATTGTAAGTAAAGGGAAAGTTTATTTTAGTAATGAAGAATAAGCTAGAAAAAACATATTGGCAGATAAACATGAAAATAATAGAAAGAGAAAAAAGAAGAACATAAATAGTATACTCAGAATGGGTGAATTTTATGGTGTGTAAATAACCCTGTTTTAAAGAG
The DNA here is from genome assembly GCF_963259705.1 of Myotis daubentonii. NCBI lineage: Eukaryota > Metazoa > Chordata > Mammalia > Chiroptera > Vespertilionidae > Myotis > Myotis daubentonii. Next base: position 17,916,648 of record NC_081843.1, on the reverse strand, counting down.
AAATAAAGAGATAAAAAGGATTCAAGAGAAAATGATAGATGATAAAGATAGGCAAGGAAGACCCAAAATATGAATAATCAAGACCTGGAAAAAGAAAAATAATCAAAAGAAAAGAACAAATCCGAAAAATTCTATTTTAAGAAAACATTCTTAAAATTTAAAAGAAAATGAAGTCATACATTAAAAGAGTAAATGATGTACATGAAAATAATGTCTAGATAGCCAACATTTTAGTAAAATCACTAGACTTTAAAAAATAATTCTTTAGGCATCTATGCAGGAAGAAGGCATGATTTATAAGGGAAAGAAAATTAGATTATTTTCATACAGTTTGATGGAATCACTTTAGATCAGAAGAAATAGGATAATAATATTTAAGATACTGAAAGAAAAAGAATGTGAGCCAAATATCGCATATCCAACACCAGTGACCTTCATGTAGAAAGAGTGCAGGCAGATCGTAAGCAATGGCAATAACTCAGGGAATATAATCCTCCCAAAGGAATCTACTGGGGAGTGAGCTTCAGATAATCAAAATCACTGGACAGATATTGACATAAGGACTGGTAGTGAGCATTAATTATACATTGACTTGTAGAACGAAGACTAAACGGGGGTTAAAAGGGCAAAGTTACCATACCTAACACTATTTGATCTGACTATAGATCTAGCAAAGTCATTAAGAAAGACAATAGGGAGAATATATGCAAGAAAAATTTAAAAAACATATTTTCAGATATCAAAATTGATGGTGGTATTAATAGTATTTTGATCCTGTGACTGTGGTGTGCATATTGTGGGACAAAGTAAATGGATATAATATTGGGTCCTTCGTGACCGAGAGCCTTGGTGTGGAAGAAATGGAAGACAGGTGTGAGAGAGGGGAGATTATTTAAAATCCCAGTAGTAGAGAATGTGAATGGGAAGCATCACTATGAATGAACCTCTGAGGTAGTTTACCCTTTCAACTTTAAGTTTTGTGTGCTCCTTACTTTATCTGCTGTAAAGACCTAGAAATGATGAATAACCCAGTAATAATAACCATCCCTAGCACTTAGATTATGGTCTTGCAATACCATTCCTCACTCAAAGAAGCAAGGGCTTCTTGGAGAAGTTACTGATTCCAATAGTGGGCTAAGAAACTTGTACTTAAAATGAGCCTGGAACATCCTGTCCTACCTACAAGGAAGACATCAGGGACTACTAGGCTCCTAATCAAGAGGACTGGAGAGCCACGTCATGGTACATAATGTATACACTTTATAAAGAAATACTCAGAGATTGGGGTGTGCTCATTTTTATGAGTTAGTAGATCTAAAAAGCTTTAAGACCGCAGGGGCTGGAAAATGTTTTGTGCAAAGGGCCAAATGGTAACAGTTTTTGGCTTTGTGAGCCAGATAGCCTCGGACTCAACTCCTCAACTCCTCTGCCTTAGCATGAGAACACCAGAGGCAAGAGATAAATGAGTGGGCTTGGCAGTGTTCCCATCAAACTTAATTCACAAAAACAGGGACAGCTGGATTTGGATAAGGGCTCAAGCTTGTCGGCTCCGGGTTTAGTGCAAGAGAAACAATTCACCGAGTCATTTGAGCCAATATTAGACGAGAAAACGAATCTTCGGGGATTTGAGTCAGAACTCTGGCTGCATTTGGAGAGGAGATAGTGGTGGTTAAGTGGCTGCATGAGCTGGGCTTCTATGGTTTTGTTTATGCTCTAGTTCCTGATCTGGTGGTCGTTTCATTTGTGAACATTCACTTGTGAAAATTCACTGAGCAGGAGCTCAATGTACAATGCGTGCATTTTTCTCATAAATTAAATATCAGTAAAATAGAGTAAATTTCCCAAAACATAAAACCATATTGTCAAATGTGAGCTCCCATATATTGCAATGAATGACACATAGTGTGATTATAAATGAGTAAAATATCATTCTTTTTTATTAACACTTTCTAAATTGAGGACTAGAGTGGAGGCAATTACCTCCCAAGCATTAGAAGCCCAAATTGAGCTTGGATCCCTGGCTGGAGTCCCAAAGGTAAGCTCTGCACAGTAAAGGAATTTCTGTCTCTAAGGGAACATACACACCATTATTATTATCTCTGAAACCCCTCACTTCTCATATTTTAGAATCTGGATTATTGAGAAAGAAATGAGACATTTCCTAATCTCGGAGTTGGGAAACAGGCCATGCACACTATTATCACTTACAATTACTATTTATAATAGGAATCCCTTTCTATTCTCTATTAGCCACTGTTCTGAGTGCTTTAAACATAATGAAGAATGAATGAATGAGTGAGTGAATGAATGAGTGAGTGAATGAACGAACAAATGATGTGGGATTTGAAAGGGCTATTAAAGGAACCGTGGGTTTAGACCAGTGGAGGAGAAGAGGTGAAAGCATGCTAGTCTGAGAGGAGAGTGAAAACAGACAAAAGATGTAGGGATATACTAGTACATGCCACATAAAGGGAAAGTGAATAGGCATTTTGGGCAGAAAATGGAATTTAGACTAACCCTTGTAGATAAAGAGAATCCATGGAAGGCATTGGATCAGGGGGCTGGAGTGATAAAGCTTCGTTCTAGCAGCAGTACAAGATAAATATTAGACCGGAAAGAAGCAGGCATCTGAGTTAACTACTGTGACAGCTCAGCCCTGATGGGATATGGGCCTTCATGAAAACTTCAGTGTAAAGACTGGGTGTGACTCAGCTCGGCCAATGATATCTCAGTGGAAGTGTGAGGTGAGACCGCTGTGAAGTCTTCTCCAAGGAGGAGATTCATCCTGCTCTGTCCCTTCATTCCACTCTCCACCTGGGATGCAGAAGTAACGGGTGGATCTCAGAGGCTGTTCTGCTCCATGAGGACCAGAACCACATGCAAGAGAGTTTGGAGCAGAGAGCTGGACGCCCAGTACAGCCAGGGGCTAACCAAAGGCTGCCTGCTTCCAAACCTCTTTTGAATCAGAGAAAAACAAATATTTGCTTTATTTAAGTGATTGCTATTTGAAGTTTGTACTAGAAGTAGCTCATGCTATGTGATAGTGGCATAAGCCCTGCACAGTAGAGAGGGTCTGAGAACAAGGGGAGATCTAACAAGCCCAGCAAACATGGTTGGAGGTAGGAACTGGGGACTTGTGTCCTGCCACCCAAGTTTAGATTCTGGCTGTACCACTCAGTAACTTTGGAAACTTAAGCAAGAACCTTCATTTCACTGAGGGTTAAAGGCAGAATAATAGTTTCTTGGTATCCTATGCAATGCCTAGTGTAAAATACTCAGCATGCTCTTTGTACAAGTTTTAAGTGATGCAAAATAGTGTAGAAAGTAATGCACCCAAAAAGGAGGCACAGAATCCTTGGGGCGGGGGGGGGGGGGGGGGCAGCAGTAAGAAGAGGATGACCACTTTCACCAGACGGTTGGGGGAAATCAGAAATGCTTCTTGGAAAAGGCTTTATTAAGCCTCTTTGCCGCCTTTCAGGACCATCCTGGGCTGTGCAGCAAAAGCACAGAAAGCGTGGCCTTCTCGGCCCTCTGGCTTCTGGCCGCCCGGGATGGGGCCTTGGACCACAAATCCAGTTTCACATCCTGTTTAATGGGCTATGGGCAACACTTCATCACCAGTCTATCAACACCATTGATCTTCATGTTCCAGGAAATGCTGTGCTGTTGGGAAGAAGAGGCTCTTGGCTTCATTTCTGCATAAAAGGGTCTGATTAAATCAAAGGGATGTTTGGCTTTTCAACACATCGGGGTTGATAAACAGTGACAGGCTGGTGCAGGAGGTGGGACTGGCGCTTGGTGACACTGCACACTCTTTCAGGGAAATCGGGCCACTTCTGAACTCCCCAAACACTGCAAGGGGAGCTGGGAGGATCAGAGACACAACCACTCTACGAATGTCACGAATCTCTGATTGACACTGAAAACGGCAAGCCAAAAGCCATGGTGAGAATGCAAATAGTGTAATGGCAAATGTAGTTATAGCTACGTTTGAGGGCTATGTTTGAAGATGACATCGTCACAGCACCGTGTTTGCTATATTTGGGTGTGATAGTTTGGGAGAAGAAGAATAGCATATGGGAGAGGCATGGGGCTGATAATACTATGAAATCACTAGATTTAAGTCACATTCTTCCACTCATTATCAATGTGAAAAAAAAATGAGTTGTGTTATATGATTAGGGTTAGATGAGGTCGTCCAGGTGGAGGAGGGGGGGCTGGCAGTGGAGTATGTTCCAGTCTGCAAGCCACAGGCTAAAGACCCAAGGAGAGCCAATTTTTCAGTTCAAATCCAAAGGCAGAAAAAGGCTGGTGCCCCAGCTCAACCAGCCAAGCAGGAGGAGTTCCCTCTTTCTCAGCCTGTTTGTTCTATTCAGTTCTTCAACTGATTGGATGAGGCCCACCCACATCAGGAAGAGCAATCTGCTCATCTCTGTCTACCAATTCAAATGTTCATCTTACTCCAAACACTCCCTGACACAGACATCCAGAATGATGTATGGCCACATGTCCCGGCCCCCACAGCCCAGTCAAGCTGTCCCACAGCCCAGTTAAGCTGACACATAAACATATATATCAGAGTGACTTACAGATGTGTTCCGGAAGTGGTTACTATATAACAGATGTTCACTAACACTTAGTTGTGGACATCTTTATCATTCTCATTATTCTCCAAAGGCTATTTCTTACTTCCCCCCTGGCTTCCAGGGTAGAGCCTCTGAGAGAGTCCAGTCAGCTCTCAGGATAAGGACCGGCATTCTCAGGTCGATGCTTCATCAAGAGCCCCCTGACCATGAGGGGCCATTTGTTTAGAAACAGCAAGATCCTCCCTAAATTGTGGAGTCAGTGAGCCTCCCGCCCCGCCTTCCATCTGGGCATGCCCTCTTCCTCCTCAACTTTCTGGAAATCTTGGCTGAGAATCGAAGAAGCTGCAGGAGGCGAACAAAGGAAGCATTTAACCCTCTGCTGCTGCAAGTTGGCCAAGGTCCTGGCTGCAGAGATGAAGTCACAGCTCGTGGCCACACCATCAGGCTGTGCCGAGAGTTAGGCATGAAACTGACTGCCCTACTGACTTCTGAGTCCTCATTACCATTACGTTCCTCAGAGCTGAAAAGCTCACCTTACCAGGCCCTTCTGGCCCAGCCTCTTTGAAGGTCATAACCCAGTTTAGTTAGGCGCAGCTTTCATAAAGGAAGCCCGAAGACGCCACCCAAGGGCATGGCGAGCATCTATGAAATTAGGATGAGAAGTCTCCCTGTTTCCTACCTTCCCCGAGACCACTGTCTGCTGGGATACATGCTTCTCTCCCCAGCCCATCCAGCGGTGCTGCTGGAGGAGGACCCTGCCTGCCCCCACCTGCCAGACCTAGCCCAGACCATCCCCACCTGAGGAAGTCCTACCAGTCTTGCCTGATGTGGGTGGAACCCAAAGGAAGGGCTTCTCTGTCCCAAGCCCAGGAAACCCCTTCCCACCCCTTCCCACCCCTTCCTGCCGCTGGACCGTGGCCAGCCAGGTGTGTGAAGTATTTCTCAAACAGAGGTATTCCATTAAAGCTGTGGTGTGTACACCATTAAAGCAGGTCTCCACCCTTGGCACGGCTGGCATGTGAGCTGGGGGATGCCTTGCCCTGCGCCCTGCGCCCTGTGCCCTGCAGGGTGCACAGCAGCTGCCAGGCCTCCCCCCTCTAGACACCAGGACACTCCCACCCCCCTGTGACAAGGAAAGATGGCTCCAGGCATTTCCAATCAGCCCCTGGGGATAGGTTGCCAGATGTGGCAAATAAAACTAGTTGGTCCAGTTAAATTTAAGTTCCAGATAAACAACAAAGCATTTTCAATGTAAGCATGCCCATAAAATCTTTAGGGCACGAACTAAAAACCGCCATCAGAAATTTAGCTTGAACTGGGCATCCTGTGTTCTATCAGCCTGAACAGCAAAATCACCCCTCGGGTAAGACACACTGCCCCAGGCACTTGGCCTTTTTTTGTTTTTAAATATGTTTTTATTGATTTCAGAGAGGAAGGGAGAGGGAGAGAAAGAGAAGCATCAATGATGAAAGAGAATCATTGATTGGCTGCCTCCTACACCCCACACTGGGGATCGAGCCTGCAACCCCGGGCATGTGCCCTGACCTGGAATCAAATCGTGACCTCCTGGTTCGTAGGTCAATGCTCAACCACTGAGCAACACCGGCCAGGTGGTACTTGGTCTTAACTGCATATTACAGTCACTTAAGGAGAGTTTAATATACATCTGTCCCCTGCCCATTAAAGCAGAATCTATAGGGCCTTGGCCAGGTCATTGATCATTTCAGGTTTTTAATCAACCCAGGAGATTTTACAATGCAGCCAGGTTGAGAGCTACTGCTGCTGTTTTCCCCAAAATTCCCTGATGATGATAATATCTGAAGTGTTGTGGGGATAAAACAAAACAAAAACAAACAAGATTCCTGGGCCCCAGCACAGACCTACTGACATAGAATTCTCAGGGGCCCAGGCCTGATACCTGCTGCGTTTACCAAGTGTTTCAGGTGATTCTAATTATTGGGCAGGTGCGGGAAGCCTTGCACACATCTAAGGCCCATAGAAGGGAAAACACAAATGTCCATCTATGGCAGTGGTTCTCAACCTTGGCTGCACATTAGAATCACCTGGGAATCTTTTCAAAATCCTGATTTCTGGGCCTCCTCCTCCGAAAATTCTGTTTCTTTGTTATGGGGTGGGGCCACAACATTAGTAATAAAGAAACAGAATTTCCGGAGGAGGAGGCCCAGAAATCAGGATTTTAAAAAGATTCCCAGGTGATTCTAATGTGCAGCCAAGGTTGAGAACCACTGATGTATGGGGAAATGGCTAAATAAAATGTGGCATCGTCACAGCATAGAATACCACATAGCGGTGAGAATAAACAACTAAGAGCTGAACACATCAATACTGATACTTATAAGGAATATAATGTAAGATGAAATAAAACCCCAAAAAGACGCCATATTTTGTAAAACAAGCAACTCTTGACAATATATTCCTTGTATCCCTTAAAGACACAAATGTGTGCTAAGTTTATAAAGTGAGAAGGACAAACTAAAAATCCAGGTAGGTGATTACAGATGGAAATGAGTCCAGGGTTAGGGTCATGGAGGTGGACACAGTGGTGTTGGGAATGACCCCTTCTTAAGCAATGTGGTGGGTTCTGGGAGGTTCCTGTTAATATCAGGCCAAAACTTACATCTAACCAAAAAAACTATTTTGTATGCACCAATTTCTACCTACCTATCTATCTATCTAATCTCCCTATCCATCTAATTTTTTAAAATTAAGAGTTCAGAGTCCTCCCCTCCATGGATTCTGATTCTGTAGGTCTGAGTGAGGCACAGGTATGCAGATGAGAGCTAGATTACACCTTGACCTACACTGATGAGAAGTGAGGAGACAAGTGAAACACCCAGCTTTCCCTGAGGGCTTTGGGTAAGTCACTTGCTCTCTCTCTGATCTGTAGGACGACAGCCATAATCCCTGTGTATCTGGCTTGGGTTGGATGCTCCTCCTGCATAATTCCCACATCACCCCAGTCCTCTCTCTCCTGGCACGTGGAACTTTGGAGGGCAGGTGTGTGGAATGTGAGACCCTGGGCCCCTTCCCAAGCTCCAACTCCAACTCCCACTCGGTGGGAATCTGATGAAGGCCATCGGTACGCATACTGCGGGACCTTGGGAGCCTGGCCAGCTCCTCGGTCAAGGAACGGCCAAAAGAACCTGTTCTCGGATGTGAGCCCAGATTGTAAATAGCTGGAGTTTTGATCTCACACCGCTCGCAGGCGAGCACGTCCACCGTCCAGCGGGTATGCCCTGCCTGCTTTGTTTTCTGTGCTCTCAGTCTCTATAATCCTATCCAGGAAAAGCCTGTGTGGCAGAGACTTCACCGACATGCTGCCCCCTGTATGCACACAAGTCTTTTTTTTTTTTTAATTGATTTCAGAGAGGAAGGGAGAGGGAAAGAGAGATAGAAAACATCAATGATGAGAGAGAATCATTGATGGGCTGCCTCCTGCACGCCCCACATTGGGGATAGAGCCTGCAACCCAGGCATGTGCCCTGACCAGGAATCAAACTGTGACTTCCTGGTTCATAGTCTGATGCTCAACCACTAAGCCATGCAGGCCGGTCACACATAAGTCTTCATAAACTCATGTCTTTTGCAGCCAGTACTCTGGGTTATTTCTTTGGAATCAGCAAGCAATTCGCGGAGGCCTTTTTGGACCCTGGCTCTTTGCATAAAAGCAGGCATTCACAACACTGCGTCTACTTCAAGGGTAGAACCCTGCCTTAGACACATCTTTACCCCTGAGTCCCGGTCCTGAGAGAAACCTAAAGCTAACAAACATTAGCTGAGCAGAAACCCAGATGAAATAAGGTAAGGACAAAATGATCATTGAGAGGGCCACTGTCTAGACTTGGGACATTTTAAACATCAAAAGAATTATAACAGCAATGATTATAACACAGTAAATAATCACTGAAAAAGAATCTATGAGTCCATGGTGATTCTCAAAATTTCGGGTGGTGGGGGGGTGGGGGTGAGGGAGGGTTCTTCTTTATAGAAGAATGCTAGCTAATAAATATAGAAGGAATGACAGAATTTGGAAACCACAATTCTGCAAATACCAATGTTAAAATTAATGCAAGCAAGAACCATTAGTGGAGGCTCAGATCCACCCACTGATGGGGAACAGGATGCCGATACCATCTCAGTGCCAGTGGGGGCAGGGCCAGCTTCATGGGCATTCAGTCTGGAGAGTCGCATTGGGGTTCATGCTCAGGAGGACCCCAGCCTAATGTTCTGCTGTTTTTCTTGAATTTCTTCATTTTTAAACAAGGGCCCCACTCTTACTTTACAGTTGATTTTACAAATTATGTAACCCTTCTTGCCCTTTATAGAAGGCAAGGTCTCTTCCATGGAGGAGTCTGGAGAATGCCACCTTAACAAGTGATTAAGTCTTTCACCACGAATCCTGGGGAACCAACTGAAATCACACACCCGCAGACATGATGTGCTGTGGTACCCACGTCACTGCAGCGATGTTCCTGACACAAATGTCCTACCTGAATCTCATCCTGGGAACCGATCAGACAAGCCAGACTGTGGGACACTCCATGGCAGTGCTTCTCTAGCCTTAGCCTGTGGCAGAACCCCCTCCCTCCCACAAAGACCTGTTTAATCACAGGTTGCTGGCCCCCCTTCCTAAGTTTCTGATTTAGGGGGGTCTCAGGTGGGGCCTGAGAATGCACTTCTACTGAGTTCCCAGGTGTGATGGCTAATTTTATGTGTCAATCTAGCACAGGGAGGGACCTAGGAAACAGGTGTCTGTGCTCCTGGGCCAGAGCCCTGAGGGAGGAGGCGGCCAGAAGCCTAGAGGCAAGGCTCTCCTACAAGTCCTGGGCACCTTCTCTCCTTGGAATCACCAGGTCAGTGTCCAGTGCCAGCCAGCCCTGGTACCTGTCAGTAGCACCAAGCCTTCCTCAGAGTGAAAGCCCAGCCAGCCCAGCCTCGTAGGCTCAGTTTTTCATGACAGGTGACTCCTTCCTCCCCCAGATGGCAAGTCTTTTCCCTGCCAGAACATGCAGGGAGGGCAATGGGCTGTCTTCCCATCAGCCCTTCCTCCCTTGGAAACCTGGGCATTGCCAAGCCCACCAGCCCCTATCTGACACCCTTCTACACCTGCCCCCTCTCAGCAGCAATGGTTCTTGCCGAAGACTTTCAGCCTTGAGAATGTATAAACACATGTCCTCGGTTTCACGGTCAAAAGGGAATTCAATCAGGAATCCGGTATGCATTCGCAAATTAAAAATTTGTACCATAATGAGCAGAGCCATTCAAACTAATAATTACATAAACTCCCGTTATGGGTGGCATGGTAATTACAACAGGTACTTTCAGCAAATTTAAAAAGCAACGTAGGTTTCCATTTCCTTCATGAAAATTGCAATTAGCAGGTGCGTCCCTGCCCTGCCTGGTGGAGAAGCGCCCTTAGAAACTTAGGGGGAAAATGACTGCAGAAATCCTCAGGCCCGCACCCAGGGATGGCAGGGAATGTGTCGTGAAGAAGGAAGATGGTGAGAGTAACCGTGAAATATCTGGAATGGTGCTGCATGGCACATGTTTATAAGAGAGGTGTCCATCTGAGGGGTGTCTGACCTCAGCTTGAACACCGTCCTCTGGGCCACATTGCTTGGGCCTTCCTGGCCTCCCTTCTGCATCAAGAATGCCCCCCAGGAATTCCTACCACAGGCCCTTTGCACTCACTGTTTCTCCAGCTTGGAATGCACTGGCCACACATCTCCCTCAGTGCAGGGGTTCCCTCCTGGAGAGGCTCTCTGACCACCTGTGCCAGATGCCATCTCCACACACTGCGTACTCGTCTTCCTGGCCCTTAGTAACCTCTGACCAGGCCCGTTAATTCGTGATTTCTTAAAACAGGTCTGCCTCCCACACTAGAACATTAGGTCCATCGGAGCAGCGACCTTGGCTGAGCTTTCAGGGCTCCATCCTGGCAAATCCAGCCTTCCCAGATTAACTTCCTTGGACTCCTCCCCAGATTTCTGGGGATGCCTCATTAGCTCCATTTCACAGATAAGTAAACCAAGGTGCAGAGAAGGTGAGACCTCGGCCAAGGTGACCCAGGGGGTTAGTGACAGAGGAGCCAGGAGACTCGGGGTCTCACAGTGCTTGGTCTCAGCCTCCTCTTCCCTCCTGCCCCGGCCCCAGATGGCCTGAGTCCCTGCAGCCAGACGAGAAATGCTGCCTTTCTTTTGACAAGGAAATAGCCCCACCTTCTCTCTGCTCCAGCAAGTGAGTCCACAGCCTCGGCATTGACAGCTTAGGGCCATGACCCTCCAACTCTAATGTGCAGAAGAATCAACTAAGGAGTCCACTGTGGATTCCTGGGCCAAATCCACACACACATTTATGTAGTAAGTCTGCAGTGGGATTGGTGGAAACTGCACTTTTAAATAATTACTGCAGATGATGCTGAGACAGGCGGTCCGTAAGCTACACCTGGAAGCCCTGGTGTGGGCTTATAGAGGTGCTGATCTGGTCTGCGGAGGACAGGCGTCTTGGGGTCCACCGTATTGAGCTTGGATCAGCCCCCCTCCAGGTGGTGGACGAGCAGCACGAGAAGGTACATTGGGTGTTGGGAGGAGTCCTAGTCAAGAGGGCAGTGCAGTGAGCCCCTGGCCCCTGGTTCCTGGGCCCTCAGCTGGTCTAGGACCCTTATATAAGCCGGGGGACTGGAGGAGAGAACCCTGTTCATGTCTGATTTGGGATTTTCCTCCACCTAGGTTGCTGAAGTTCCAGTGTCTGATTTAATTTAGAAAAATGCCAAAAGAGGGGTGTTTCTGGCTCTCTAGTACTGAGTAGGCAATGCAAACCAGCACATGCACTGTTTTCTGGAGCAGCCCCAGGCCTGAAGAGAGGATTCTCTGCAGTTTGCAAACTCCAGCTCCTGCTCCCTCTGGCTCTCCAGGGAGTCGGACACCTGGAGACTCACCGGGAGGCTGTGAGCCCCTGGGCGGGTTCTCCGCCTCTCTGGGCTTATTTCCACCTCTGTGAGGAGAAAGGGTGCAGTAACTCCTGCCAGTTCTATCACAGTGACTAACCAGCATCCCCAGGAGGTCCCACTTCTGTCAGTTTTAATTGAGGACATATTATGTGCCAGGCATTTTACTGGAAACCATTCTGTGTAGATAAGCACAATTTCGGCTCTCATGGGATCCTTGGTAAATATCCACTTCTTGACCCACAGCCCTTTGACTTTCTTAAACTACACGTTGTTCTGATTTGGCCCACACAACCAAGAAAACCGTATTCAAATACCTTCTCTGTGTGTATGCTGTTTTATTGAGGATGGGCCATGTGCCAGGCCAGGGGCTCAGAGTTTTGCATGCTTAATCTCCTTTAATCCCCACAACACCCCCTAGAGGTGAGTGTGTTAGTTCTCGGATTGTAAAGATGAGGAAATAGACATGGAAGGTCATTTGGGTAATTGGCAGGATTCAGATTCAAACCCAGGTGGTCTGACTACAGATACAGGCCCGGAGCCCCTTTAACAACAGCAGCAGATGTGTAGAGGCAGGCATGCGTCTCCAGTCCTCCGGCCGGGACCCAGAGCTTAGCCTCCAGCCAAAGTCCTCCACATGCCAGCCCACCGGGCTGTGGTCTCAGCCAAGAGCTTATTTTTCCTTCCATGCACTTGAGCGATTTCATTTTCCCTGATTCCTGGCCTAGAAGCTGCTCTGCTGAAATGTTGATTTACCCCGGGTGCTCCCACTATGGGGCAGGCACTTTAATTGCTTCCTAAAGGGGCCTTTGGTGTGCTTTTGAGAGTGCTGATTGGAATTTTTAAAGAATTATAATTTCCCAAAGCATGCTGTCATTAAAATCCCACCAACCTCACAGCCAGTGTCTTAATCTCCCCCACTGTTCTGGAATTAGGCCTGCATCTCTCCTCTGTTTCCCAGGGGATGACCTTGGGAGGGTCCTTTCCAAGCTCTGAGCCTGAATTTCCTGCTGGTGGCCTTGGAGGGGTGTTGGGAGGCTTAAATGAGAAGGTGAACATCAAGTTCTTAGGGCATGCCTGGAAGCTAGGTCCTTGCTGCTAAGCTAAATTAGCCCATTTACTGCAATTCAGGAGGAGAAAGTGACTTGCCTAAGGTCACACAACCAGAGATGGTTATTCTAGTGTCTTCATAACTTCCATATTTCATAATGCTTCCTCCTCTTCTTCATGACCCCGGCAACCATTAGTCTGTTCTCTGTGTCTGAGTCTGTTTCAAGTTTGTCTGTTGTTAAGATTCCACACATAAGTGAAATTATATTTTTTCTCTGACTGAGTTATTTCAGTTACCATAATATCCTGTAGGTTTTATCCATGCTGTCACAAGTGGTAGGTTATCACTCTTTTTTTTATGGCTGAGTAATATTCCATTGCATATATGTACCACTTCTTCTTTATCTAAGCATCTATTGATGGGTTCTTGGGTTGCTTCCATATCTTGTCTATTGTAAATAATGCTGCAATGAATATAGGAGTGTATATATTCATTAAAATGAGTGCTTTGGTTTCTTCAGATATATACTCAGAAGTGAAATGACTGAGTCATGAAGCAGTTCCACTTTTTATTTTTTTTGAGGAACCTCCATAGTGTTTTCCACAGTGAGTGCACCAATCTATATTTCCACCAACAGTGCACTAGGGTTTCCTTTTCTCCACATCCTCGCCAACACTTACTGTCTGTGGACTTCTTGATGATAGCCATTCTGACAGGCATGAGGTGATTTCTCATTGTGGTTTTAATTTGCATTTCTATGATGATTTGTGATGCTGGGCATCTTTTCATATGTCTATGGGCCATCTGTATGTCTTCTTTGGAGAAGTGTCTATTCAGGTCCTCTGCCAATTTTTTAAAAATATATTTCATTGATTTTTTACAGAGAGGAAGGGAGAGGGATAGAGAGTTAGAAACATTGATGAGAGAGAAACATCGATCAGCTGCCTCCTGCACACCTCCTACTGGGGATGTGCCCGCAACCCAGGTACATGCCCTTGACCGGAATCGAACCTGGGACTCTTCAGTCCATAGGCTGATGCTCTATCCCAGGGGTGAGCAAACTTTTTGACTCGAGGGCCACAGTGGGTTCTTAAACTGGACCGGAGGGCCGGAACAAAAGCATGGATGGAGTGTTTGTGTGAACTAATATAAATTCAAAGTAAACATCATTACATAAAAGGGTACGGTCTTTTTTTTTTTTTTTAGTTTTATTCATTTCAAACAGGCTGGATCCGGCCCGTGGGCCGTAGTTTGCCCACGGCTGCTCTATCCTCTGATCCAAACTGGTTAGGGCCCTCTGCCAATTTTTAATTGGATTATTTGGTTTTGGTTTTTTTTGGTGTTGAGTAGTATATATTCTTTATATATTTTAGATATTAACCCCTTATTAGATGTGTCATTGGCAAATATTTTCTTCCACTCAGTAGGTTGTCTTTTTGTTTTGCTGATTATTTCCTTTGCTGTGCAAAGACTTTCTAGTTTGATGTAGTTCCATTTATTTATGTTTTCTTTTGTTTCCCTTGCCCAAAGAGATATATCAGAAAAAATATTGCTAAGAAAAATGTCAGAGATTTTTACTGCCTGTGTTTTCTTTTAGGAGTTTTATGTTTTCAAGTCTTACATTTAAGTATTTTACCCACTTCTGGTTTGTTCTTGTGAATGGTGGAAGAAGGTGGTCTAATTTCATTTTGTTTGCATATATCTGTCCAATTTTCCCAACACCATTTATTGAACAGACTGTCTTTACCCCATTGCATGTTTTTGCCTTCTTTGTCAAATATTAGTTTACCATATAGGTGTGAGTTTATTTCTGGGCTCTTTATTCTGTTTCATTGATCTATGTGTCTGGTTTTATGCCAGTGCCATGCTGCTTGAATTATTATGGCCTTAAGATATAGTTTGATATCAGGTAGTGTGATGCCTCCAACTTTGTTCTTTTTCAAGATTTCTGTCACTATTAGAGGTCTTTTGTGGTTTCATATACATATTTGGTTTATTTGTTCTAGTTCTGCTAAATCTGCCATTGGTATTTTGATATGAATTGCATTGAATCCAGAGATTGCTTTGGGTAGTATGAACATTTTAATAATGTTAATTCTTCCTACTCATGAGCACATTGTATGCTTCCATTTGTTTGTATGTTTTTCAATTCCTTGCTTCAGTATCTTATAATTTTCTGAGTACAGGTCTTTTACCTCCTTGGTTAAATTTATTCTGAGATATTTTTTGAGGCAATTTTAAGTGGCTTGTTTTCTTAGTTTGCCTTTCTGAGAGTTTATCATTAGTGCATAAAAATACAAGTGATTTCTAAATATTTATTTTGTATCCTGCTACCTTACTGAATTTATTTACCAGTTTTAGTAGTTTTTTTATTGGAATCTTTAGGGTTCTCTATATATAGTAGTATGTCTTCTGAAAATAATGACAGTTTTATTTCTTCCTTTCCAGTTTAGATGCCTTTTATTTTTTCTTCTTGTCTGATTGCTGTGGCTAGGACTTAATGGACTCCTTTATTAAAAGTAAAAGTAAAGAAATGCATTTAAAAGGAAGCTTTATGTAAGTGTGAAATCAATATCACTTGCCATAAATAATAGGCAATCATAAAAATAAATGCAGCTGATACAATAAATACAGAGAGCCAGGTCGAGAGCCTTTCCATGGCTCGGTGGCTTCTTTGTAACAAAGGAAGTTGGGAGCTCTGAAGAGGTATGGAAGCCACACTGGCACTGAGCTGAGCCCTTCTCCCTGAGGAGGCCAGAGCGAAGGGCGGAAAAGAGAACAGGAGCCTGCAGCTCTGTGACTTCCTGTCTCTGTGCCATGCTACGTCCATCTAAAACCGCTCTGTGGCCACCAGTGTTCCCAGACCTCATTACAGGAAACACTGAACTCATTCATCCTCCACCCCAAGATTCCGCGTGGCATTTCAGAGCAGGAAGGCCCAGAGGAGGACAATCAAAGCCTGTTTTTTTAATGCATGTTTTAAAAACACAAAAATGTCAGCTAGATCTAACACAATGGCTTGGCCCCCTAGGTTGTTAGGCCATTTCTGTTTTGTGTTTGTGTGTGTAGTTGTACCTAGGTTCTCACGTCCCTCCTATGGCTTGTCCATCAGTAAAATGCAGAAATTGGATCCTGACAGCCTCCGTTACCCCTCGAAGCTGGCTGAGGATGGGGCTAAATTTCAGAGTTGCCCTTGCTCTGTTTGTTGCACACTCATGCACACTGACACACACACTCATACAAACACACACACACACACTCACTCACACACACACAGGCTCCCCCACTGGCCTCCATTTGCCTAGGGACACGGAACAGGAGTTGCATTTAGTAATCAATTGACTCCCCTTGACTTGGTTTGGTGCCTTTTCTAAATAACAAGGGCCTGGCAACATCAGAGCCTCGCAACAATCTTTATTAATGAAGCTCCCGGCACCGTGCAGAGAAGACACAGGCAGCATATGCAAACGTGCTAAGGAAATTATTTCCATCAGCTCCAGCTATTTGAAAGCAATTGAAAAGTTTCCATTTGAAGAAAAAGTAATTTTCCTGATGTGCCTTTCCAGAGCTGTTTGTCTGCCCCCACCTCACGCAGCCCCAGCTGCCCCAGCTCCCAGCCTTCTACATTTTATTAAACCACAGCTAAGTGGCGTCCTGCTGTTAAAATATTGTGTTGCTTTTTAAAGTGATATCATTACCTAATAATTTTGAGAGCTTTACTATTTTTTTTCTTTGTCAGTTAGGGAAATGGACCAAATGTCTTGGCAGCATTTCAGCATCATGGAGATGGGTGGTGGGGAGGTCTGGGGAGATTGGTGCCAAAAAAGCATGAACTGAACTCCGGAGGTCAGGTTGGAAAGCATCTATAAATTGTTTCCTGTTTTATCGAGAATTGGAAAATAAAACATGAAATGCAGAGAAACATCGTCAAAGCAACCCCTGAATCCAAAGGAGGATTTTCCATGAAGCTAATGAAACTTAAATTTCAGGACCCTAGACTTGAATGGGCCCTTGCACCTAATTTTATAATCATAATTTAAAGAGTGTGCTTGTTTTCTATTGCAGTGTAACAAATTAGCACAAACTTAGGGGCTTAACCCAACACCCATTTTAGCTCACAGTTCTGTCTGGCCTGGTATGGCTGGGATCTCTACTCTGGGTCTTTACTCAGGGCCTCACAAAGCAAAAATCAAGGTGTCGTCGACCTGGTTGTGCTCTTAAATGGAAGCACAGAGGGGAGGTGGGGTAGGATCTGTTTCTAAGATCATTCTTGTTGTCAAAATTCAGTACTTTGAGGCTGTAGGACTGAGGTCCCATTTCCTAGCTGGTTGTGAGCTAAGGGTAGCTGTCAGCCCTATAGACCTCTTGCATTTCTACTGCATGGCCCTTCCATTCAAGCCAGTAATGGTACATCAAATCCTTCTTGCTGAATCTGAGCTCCCCTTCTTCAACCAGTTAGAGAAAACTCTCTGCTTTTAATGGACTCCATGGTTAGGTCAGACCCAGCCATATTATCTTCCTATCTTAAGGTCAATTGTGCCACACAACAATCTAACCATAACAGTAAAATCCATCATAGTCCCAGTCCCAAGGAATATGCAGGGCAAGTACTCGAGAGGGGTGGGAAATCTCAGTGGGCCAATTAAAACATCTACCTACCACAGGGAAAGGTACCAAGTTGCATAACCTTCAGGCCACCCAAAACTTGGATCTCCTTTACCTGATCCCCTTGATCTTAGAAGCTCCCGTTTAGATCTTTTGAATGGCCTCAGGTTGATCTTGGGACTTTAGTCTCTTTTTCAGACACATTGGCTCAAAAATTCACCATGCCCTTCCTCCCAATAATCTACATAGAGAGTCAAAACGGAGCTGGGCATGCAAGGCTACGGTGGTCACCTGTTGGTTTTTCTGGAAACCAGTCTCTTTCTCTGTTGACAGCCACCTGGTTTCCCTTTCCTGTCAAACTGTTCTCCCATCTAAAGCCTGTGTGGTTCAGAAAAGAGCTCCATCTCCAGCTCCAAGGATGAGCAAGTCATGTTTATTTGATCAATTGAAGACCCCTCTCTCCTTCTGACCTTAGTCACGCAGTGGTTCTCAACCTTCCTAATGCCGCGACCCTTTAATACAGTTCCTCATGTTGTGGTGACCCCCAACCATAAAATTATTTTCGTTGCTACTTCATAACTGTAATTTTGCTACTGTTATGAATCGTAATGTAAATATCTGATATGCAGGATGTATTTTCATTGTTCGCGACCCACAGGTTGAGAACCCCTGCTTAGTGTTTGGTGCCTGGATGGTTAAATGATGCACGCTGGCTCGAGGCAGATTGCTATAAGGCATCAGAAAGGAGATTTTTTTCTTTTCCACGGAGGCTATAAGCAATAGGATGATATGCCTGGAATTAAAGAGGTCACCAGAGAAGCCTAATAACGAAGACAGTCCAGAAGAGCAGTCCTGAGAGTAGAGAGAAATGGGTCTTAATTATATCATTTTAGACTTTTGATTTAACTGAGCCTGAAGCTAGACTACCCTTGGACAAATTAATTTATTTCTTTTTCATTAAATTAATTTATTTATCCATCCATCCATCCATCCATCCATTCATCCTTTCATTCATTCTTCTTTCTTTGAAGCTATTTGATATTGAGTTTCTGTCCCTTATAATCGAAAGACTAACATAGATGGTCCCTGTCAATCTCACTCTTTCATTCTATTCTCTCTCGCAGGTGCAGCCCCCTCCCGCCCGTCCTCCAACCAGACTGAAATGCTGTCATTCCTGGACTTTCACCCTCACTCATGATGCTCCCATTCCCTAGCATATCTGTGTCCTTCCTCTGCTCATCCATGTGGTACTCAGTTCAAATGACAACCTGTTCTTGGCATCTTACCACCCTCCCAGCTTCATTAAGAGTTACTTTTCTTGACTCTCATACGACTTTGTTAGAACCAACCTACCTACCTACCTGCCTACCTAACTACCTGCCTTCTAGTTGTATTCCCTATTGCCTGATCTTACTAAGTCCCATTCACATCCCATCCCTGTGTGCAGCACACAATAACTGAGTGTGTTTGGGGGTGGGGGGACTTTGATCATTTCCATTTTAAGATCAAAGAAACAGAAGTTCAGGGAGGTAAGTCAGACCAATATGAAACCAAAATCTACATTTTTAACCACTATAAAGACTTTCACTTAATTATCATAGTACCATTAATACTGTCATTAGTATTGACAATAACTGTCATCACACACACTGAGCCTTTGCCTCCCAATGTGGTTAAGAAGTAGTAAAGTAGATTACCTCTTTTAATCTTCAAAACAATCTTCTAGGACAAATGCTAGTGTGATGCTGTTATATGAGTGAGGAAGCAGAGTCCCAGAGAGGTGAAATGATTTCCCAAGGTCACACAACTAGAATTTGAACCCATTTCTCCTTTCAGAAGCATTGCTCTTAGCCACTGCATTTGAGAGAGAGAGAGAGAGAGAGAGAGAGAGAGAGAGAGAGGCTGAACTTGTAACTTGAACATGCTGGGGAGACCTATGCATTCAACCTCAGAGACCCCTTAGAATGATGACAGGAGGGCTCAGGGGAGGGGTGAAAGTGCCAGCCAGAGGCAGCGCCCCGCCTCCACCCTTCCCTGTAAGACCACTGCCCCTTGATCCAAAGCAATACCTGGGTCAAAATCTCCATTTTCAATTACCTAAACTAGACAGTCTGAACTGGGTGTTTAAACAGGATTTTTCTTGCCTTTTTTTTTTTTTTTTTAATTGGAAGGAAGCTTTAAACACTTTGAAAGTGGCCTCAGGGACCAGATCACAGCATGCTCTGCATCTCTTCCTTTTGAGGCAAGCATTCCTGCAGCCACATTGCAAGCTCTGTTTTCAATTACAAAAGCTTGTTTGAACAAGGGCTGTCACAGAGTCTGTTCAAACAGGCTTTTGTAATTGAAAAGGAGGAAAAACAAAAGATTTCTAACCTTCCAAAGCCAGGGTGGGAAGTAGCTGGCCAGACAATTGTGGAACCAAAATGGTGGCAGGTAGAATGGGAACTGAGGCCAGCCAAAGAGGCGCTAGGTGGTTGTGAGTGGGCTGAAGTGCAACTGGAATAAGAGTTTAGAATTTGGGTCTGTTACTGGATGGGAACTGGGCCCAGAGTGGGTCTGCCTAGGGCCAGCAGGTAGTATGTGGGTTCTTGACTTTGTACAGGAAAGATTTTACAACATGAGTCCATGTGATTTTGAGAGTATGTTTATTAAAGCTGGGGACAGTGAACCAAGGAAGGGCTTAGGATAAAAGAGGCAACAGGAGAGAGACTGGGTGGGGCTGCTTTGGTTCTTTAGAAATGTTATGGGAAAGAAATGAGCCAAGGTGAGGCTGCTGTTAGTTCACTGGAAAGTCAGAGAAAAGAGGCCTGGGGGACAGCTTCAGGGGGGTTAGACCAAGATGAGCTGCTTCTGCCTATTGCTGCCCTGGTTTCAAGTCTTGTGGGCCCCCCCTTAGAGTTTAGAAGGTGAACACCTGAGAGGGAAGAAGACAGGAAGGGGAAAGTTAGGGTGTGCTCCAGGGAGGGAGGGTCCTTTGTTTTGAGGGTTTTTTAAGGATGGGAGTTTAGGGGAGGTGCCAGGGGAAGATCTCAATAGAATAGTCATCAGTTTTCCAGGTGTGTCCTTTCAAAGTTGTGGTCTCTACTGATCGGTCAGCACAGGGCAGGGGGCATTAGTCAATATAGTTGGTCCTGAGGTCAGCCATGGTGTCACTTTGTTGCTTTTCTGGGCCTGAAGCTGAAATGCACCTGAGGCCTAGATGTTATCTCTAGGGAGGAAAGGTCAGGCGGTCTAAACCACATGATCATCGATATGCCAGGAGAGGAAAGGCCACCCTGAGGGCAAGGTCTGGTGCCAGTTTTGCCCATTGAAAACCACTGGGGCTTTTGGTCCTGGTGACCTTTATATCTGACTGTACATTGCTTGGCCAGTTTTTCAGCCATCTGTCTCAGTTTCCCAGTTCCATTTGCCAAGGAATTTTCCTGGCTGCTTACTATCCTGCCTCACTCCCCACTCAGAGCCTCCCATCCCTGTACTCATTTAGGGGTGATGTCTTCAGTAACTGCTTCCTGCTGACAATGGTTGTAGTCCTTGCCTGCGTGGGGTATGAAAGTCTTTCCCTGCCTGATCTAAGAAGGACAAGGGAATGGAATCCAAGGCTTTCAGAACAGAGAGACTGTTAGCTGATTCTTCTAAAGTAGGGATGGGCCGAATCCTTGAAGCATCATCATTTTGACATGGAATTGTATCCTAGAGATGACAAATTTGACAAGAAGGTTAAAAAGGGCTGGTCTAAAATGAGAAGGTGAATTAGAGTAACTAAAGTTCTGAGGAGAGGTAAGAATCAGGTGGTAGAGGGAGGGACTGACATTATAGTTGATGGAGGGGCTTCCCTGGTGGAAATGTGTCACCTGCCTGAAGCCCTTTTGTTTACTATATTTAATTAAAATTCGGCTAAGGGAAATATCCCAAGATCTTCCTCCAGAAGTATGTATTTTTCTGTCTGGACTTCTTGGGTAGGAAAGCAGATTCAGGGTGCAGAACTTGTTCCCTTCAGTCCCACCCTTTTATTTTTTAATCTCACCCAAGGACATGCTTCTAGAAAGGAGGACATGCTTAGAGAGAAGAAGGGAGAGGAAAAGTGAGAGAGAGAAAAGAAGAGAAACATTGATCAGTTGCCTCCCATATGTGCCCCAACCGGGGACTGAACTTGCAACCCAGGTATGTGCCCTGACCAGGAATCCAACCGGCAACTTTTTGGTGCATGAGATGATGCTCAACCAACTGAGCTACTCTGGCCAGGCCTAGCTCCACCCTTTTAAATAATAAAGGTTTACATTCCAGAAGCAAAGTTGGTGGCTTGCTCTAAATTCTTTTGACTCAATTATCTAGTCCTGAAATAAGTGGGTTCAGTTACATTGTTGAGTCCCACTTCCGGAGGTGGTGATGCAGATGGGCTTCCCGAGTGAGACCTATTTTGTGTCAGCAAGCAGTCAGATATGTAATGAGGGTATGCCTATGAAAACCTAGTGGTCGCCAACCTTTCAGACCTCATAGACCACCAGTGGTCCACGGACAACCGGTTGGCGACTGCTGGAGAATATCTTTAGGTGCAAGGCTTAACATTTCTTTTGCTGGAATGAAAGCAAGCAGTGGCGATCAGAGAGACCCCTGCCTGAGCCCAGTGCAGCTCTGAGGTAGAAGTCAGTGGATTGGCAGCTGACTGCTGAGAGGAACATGATTGGAGGTGGAACAGAATAGTGAGTCTCACCACGGGTATCTAAGGAAAGTGTCATGTTGAGATGATCATTTATAAATGGCTTCAAAAGCCACTGGTGCCTAGAATAAGAAAAATCACTTCATTTATAATTTTTTGTCAATCTTTTGGAATTCACCAAGTAAAAAGTCTCAGTTTGTTATTTGTATATTTTTAACTCGAGGCTTTCACACTTGGAATCCTCTAGGAATCTGTATAGAATTTAGCATCCTGGTGTTGTTTTCACTGTATTTAAGGAAAATAATAGCTTCAAATTCAAGTAAATTTCAGTTAAAATGGAATCAATGTAAAAATATTACATTAATAATAGAGCTTATAGGATAAAAATACAGGAAAAAGTCACGCTGGTACCTGGATATCACAAAAAATAAAGAGGTGGAGGAAATCCAAATTTGGGAACACTGGTTTGTCTGCTAAGAGTTTGGAGGATAGAGCGACTGCATGTATTCACATCCCAGCTCACCACATGCCTTCTCTGCTGGAATGGGGCTAATAAAAAAATACCTAACTTAGGAGGTTGCTCTGAGGATTTCCAAAAAAGCAGTCACTCTGTCACTGTTTTTATGTTATTGTTGTTAAAAATAAGACTACCATTTAGCTTAATGTTTCTCTAACTTAAATAATGCATGGACGCCCTTTTGAGGGAAAGCAGTTCTCAGGAACCCGCCTGATGGGTGAGAACTTGTGCAGACCTCTGCATATGGCTGGGGAAGGAGCTGCTCTGCAACTGGATCCAGGTTTTTCAGAAATACAAGTGAGGAGCCTGAGGTTTGAGTTATTCAAGGTCACACACTAGTGACTGAATCAGAGGTATTCTCAAACCCAAATCTCCTTATTAAATGGGCTACGGACAGTTTGGGGTTAGTATGTGCTGCTCGTTACAGTACTTCCAGCATCCCTATTTCCTTCTCCCCTATACTAAACTCCAAAAGCAGTCCCAGTCAAGGTAGCAACCCAAAATTTCACCACACATTCAAGATGCCCGAGGGAGGTGGCACCTGGCCCTGATTAAAAACCTCCAAATGGCCCTGGCCAGTTTGTTTAGTGGTTAGTGCAGTGGTTCTCAACCTTTCTAATGCCGTGACCCTTTAATATGGTTCCTCATGTTGTGGTGACCCCCAACCATAAAATTATTTTTGTTGCTACTTCATAATTGTAATTTTGTTACTGTTATGAATCATAATGTAAATATCTGATATGCAGGATGTATTTTCATTGTTACAAATTGAACATAATTAAAGCATAGTGATTAATCACAAAAACAATATGTAATTAGATATATGTTTTCCGATGGTCTTAGGCGACCGCTGTGAAAGGGTCGTTCGACCCCCAAAGTGGTCGCGACCCACAGGTTGAGAACCGCTGGGTTAGAGCATCCACCCACAGACCAAAGGATGGTGGCATGGATTCAATTCTCAGTCAAGGGCCTGTACCTTGATTTCAGGTTTGATCCCAGGCCCCAGTCAGGATTGGAGCAGGAGGCAACAATTGATGTGTCTCTCTTAAGTCAATATTTCTCTATTTTTCTCTCTCTCTCTCTTACAGGTAACATAAAATTCACTATTTTAACCATTTTATACTGTGCAATTCATTGGCATTTAGTACATTCAAACTGTTGAACATGTTCATCATCCCAAAAGGAAATCCCACCCATTAGCAGTCACTCCTCATTCCCCCTTCCTTTCAGCCTCCACAACCACTAATCTATTTCTGTATATGAATTTTCCTATTCTGGACATTTTATATCAGTTGAGTCATACAATATGTAACTTTTCATGTCAGGTATTTTCTACTTAGCATAAGTATTTCAAGGTTCATCCATGTTATAACATGTATCAGTGCTTCATTTCTTTTTATGATTGAACTAGAGGCCCGGTGCATGAAATTTGTGTGCAGGTATGGTCCCTAGGCCTGGCCTGTGATGAGGGCCATGTTCCCCAGCAGCCCACAGCCGGCCCCATCCCCCACCGCCATCCACCCTTGGTTCCCAGTTCACCATTGGGTGATTGGTGCCTGATGGCCAGGGGAAGGAACCGAGAGGTCGGTTGTTCCCGCCCACTCACTGGCCCCGTCCCCGCCATGGGTGGCCATCAGGTGATCAGAGCCTGCTGGCTGGGGAAAGGGACCAAGAGGTGGTCAGTGTGCCTCATAGTGACTGGTCCAGGGGTTGTTCTGGTCATTCTGCCATTAGAGTCAATTTGCATATTACCCTTTTATTATATAGGATAGAGGCCTGGTACATGGGTGGGGGGCCAGCTAGCCTGCCCTGAAGGGGGCCCCCAATCAGGGTGGGGATCCCCACTGGGTGGTGGGGCCAGCCTGGGCGAGGGGCTACAGGTGGTTTTCAGGCCGGCCACTCCCCCGGCTTTGTCAGGAAGTACATCCAGAATGATGTCCAGAAGATGTCCAGTCTATCTGGTCTAATTAGCATACTACCCTTTTATTAGTATAGATAATATTCCACTATAAGGATATACCACATGTTATTTATCCATTCATTAGTTGATGGACATGTGGGCTGTTTCCACCTGATGGCTACTGTGAACAATAGTGTGTTCAGATGGTAGGGACTATGTGGAAGCCCTTACCTCAATGGTAGTTTGCCTGCCAAGGTGAGGGGTCTGAAGACAGGTACTTAGGAGAGGCAAGTTTGAATGTGGAGAGAGGGACAGCAGGACGGCGGGAATAGCCAGTTCCAGTGGTAGCCTGTGCTGGAGGGCATCCTCAGAGGGCAGTAAAGCCCTAGACTTCTGGCTGGAAGATCCAACAGTATGCAAGGAGAAAAAGAAGGCCCCTGGCACCAACTTAGAGTACTCCACGGTGGTTTTGCCTAAGGAAAGCCCTAGTGCTCCATTCCCTGCAAAGAAGAATCTTCAGCCAGACATTGCTCTCCATACCCTGGGACCTATGGAATCAACAAAATCCTGGGGAAGGAGGAAAATAACTAAAGTCATAAGCTGGGGTAAAGACCATGAAGATAGACTCACACACCCGGGATATTCGTGGATGGTGGGAAAGCCAGGGAGGGCTCTGAGGGTCCCCAAGGGAAATGCAGGAAGACAGAGTAGCTGGGTCTGAATCCGCACCCCCCCCCCCATCTGCCACCCCAGGTGTCACTTCAGGTGTGAGTTCAGGGTAGATGCTCCCATCCCATCCCGCCCCTCCCTGTGTGTTTGCTTGAGCTGGGACCCATGTAGCAGGGCCTTTCTACTCATCAGCAATCCACAGCTCCCTTCTCACTCAGAGGGGACCTTCCCAGCATTATTCTGAGGGTCCCCAAAATTTTCCCTGAGCCATCCTTGAGGCATTCAGACCAACTTTGTGACATGGAAGGGGAAGTGCCCACTCCCACCACAGCCATAGCACTCTTCTTTCTTTTTGTTAATTTAGAGTTTATTATTCTTCTTATTTAAATTGTAAATTTCCCTTCCCTGGAAATCTTGCCTAAACTGCCCCATTACTGCACATTAGCAGCCGTTGTCTCCCCTCTGGTTACAGATTTTCTGAGTGCTCCTATGCATCACTGGATAAGAGAGGAATTTTCAGAGGCTCCAGCAAGGGCTAGAGAGGTTAATGTGGAAACCTTCTCAGGCCTGGGGTGGGGGGGGGGGGGGGAAGCAGGCGCGAGGGGGCTCTAGGAAGAGGAGAGGGCAGAGTGCAGGCTGAGCCTGTCTGCCCTTGTCCACACTCCCCCGCTGGAGTCAGGGAAGAAAGAGGAGCAATCTCTCCCACCGAGCTCCTCGGGAGCACATCCAGGAGAGGAGGCAGCCCGCGTGCCTGCCAAGCCCAGTGGCTGCCATCTTTCAGAGGCTTGCATATTTTACACTTCCTCCTGTGGCTGGGCTCACATGCGGAAGGGAGTGCCATCGTCCTGAATTCCAAATTTACTTTCAGTAATTAAACCCATTTATTTCCATCTGAATATGCCATGGGATTGGAGGAGTTTATGGAAATCTGGGGAAGGAGAATTCTGAACAGATAAATAAATTACGTAGGGGGGCGATGATTACTGATGGAAATGGAAAGAGAAGGCCTAAGCCAGCAAAGCTTTCGCAGAGCGGGCTAGGGTCTCTGCAAGGTGGACACCTCTCACCTGGGTCATGTGTCCAGCAAGGAGAGGGTGTGCTCTCAGAAGCCCTTGACAAGCCTGGTGGGCGGGGACTGTTCCACCCTAAGCCTGGCAGAAACTTCTGGTGCAGTCTCTGCTCAAGCAAGACCAGGGAGTGAGCCCAGCTGGTGTGGCTCCGTGGTCAAGCATCGACCTATGAGACAGGAGCTCCTGTCAAGGTTCAATCCCTGGTCAGGGCACATGCTGGGGTTGTAGGCTCAATCCCCAGTGTGTGGCATGCAGGAGGCACCGATTAATGATCAATGATTCTCTCTCATCATTGATGTTTCAATCTCTCACTCACTTTCCCTTACTCTCTGAAATCAGTAAAAATATATTTTTAAAAAAGGAAAAAGAAAACAGAGAGTGGGCAAGGATTCGCCTTATCTGGCTCCTTGCTTCCTTCCTTCTTTTTTTTTTAAATATATTTTATTGATTTTTTACAGAGAGAAAGGGAGATAGAGAGTTAGAAACATCGATGAGAGAGAAACATCGATCAGCTGCCTCCTGCACATCTCCCACTGGGGATGTGCCCACAACCCAGGTACATGCCCTTGACCGGAATCGAACCTGGGACCCTTCAGTCTGCAGGCCGACGCTCTGAGCCAAACCGGTTTTGGCGTTCCTTCCTTCTATTCTTCTTTTTCCATTTTCTTATTCCCTTCATTACTTAGAATAACAGCAACAGACATAGTTACTATTATCAATAGTCTCAATATCAATGATTGGCTCCATCTCAAAATCAACTTCATATTGATGTCCTCATTGTCCTTCTAAGTCAAATGAGATTCTTTCCCCCCTGAACGCTCTTTCCATATAGATTAGGAAGTACATTTGAGGGACCAGATGGGAATGCAAAGGGAAAGCTGGACAGGAATCCAATTGGGAGACGATGGCTGCACGGAGCAGGGGCACACTCACTTCTGTACTGACACTATTCCCATCTCTGTAGGAGGGAGGGGAGCAAGGCCTATATGAGCCCAGTGCCATCCAGAGGTTACCTCGGGCCCCCTCACATCCTACTGGGGCAGTGGATTTCCGCTGCCAAGCAGGAGTTACCCGGGCAAGGTAAGCCTTCTCCCCCTAGCAGTGCGAGAGTTTTCTCTCTAGGCTAAGAGGATGTCGTTCCCACTCTCTCCCAGCTCAGTCCAGGCGCTGTGCCTTCCAGAAGTTAAGCTAATAAAGCAGCGGCCCCGTGGAGGCAGCGATAAGCGGCTTAGCATGGAGGGCTGGCGCTGACCTGGCAGCTTTCTCACCTGCCAACCACTTGTGGAGCTTATGAGAAAGGAAAATGAGAATTATGTCTTCCTTGTGGGAGATCATCCTCTCTTTCCTCAGAAATTAGTTCCAAGGCCAGGATGTGGTGGGGGATTCAGGGAGTTATAAAGGGAAAGGGACAGCCCAAGCCCCTACAAAGCATAAGGCTGATGGTAATCAGTCTAATGTAGATAGAAGTCATGGTCAAGGAGAGGCCTCGCCCCTAAGACTTTGAGCTTCTTCTATTCGTGAAGAGCTGGAGAAAGGAGGAAGAGAAAGAAATGAGAGAGGAAATGAGCCAGGAACATAGAAACCAGGAGAATGGCATCCCCCCCCCCCCCCGCCCGACCCCGCAAAGAAAGGGGAATTAGGAATGATCAGGGCTGTTGGGGAGAAAGTCACCTAACCTTCTATGGTGATGAAGAAAAAGTAGTTCTTTCATCTGTGCTGATTGCCCAGTGATCAGAGAACCAGTTCAGACATGGCACGGTTATTAGACACAGTTTCCTGCTCCCAGCTGTCCAATGCCTTCCATGTGTACTTGAGATAGAGCATAAAACCCTCTAATCTCACATCTACCAGGGGTCTAGCTTTATCAGCTGCTTTGAAGGCTGGGGAGACAAGTGAGACAACTCCTGCCAGGGGCATTGTGTGTGGTTCACGGGGCAGTGCGCTGACTGGCGTTAAGGAGCACCATCCCCAATGGGTCATCGTGGATTTGAATATGATGACACTGAGGGGGGAGGGAACATGATAGTAACATGCATTTGTTATCTTCCTAAACTTCTCTGATCACCTACTAGAATTTATTCTCTGTTATTCTCTATTTCTTTCTTTCATAGCACTTAGTGCAATCTAAAATTATACATATTACTTATTTCTTTACTGTTTTATTACCAGTCTTCCCCACTAGAATGTGAGCTCCATGCAGACAGGGGACCTTGCTGATCTTCTGCACTCTCTTTCTCCTCCCCTGAGGAACATGTAGGCATTCAATTATATGTTAACTGAATAAATGGGCATCACCAAGTACAAGTATTGAGTGGTATTTTAGTCTCTGCAGGGCTTAGGGCAGCTCCAGCATCCAGTTGAGTCACCTTGACTCTGTCCAAACTATGGAAGCAAATGGATGGAAATAGAAAGTACAAGCCAACTCAGTGATGATCTTGCCCCCTTAGGATATGTGAACTCACAAAGGATGCAGTAAAATGGTCCCTCTCCATTCTAGGCACTTGGAAAACAGAAAGAGAGTGAGCAGTAAAATGTAGTGTTGTAGAAGTCTCTAGAAAGCTCTCAATAATCCCCACATCCTGGTGTTCATCTTCTTGAGTAACCTTCTCCCCTGAATTGATGACTCAGCCTAATGACTCACTAAAAATGAATGGAATTCAGTAAAAGTGATGGCATGTCACTTCTAATAGTACGTTATAAAAAGCCTGTTGCTTCCAACTTTGGAATCCTCTTGTTCTCTCTCTCTCTCTTTCTCTCTTTCTCCCTCCCTCCCCCCCTTCAGTTGTCATGTTTTGAGGACACTCAAGCAAGCTACATAGAGAGAGGTCCACATTGTGAGGGTGGCTGGCCAACAGCCACAACAGTGAGCTTAGAGAGAGTCTTCTGAGGTCTGCCGACAGTTGCAGGACTGAACCTGGACTCCTGCTTTAGTCCAGCCTTCAGATGAGACCGCCACCCTAACTGACAGCCTGACAGAAACTTTGTGAGAAACCTCAAATCAGGGACATACAGCTAAACTGCTCCCAGATTCCTGACTCACAACAACTTTAGGATAATAAACAACTTGCTTATTTTTCTTACTGTTTTACTGTCACCAAACATTGGGATAATTAGTTATCTACTAATAACATGGGAAGATATCTTCTAGGCACTGTTAATACATCATGAAGATAGTTTCCCACATTCTTCTTGGATGATTGAGGTCCATGACTTCCTTTCCTCCTTCCATTACCAAATGAGGAGACAACAGGGACCGCATTAGAATGGGGAGTTAATGCTTCCACCTCTGAGTCATACAAACACAAGGTCAGTTGCAAAGAACAGCTACATAAGTATCTTATCATCTCTTAACCATGGTTTCCCCATGAGAAGAGGGGGAATGACAGGATCTGCCTTGTCCACCTCTTAGTATTGTTGAAAAAATAGTTAACACACTCAAAGTGCTTAGCAGGGGTGCCCAGAACATGGTAGGTGCTAACACAATGCTAGGTGTGATTTTTTATCTTTTGTTGAGCTATTCACAAATGTCAGATGCAGAAACCTTGGAATTTGGGCTAAGTTATCAGAACATTCAGGTAACACTTGAGCAAGGACCTGATCACACAATTGCATAATTTCAAACAACCTCACACATGGGGTGAATGGGGGATAGTAAATAAATAACGGGGGACACACAGATGGTGAGCATGTGCATGTATGTGCCTTCCTGCTTATTAAGCCAGAGCACTCACATCCTTATAATACCTTCATGAAGCTCATTCTAGACAAAGAAAGAGCAGCCAGCACATAGCTGAATGTAGCTCAGAGATGTTGGGGGACTTGTCTAAGAGCACACTCTTGGCAGCCAGTGCTAGAGTCTGAACTTAGACTTGGGTCTGATGACACCAAATAGAGTGCTTTTCCTCATTGGTTTGTTCCTTACAAAGCTGGGCAGTGAGCAAGGGTCCTGCTTCCCCTGTGTCTCGGAGGCCAGGACTAGCCACTGTCCCCTGACACTTCCCCCATGGACCTATTTCTTTGCTAAACTTTTTCCTCATTAGAACTTCACGTGCATTGCCAAGCCAGCTCTCCTAATCTTGTGTTAACTCTGCCGCCTCTAATTATTTCACTGTAATTATTTTTCCTTAACAAAGGAGATAAAACTAATCGAAACATCATTGTGTAAGCCTCCAAGAGTCATGCTTAAATTACTGCACTGATTTGAGAACCCCAGCAAGCACATAGAAATAATTATACTTTTATCTGGGTTGTGGCTGATATGTTGCCAGATACCCGCCAAGTTTTTTGCACAAAACAAGAGGTCAGGATCAGAAAATGACTTTGTCATGAAAATCCTTCAACTGTGGTGAATCTTCCTCCTATAAATTTGTGACTTGGAGGGGACTGGGGTGAGGGAGGAGGAGCTGGACAATCAGTGATGTCTCCAATGTGTCTCCAGACCACACTGTTCTCGGGGAAGACTCCCAAATATTATTAGTGCCAAGTTGACATCTGGTCAACTCCTCCCCAGAAGGGGCAAAATGCATGTACATCAATGGGACACAGAGAGAAAGCAATGGCTAATGTTGATTATGCACTTACTACAGGCTAAGCAGTGTTCCAGGAAACGAATGTGCCTTGACTCATTTAACAACTATAATAGCCTAAGAGGTAACTGTCAGCATGCCCATTACATAGATGAGAATACTGAGGCTAAGTAACTTAGCCAAAGTCACGAAGTCTGCAAATAACAGATGAGTCTGGAGCTCTGACCTTAAAATGCTTGTTCTTCCCACCAATTTCTCCCCTAGGTAGCACTTGACTGGGGAGGTAAGGCTGGAGGAGGAGGTGGGTGCTTATTCTAGAGGTTTTCCTTGCATTGGAGCCTCTCCCCATGAGGATGCCTCAGACCTCCCTCAGAAGACCCGAATGGGATTAAGCACACAGTGCAGTGGCTGGTGCGCTGAAGGCTCCAGAAGCTCACCAGCTCCTCTGCTGTTCAACCTTCTTAGGGAAGAAAATAAACACAGGCTCATGCTGTGGGGCTGGAGAGTGAGAGACTAGGACGGTGCCCCAGGGAAGCCATGCTTATCGCCACAGCAGAGGTCTCTGAAGATATGGCTGCGACACGAGATAAGGGGAACAGGAACTTTAGTGCCTCAGATCTTCCACAAGTAGCCAGCAAAAATCCTCATCAGTGATAACTCCACAGTCAACACAGAGGATGCAAGTACTTCCAGGGAGTGGAAGCAGATAATGGAGTTCAGAGAACAGGGCGGTACCATCCAGCCTAAATGATAAGACTCCTTTCTGCCAACTACCTCGACACTAACAGAGTCAGTCAAATGATGGCCTTTTTAGCTTTTGCTCTCCTAGAAGCAAATCATGAGTCAAAGATATAAGCGAGGCAGTTTATTCAGGAGGTGATTCCAGGTACAGGAGGTGGGAAAGGAGGCGTGACTTACATTATTAGGCAGATTACACTGTGGGTGATTGGAGCTTGACCTCCTTGGGGAACCCTGGAGCCAAGGTCATAGTTATCCCACCCAAAGGGCATGGGATCTAGGGTATTTGTGCACCAACTTCCATCTGTCATGGAATAGGGAGACTTCCAGAGGGAGTTAATTTGCCAGCACTTTCAGCCTGCTCTGCTCACAAAGGAACTCAAATGGCTCCAAAGAGGGGAAAAAGAAAAGAGGAAGAGAGAAAGAAGGAAATTCTGAGGCAGAGGTGTAGATGCCGCTAGCTGATGGATGTGACATTGTGCATCCCAGTGGTAAGGACAGGAGCAGGGCACTGATGGAGGGACACTCAGAGGCCGACCGGCCCTCTCCTCCACTGACCAGCAAGGTACCCTGGACAGCTCCTCCCCTTCCTCTGATAGCCCAGCCCCAACTCAGGGTTGTCATCTTCTCAAATCCATTCACCAGCCTCCAGGCCTCCTGAAACTACCCTGCAAGGCCACTCTCATGCTGGTGCTCAGAAAGACCCTCATAGTTGCCATTCCTCTGCTTGCAGGCAAAGGGATGGACAAACTGACCCACCCTTAAGAGTTCTGAGCTAAAGAGGGATGACTTCCTGTCCAGAAGACTTTGGTTCCTTCTAGACCATGCATCACTGAGTTGGGAGGTGCTATGTAGCTGGGTAGTAAAAATGGTGCCCCACTCTATGTGATGCTAAGTGGAGCTTGTCCCTGGAGATTATTAATGCCCAGGCTGTATAGAGGCCTCCACCAACTCTCTTCTCTTTAATTCCAAGTACTTTTGGTGAGCATTCCCCACTGTTAGCAGAAAGGCTTCATGAACTCCCTGTGGTCAGGTTGTTCTTCAGGGGGTCAGTGGGAGATAAAAAAAAAAAAAAAAAAAAAAAAAAAAACAAGTCACAGATGATTTCAGTGCTGAACATATGGGTGGTGCAAAATCATGCAGTAGGAACAATGCGAGTTCCTGATCTCCATAAATCCCAGCCCACTGAAGGAGAGGATGCAAACTCTTCTCCTGACACGTAGGGAGATGGAGACATTTAATCTGGAACATCCTGGCTCAAGGTCATACCCAGCATGCCAGGCAGGATGGGAACTCACTCCAGTGTCTCAATTCCAAATCTCACCCTCTTTCAACTATAAGATGTTTTCTCACATAAATCCCTGGGTCATTTTATGTTGCCTTGAAGCCACTGCAGGTCCATAATCTGCCAAGTTTCCAAGTTTTGAGGGATTACAAAAATTATCCACCAAAGGAATGCATCCCCCAGCCCGACTCA
Source organism: Myotis daubentonii (assembly GCF_963259705.1). Classification (NCBI taxonomy): domain Eukaryota; kingdom Metazoa; phylum Chordata; class Mammalia; order Chiroptera; family Vespertilionidae; genus Myotis; species Myotis daubentonii. The sequence goes on along the minus strand of NC_081843.1, from coordinate 17,883,885 downwards.
CTTCCATAATGTCTCTGGGAGGCATGCAGCTTGTGTTCCAACCCCCGGTGGGGGAGCTCCATCCTTCCCAAGTGACTCAAATAACCCTCAAACTTAGAAAAGCATCCTTTGGATAGTATATAATTCCTTATATCTACCCAGGCTCATCATTTGTAGAGGACAAAGCATTTTCTCCTCCAGAGATCTGACCAAGGTCAGGCCTTGTGGTGGATACTATAGTGAGCCACCAGACTCCCTTCAGGAATCAAGGATTTGTTCCCCCAGCTCTTGTAATGCAGGCAGCAGATGGTCCTCCCCTCTCAGCCCTCCCAGCTGAAGGGAACTGCCTGGTTGATGCTCATGCCTTCTTCCTGGGCAGCTCAGATATAAAGACCTGGCCTTCCCACCCCATGTGAAGCAAGTCTGAATGGCCAGTCGATCTTTCAGATGGGAGCTCTGCGTGGGCTCAGCATCAGCTTCTGTTGAGATGGTGTTGCAGCCCAACTTCTCCCTCTATCTAAGTCCCACTTTGCTCTCTTCCCTCCTGCAGGTGTCAACCAAGAGACCTTCCTCATAAACCTCTTGTGCACACGAGTCATCTCAGAGCCTACCCCCTCACACACCCTCCTGCCTGCATACCCAGCTCAGAAGAGGCCCACACCAGAACCCAGGCGCCCACACTCCCAGTCCTGTGCTGTCCCCGTAGAGCTAAGAAGGAACCCGGGTGGTGTCAGACTATGCAGTTATGGACGTGTAATCACTTACAAAGGGGACAGGGGGGAATCTGGGCTTAGGCTGCAGTTAGGAAACCAGGGACCCTCGATGTGTAACTGGTGAATGGGATTAATTCGGCAACGCGGGACTGGACTGACATTGTGTCTGCTTTTTCCAGCACAGGCTTGTTGGCCTCCGCTGCCTTTTCACACAAGACGCAGGGGAGCTACAGGGCCTGCGGATGGCCTGCCAGGTAAGCAGCACACAGCTGGCTTCCTTCCCTCAGCAGCCAAGATAGCACAGCCTGACACAACGGGTAACTGGTGTATCAGGACCCCTTTTCTGGGTGCTCTGCTCGTGGAATACCGGAGGATTATTTGTGCGAATTAAGGACATCTGACTGCAGGGAGTCTGCAGGCAGGGGGCCTTTAGTTTTTGGGCACACAGCTACTGGAGGCAGACATCTTGAGATGCCAGCCAGAACCCTGCTGCTGGGGGGGTCTTCTTCTGTAAAGGCACACAACACTTGGAAGTACAGGGTATTGCCATAGATTCAAGTAGGAGTCTGCCTTAAGGCTTTGTTTTTTGGGCATTGTGTTTAATTAACTGATACTTTTTTAATAAAAGGATATCACAGCCCCACAATGCTTCAAGCTCTGGGCAAGGGCTTGTGTTCATTTTCAATAAGACTTTATTGCTTTCATCAAGTAGGTCATTGTAGTTCATTATAATTGCTACTGAATCGTGAGGTTTGCAAGGCTATCACCTGTTGATACATTGCCAGGTGTCTTCTTAGTCATGGTTGCCGCCTACTTACCTTGGGCCTGGCACCCGGCAGTAATGCTGAGGATTTGAGGTGTATGAAGCCAGTGGACAAGGCATGACAGGTGGGGGTGGGGGGTGGCACAATACAACCTGTCCAGGCTCACGCAGTCCCTTTCTGCCCCACAGTTTCACCTGGACAGGAGGGATGCGACCCGTGTCCTGCTGAGCCAGCACTGCCACACCTGCCCTTCGGACAGACCCGCCCCCTCCAGGTAAAGTAACCGCGCACAGAAACGCCCGCGTGCATTGCAAAGGCAGTGGCTAGGTTCATGATGACACAGGACCTTGTCTGAACTTCATGATCTCAAAACATGAGCTTGGATGTGTCACTGAAATCTAGTCATGCGCCTCACACACACCTAGAACACCTGGTCAACAGGAAGTGTTGGCTTGACATGACAACGTAGCATACTTTCCATGGCAGTTAACACACGTTCGTTCCTCAAACATCTTTCCGCACAACCTTCACACACATTTCAAGCGCATCCTTTTCTCTTCTGTACATATTTGTGCTGTTGGAGGCAACAAAGGAGGCTCACCCACGGACCCCGACAGGCACACGTGCGGAGGGAGCGGTGCCAGGCATGGAGACTGCCCGCCCGCCTGGGATGGAACATCGACACCCGCGTGCTCGGGATCTAGCGGTGGCTAGGTGAAGGCCTCACGTTGACCAACATGCCGGCTGTATGGAACATGCCTTGCCATGGACACAGCTCCTGTTTGAGGACAATTGATCTTGTCTGTAACCTAGGTCAGCGATTTTCAACCCATGTGCTCCGAAATTTTTAAGCATGTAACTCACCCTCCCTTAAACCATCAAATAGAAAATTATGAGAATCC